>NC_071624.1:7359787-7667174 GCF_014839835.1 Dryobates pubescens | reverse complement strand
TACTGTAAGACTCCTGGAAGCAGAAGAATAAACCCTAGTTCAAATACACATAACTTCATAGTACAGAAAATATATTATCTTTACAAGAAAGTTTTATAAGAACTCCTTCAAAAAAAGTAAACATTCAGGCAAACCTCCACTCTGTCAACCTCCCAAAATCAACTGATGGCAAAAGACCACTGTGGCTACCTGCTCCTTCTGGACAGAAGACCATTTTAGAATAACAATAGATCTGTCAATCAATTCTTTACTGTTATAAATATATTGTAATTAAAAATACAGGAATCTCACATTTCTCAATCACAATTTGTTAACTTGAATTATATATAAGCATAGAAAGCCATACAGGACCCTCTAGCACAGAAAATCCAAAAGTCCTTCCTGTCAGTTTTCAGCGATGTCAAATCACATGTTTTCACAAAACACTGTATTTCTGACCAAAAAAAAAGGATCAAAAAAAGTTTATCTTGGCAACAACTGTGGTAAAAATTAAAAAGGAAGAAAGACAAGCTTAGACATAAGCTATGTAAAACCTGTCTAAAGCAGACCCTCCTAAATGACATCTGCCCAATGACCAGATTCCATGAAAGAAATGAACACCCACAGGAAATCTTCAGCATTACAAACTGCACTTACATGCTCCACATTATTTTTGTTCAATCATAGGTTTTAATAATTCAAATAATTTCTCAGCCAGGTTTTGAACCCCCAAGTGTTACAGGTTTAAGACTACTATAAAAGTTTTCCAGAGTATTCGAGAATACTAGGGGGCCTGACAGTCCCCAGAGAGGTGGACAGGACATTATATTTTTATCCCACCCCATTTCCCTGAAAATCTCTACACAATCCGAAGTTACAACTTGTTCTTTCTCTCTGCTCTTTGCTCTCCTGTGCTTTGCTCTTGCTTTCCTTGCTTAACTTTGTTTGGGTTATGCTGTGTGGGAGGCAAGACTTGGTGCAGCAGGGACAGGGAGTGAGAGAATTTTTTTTTAGCTGCACAGTGTGGTCTTCAGGCTTTGTCCAGGGGGGTTGGGCTATTGTCAGGTGATGTATGCAGATGTATGATGTTTATTACTTTTATATTTAGTCTACTTTTATATGTATTATTTTCTTTTAACTTCCAAATTCTGTGCAAGTGTTGTTACTTACTCTTTTGGGGTAAATTCCACATCCTGCCTGGTGCAAAACCAGCACACCAAGGCATTAAACATTAAAAGTTCACAGGTTAGTTCTACTATTCTCTCCCAGTCCTAACATGTGCAGTAAAAATTCAAGCAGAAACTGGTTGTCTTAACATGTAAGCATAAATGTTTGAGAAATGGTTGGTCTATTTTGAGTTCAAAATGCCAATGCTCCCACAAGAGGGAAGAGTCTTGACTGGATTTTCTGTATTCTATGTATGTCACCATACAGTCAATGTTAACATACAAAACTTGGTACTAGAACAGCCTCTTTCAGAGCCATGCACCGTAGCCCACAGTCACACAAAACCTCCACCTCTGCTGGAAATTTTCTATTATTCTACATCTGACTTTTCTATTAAAAATAAACATAGGCTGGATTTATGGTTTAAAAAGCCTATCTTCTCCCACAACTTGTAAAACAAGTATCAAAAGGGAACAAACCACAAAAATAGAAGAAATAAACACATTGTGCTAGTTATGAAGCTTTTAACATGTGACAGCCACAGGCTGAGGAACATTTTAGAAGTTCCTGTATACTCATTTTCTGTACACACTAAGATTAAGAAACTACTCTACCTGTTTTTTGCAGTTATTGCCACCACTTCTGCACAGAGCTGCAACTCATGCAAACGGGCTGGAGAGCTAGGGACAAAGGGAACCTCTCAAAGTTCAATAAGGCCAAGTGTAGAATCCTGCATCTGGGGAGGAGTAACACCATGCACGAGTACAGGTTAGGGGCTGGAAAGCAGCTCCATGGAGAAAGACCTTGGAGTGCTAGTGGACAGCAAGTTATCCATGGGACAGCAATGTGCCCATGTGGCCAAGAGGGCCAACGGTATCCTGAGATGCATCAAGAAAAGTGTGCCCAGCAGGTCCAGGGAGGTTCTCCTCCCCCTCTACTCTGCCCTGGTGAGGCCACACCTGGAATACTGAATCCAGTTTGGGGCCCCCCAATTCAAGAGAAACAGGGATCTACTGGAGAGAGTCCAATGGAGAGTATGATTGCAGGATTTGAACATCTCTCCTATGAAGACAGACTAAGAGACCTGGGGCTATTCAGGCTTGAGAAAAGAAAGCTGAGAGGGCATCTTATCTATGCCTATAAATATCTGAGGGGTGGGCATCAGTAACAGACATGGAACACCAGGTTTAAGCAGGAACACACGAAATTCCACCTCAACATGAGGAAAAACTTCTTTACTGTGAGGGTGACAGAGCACTGGAACAGGCTGCCCAGAGAGGTTGTGGAATCTCCTTACCTGGAGACTTTAAAAACCCACCTGGATGCCTTCCTGCGTGACCTGCTCTAGATGACTGTGCTTCGGCAGGTGGGCTGGACTCAAGGATCTCCAAAGGTCCCTTTCAACCCCTACCACTCTGTGATTCTATGAAACACATTTTCAAAATGCATTCTTGTGCAATCATCTTTCTTTGTTTGTTTTGTCTGCCAAAAGAATTGGGTCAGCACTTTCCCCTATTGGTATCTGCAAGCACACAGTTTCTGTTCAAAAATTGAGGCCTTAGTTTCTTGGATAAAACATGGCATACTTAGAAGTTCGAAAGCCAAGCAGGTCTCTCATTTCATTCCGGAACTTGGACAAGTCTTGCCGCAGCTCATTCAGGTTTTCCACAGTGGCCTGATCCGTGCTTTGCATCTTCTGTCTCATGGAAGTCAAGTAACGGTGGACTAAGCAGCACATCACCTTTTGGTAGTTCTCATCCCTCTTTTGCTTCAGGTTTCTCCATTCCTTTAAACAAACATCACGTATTTACTATGGAAAAGGGATTTTTGGGGCCCTAAAGCCTGTATACAATTCAACTGAGAAAACCTATGAACAAAATAATAAAGCTATTTCATAGAGCATCTCTCTTATGAGGAAAGACTGGGAGACCAGGCTGCTTAGTCTGCAGAAGAGAAGGCTGAGAGGGGACCTTGTCAATGTCTACAAATACCTGGTGTCAGGAGGAAGGGGACAGGCTCTTTTCAGTGGCACCTGGTAATAGGGCAAGGAACAATGAATGTAAGCTAGAACACAGGAAGTTCCACCTCAACATGAGGAGTAACTTCTTTACTGCAAGGATGACATCGAGTCCTGGAACACGCTGTGCAGAAAGGTTGTGGAGTCTCCTTCTCTGGAGATCTTCAAAACCCACCTGGACACATTCCTGTGTGACCTGCCCTAAGTGGTTCTGCTTTGGCAGGGGTATTGGACTTGATCTCTGGAGGCTTCTTCCAACCTCCAGTATTCTATGAATACCATCTTGATGCACACAAAAGTACAATGCATGTAAACTGCCAGCAAAACTCAAGATAAAACATAATCAGCTGTAAAAGCAAAACTGAAAGTATTTGATCTATCTTGGCATTGTCCAATGAGCAATTAAAAGTTTCATAATCCTGAAATGCCTTCCAGTGAACTCTGTATAAAGGCTTTGAATAGAGTTTATTTAATGCTCTTTTTGTCAGCAAGAAGAGGCAAAACTCAGTATGCCGAATTACAGGGTACAATGACAAAAAATCTATTTAAAACAAAACAAACACAAATCTGTGCTGCTCAGAGATGTTATGGATTCTCCCTCCCTGGAGGTGTTCAAGGCCAGGCTGAAGAGGACCTTAAGCAACCTGGCCTAGTGGAAGGTGTCCCTGTTCATGGCAGGGGGCTTGGAACTAGATGATCTCTAAGGTCCCTTCCAAACCAAACCAAACCATTTTATCTATCTATGAACTGAAACCCCTACCACCAGTAGTCTGAGACTTCAATGATCCCTTTTGGTTATTTGACACTTCTGTAACAAGTTTCAAACCAATCACCTCCCCCAAAGGATACTTTGACCTCATCTCCTAGTTTGAGTTAGACCAGAACTTCTTCAGGTCAGGGATGTGACTTCCCAGCTCAGTCTCCACTCAGTAAGGGCACTTTCTGCAGCTCAGGGTATGCACAGGCAGGGCTGCACCCACCAGTGAGAACACTCTTTTTTTCTAGTTAGTGCCAGGGGCTGGGCTGCAGACCAAGGGCACTGCTGCATCTCTTGCACTGCTTTGGGGAAGCAGACTAAAAGGCCACAGCTGCAGGGATAAGCAGACACTTGAGGTGACCCTAAACAGACCTATGAGGGTTTCTGTATATGTTGTATTGGATATAAAGCTGAGGGACCATGAGGGCGAAGCCTCTTTTTCAATGGCTAGCGTCAGAGAACTGCTCTATCTGTCATGCTTCTATCCCTGTTCATGAGTTCCCAAACCCAGTTCCAGAATCCAGCTCCCCTACGCTGCAGAGTCCAGTCTGGGACTTCCCCAGTGCCTGCCACAGCATCAGTGGCAAAGGTGATGTCACTGCTGCCAAGGGGCTGTTTGACATTGTTTTGGATCTTTGGATTTTAATGCTCTTATATCCATTCCAGCTGGTTTACTTTTGTTCCCAACCCATCAGTCTCTCTCCTTTATTCCTTTTCCCTTCCCCAACATCTCACCATTTCTGAGATTAGAAACCCCAAGCAAGTATATGCTGTGAGTTTTCAATCAATCAAGGCATTTTTTCAACATTATTTGAGGGGAATTGGGGATTGGAGGAGATGGGATTAAAACTCCCCAAACTGAAGGTTAAGAGAATCTTACTTGAGCAGAAATAGGTAAGAGCTACTTATTTGCATATATTTGCATTTAGGATGTAACACACTTTGTTCTATAGCTCCTATATCTCAGCAGCACTTGCCATGTGACAGGCAGCTTCATGCTTTATTGTAGAAAGCAGCACCTTTCCAGGCTCAGAGCCTACAGCTCTCCCAATCATTTCTTACCTTTAGGCTGTTCTGACGTTTCACTTTGCCACTTGATGTATGAGAGCAGATCCATTTACTGAGACTGTTGAAAAGATAACAGATAGTCTTGGGGGAGGGAATAACATTGAAAGGTGGAGGTAGCGTGCATTTGTCATCAAAGTAGCTAAGCCAAAGCTTGGCACGAGCAAACTTCCATTCCTTATCTTCATGATTCTAAAGCATCAGAAACATTAACAGAGATAAGAAGCAAAAATATTAACAAGTTAATTTATACATTAAATTTTCTCATACATGAAAAAAATGTTAGTCATTAAACTTTGATTATATAGTATTTTAGTATATACAGTCTATAGATTTTTACTAAATTTGTTTTAATATGCTTATATTAAATAATTAAACCTTCCCACATCTTCAATTCACTATATACTCCAGTGTAAATAGAAAATAACCCCCCTATGACATGCCTAAGCACCACACCTTAGCAAGAGTAGCATCTTGACTTGAACAGTTATTGTATCACAGAAGTCTTTAAACTCCAGAGGGCCAAAGCCTTGCACAAGTTTAGCATGCAAACTGTTCACTTGGTTTGGAACAAGGTAAATAAAAAGTTCGTATTTGAAGGGAAGATGTCCCTTGTGAGCTCATAGAGTTCAACCATGCAGGTCTGTAGATTAGTCTACACATTGCAGGAAGAAATTCGTGCAAAATCCGAGACACAGCTTGCAGTTATTGGCAATTTATCAGAAACCACTTACCGCTATCAGCTGAAAACTTTTATGAAGCATTGCCACAAGGAGTTTAGTTAATACTATCACAACCACCACGTTGTAGGTACCAACAATAACAGCACCCACAAAAGACTGCAACTCTTCTCCGTAGCTAAAGCGCGTGACAAAGATTGCTACGTGTGCCAGGGAGAATATGTACCAGAACAGAGCAAAACACGTGCCAATAAACCTACAAAACAAGAAAGGAAAAAAAAATGATCTGGTGAAAGTAAACATCACAAGTGAGTTTATTTAATGTAAACTCAAGTTCAGTCACAATTTCCAGTTGTGCTTAATTACTGGGAACTAAGGGCTAGGACAGTGGAGCTAGGACAGAGATGTCAGACTCACGAATGGAATGTGTCATTGCTCTGCTGCTCACAGAAAATACCCGCACAGTCTTTTTCTTCATTGACAGTAAATCCTTTGTCATAAAGTTGTGTCAATCCAATTGTGAATGAGAACAAGACAAGGAGAAACATGCCCAGAAATTTTCCAAAATCTTGTAGCATCTGTCCCATTGAAATCTGTGAAAGAGATTTATTTCCAAGTTTAGTAAAACACAAAGTTTATCCTGTCTGTATTCTCTCCTTCACCCTCTAATCAACAAACTATTTACATTTTACATTTTTTATTACAATTTAAGATGCTAAACAGACCTCAAAAATCAGGTGGTATCCTAGCAGCATTTTTCAGTGAGAAATCCTAGCTGTTAAAAATAAAACTTAAGCAATCTTAAGATCACCTGGTATGTTCATATCCTTCAATTAACAGAATCACAGAATCATGTTGGTTGGAAAAGACCTTTGAGATCATCAAGTCCAACCATTCTCTAACTCTGCCAAGCCTGATGCTAAACTACATCCCTCAGTGTCAGGAAGAGAAATCCATTGGCGAGGGGGGTGAGGGAAAGACTCGCAGCAATCAATATGATTGATAAGCAAGCTTCAACTTTATTGTTCCACACTTCCTTATTTATAGTCTTATCTTATACATAATTAATTCTATTCTAATTTAACACACACTATTGGTTACTTTCTAAAAGGTTACATCATTGTTTTCACTACTCTGTGGAATTTCCTAATTGCTCTTTTTCCCAGATCTTCACCTACTTCTTATCTTGTTTGCCTTCCTTCTCAAGGGCAGCTTGACTTCAGCATACCAAGCATCAGACTTTTCCACAACTCCTACTCCATTGCTATATTAACAACAGAAAGTCCTTCAAGGCCTAATTTGCACAGATGTTCAAACCATTTCCCAACACCTCAGCACCACACCTCTGCATCTTTTAAACAGCTCCCAGGATGGGGATTCAACTACCTCCTTGGGGAGCATCACCCTGTCCTATAACTATAACCTGTAACTATATGCAACACACCTTATTCTGTAACCAATGGCAATGAGGAACTCACAAGCCAATAGGTAAAAGCTGTAAATGAAGTTCATGTGAACTTAAATACTGTCATAGAAACTTCAAAAAATAAAAGAGATATTCAATTAATCAAAACATCACTAATCAAACAATAGTATACCAAAGCCCATCTGCAGAACAGTGTAATGATAGTCACCTGGAGTGGTCCCAGAATAGAGCTGGTTGTGTACATGAAGAAGAGACGCAGATAACTAAGGACATTAGCAAAAGCAAAAAGACCTTCTGCCACTAGGGTGGGATGGAATGCATCCCAGTCCTTCCTTTCAGCATAATCATGAAACTGCAATATAAAAAGGGACAAACTGAGATCACTGGTATTATAAGTACAGAAGAGTAGCCATGCACTGCTCACTACTACTGCCTCCAAAACAGGTAATAGCATAAAAGACATCAACACACATGATTCAGAGATGGCTCCCCTCTTCCAGATATTTCACTCTTTAGATAAAGGCAGTTTAAAAGCTATTCTAGAGGCAGATTATTTAAATTCCACACCTGCCACTTACTTGCTCAGTAAACCATTCATGTCTCTGCTCTGCGTTTCCTTCTACACTGTTTTGTATGGTTTGTTGAAACAGGGACTCGTGTGCTTCATAAAAATGAGCATTGTCCAGGGTAACAGGCCTCAAAAGCATTAAAATGCTGCCCAGAAAATTAATGTACAGATGCAATTGTGATGTGTGACAGCTGGTCTTTGCAAGTTTTAGAAAAATATAGGACCTAGGGTTCCTTCAATGGATTTTATGAAAGAGTGCAGAGAACAGCAGTCACAAGTAAACTGTTAGTGTAAACACATCCCTCAACTATATCCACTAGGTAATATTTAACTGTTCATGGAATAGCCACAGATCTCCAACTTTTGGCAGAACTCGTAGCGTTCTGAAGTTCTATCAGCTTCTGCCCTCTCAAAATGGACTCTCAAAACCCAAAGGAACACAAAATTGCTTTAAATTTACTTGCCCAAAAGCACACTGCACAAAGATAGCAAGAAACAGGGATGAACATGATTTTATACATTGCAATTGCATGTGTACGAGTCCTTCTGCTACACAGCCTCTTTCTTTACTTCTCACAGCTTCAGTGCCTCCAATATGCACCTAAGATGCAAACAAGTAATTTATACTTGGCTTTCTAAATCATTTATAAACTATGAAATTTGTCACATAAAAATGGTGAAAAAGCCATCGTGTGCCTATTACACAGGACGGGAGTCTTTACTTTTCAAAAAGATTGCAACTTAAACTAGTAGCAAGGAGCTCATCTCAGCAAAGGAACTACTACTACAGACATGTGCTGGCTGGGAAGGCAGCCCAAGAGGACATTCTCTATTTCTTCCAAGAAATGGAGCTTTCCTTTCCAAATGATTACCAGCCTCTGAACCCATGCAAGGATAGGAAAATGAGCCAAACACCAAGCTGGGAAGAACTGGACCAGTCTCTTTCCCTCCCAACTGCCAGACAGCTGTCAAACTCTCAGTCTGCAATTCAAAATAATTGTGCTACTGCACTGGCTTGAATTTTGCTCACATACTCGTATTTGGTAGGTCTGGCAGCTTGTCATATACAGCACTGCTAACACCACACAGAACAGAATGGGAATAATTCTTTTCAAAACTTCTTTCTTCAACTAGATATTGGGAAGAAATTCTTTACAGTGAGGGTGGTGAGACACTGGAACTGGTTGCCCAGAGAACTTGTGGACACCCCTTCCCTGGAGGTGTTCAAGGCCAGGCTGGATGAGGCCTTGGGCAACCTGGTCTACTGGAAGGTGTCCCTGCCCACAGAAGGGAGGTTGGAACTGGATGATCTTTAAGGGCCCTTCCAACTTAAACAATTCTATGAATCTATGAACTGAATCCAAATACTTTTTTACATAGAACAGACAAGGTTCTTCTGCAGTCTCAAGACTTTTTTCCTTACTACAAAACCAACCAACCAAACAAAAAAACAACCAACCAACACACACAACCACCACCACAACAAAACAACATAACTCCCAAACAACCAAAACTCCACAGCAAACAAATAAACCAATTAAACAAACACCTATGATATTTGAGCATATTTAATCAAAAGCTAAAGAGAAGTTCCTGTTACAAAAACAACTTTAGGCAAAACACAGAAATGACCCTTACCTTTCTGTATAGTACTCATCTATGAATCAGTACTCAAATCTATGGAGCAAACTCAGATGCCGATTCAGAGGGGCCGTACAGCAACATTTCCCCAAATGAAAATCAAGGGCTTTGGAGAGCTGCCAGGTCTCCCAAACAGTAGCTCTGTTTGGGGTCCCTGACTATTTGGACATGTCTTGATGTTGCTTCTCACTCCTATTTGCCTTATCAACTTCTCCTTCAAACCCAGAATGTAACAAGACCAGAGATTTTGACAACTACAGAGCACATATCCATGTAGGAAGCTATTACTAATGCAGTACACTGAAGTACAACATACTACTCCTATCATATCACATTTAGAATAGAAAAGAATACAATGCAATAGAATTTAATGCAAAATATGTGAAGTTGTCTTAATGCACTTATATTTGTATTTGCTCAGTCAATGCCATAGGAGCTTTGAATCTATGAAAAAGGCTGCTCACCTTGTTGTGGGCAACTACTTTTAGAGCAAAAGTTGCCAGATAGAGGGAATTCATGACAAAACTAAGCTGATTACGAGATTCTTCTAAAAAGTCTTCTAAACCATCATACCACAGTCTTTTAACATCTGACCACACCATTCCTGAAAGGAAAAAAAAAGGCAAGTCAGGGAAATCAAGCCATTGCACTGAGTGGATATTCTTTTACAATTAAAGCACTTCTGACTGGCTTCTGTAAATGATATTTTAGCAAAGAAGTAGTGGAAAAATCAAGTAAAGTTACTAAAAGCATTGCATTGGATTACAAGCACTCACCATAAAACTACAAGATGTTTAGCTTTTTCAAGCTTACTTTCCAGCTAAGAAACACAATCTCCAATAAAACAGGGCATGAGAGGAAATGGAGAAAACTGGGACAGGACAAGTTCTAATTTAAATAAAGGTAGAGGGTTAGAACAAAAATGCTTTTTTCTGCCTGGAAAGTATTTACCTTATTCCAAAAGCACTATAGAAAGCATTACACTGTTACATTAAGTATTTTTTGGAAGTGTGGTGTTGTAATTAGTAAAAATATAGTAATTAGCTCAATAACTGTTACTGAAAATACCCCAAAAGCAGAAACTTTTCTTACCCTGTTATTAAGTAACATTAGCAGAGAAAAGCAACCATGTCTTAAGACTGCAAAAATCAATTTAACTCATCTCAATAGACATTTAAACACCCAAAATCTTTAGAGCAACATTTATTTTACCACTGTTAACCATATCTGGCTGTATGGAAAAATACAGTTACTAAGAATTTTACTAGTTGAATGTCTCTCACATACTTGAAAGGAACGTTAGATGAAATATAATGGTGCCTTTGATTTCTATGAACAATCAGATAGTTAATATTTGGGTACCTCAAAGGTATGCTACTATATTTAGGACAAGAAGAAAAGCAGCATGTGTCTAAATGTAAAGTAAAAATGGTTAGATTTACTTCAGCTTTTAGGACTTTGCAGCTTCTCTAAAATTTGGCCCAGTAGGAGCCAGTCGCATGCCACTTGCGCCACTAACTGCTGCCAGCCCTGCTGTTAGACCCTGCAATACTCATTTCACTTTCTGTGATTACTAGAGATGGTTCTAACACTTCACATCCTTCCCTCAAAATGTGTCTGCTTTGTTGGGTTTGGGGTTTTTTTTACACTATCCTCCAAAGAGAAAAATTCAGTCAAGCAATGACTAACAACATGGTAATTACATCAGAAGGTAGCACAAATCATCATTGGACAATCAGCAGATGCCATCCAAATCATACCTACCAATTAGCCATATTATCAGAAGATAGTCTATCCTCTCAAGGGCTGGTCCCATTGTATTCTTCTTGTTCTCATTGTAGACAAGGGAATACAAATTAAGTAACAACAAAAATGTGAAATATGAAGCTCCATGAATAATAAACTTCATAAAAGGAGTGTGAATTATTCGACCTACTCGAGATTTAGGAGCTAACAAGTAACACAGAGACAGAAGCGGCCAGAAAATGCCAACCATCAAAACAGTCAAAATTTTCTTGCACGTGTGCTTGCGTCGATAGCCTGCCATCTGTCCAAACCACACAGTGTTTAGGAACTGCTGGCAGTTAGACTGAGCAACAAACTGGTGAAAAAGAAACAAGAAAGAAACAGACAAGAAATCAGCCTCAGGCTTCAGATTATTAATTTACCTTATTAAAATGCAAACTGTGCATAATTGCCAATGAACAGGAAAAGGCAAGAATATGAAGATGGAATAATAACCTCATGCGAGAACAAAACAGCTGGGGACCCATTAAAACTATAAATAACCTTAATTTTTTGTTTCTTTCTAGAAACAGCAACTAAGAATGAATGATACATACTAGATTGGTTATAGTTTTCAGGTCAGGAATGAGTTCCGATTTCCAATTATTTGGAAACCTAGCATATAAGTAACATCACACCTCAGACAGCTTCATTGTCGTAACATACAGTGACCTTCTCTGAAGAATAAGATTCAGTGTAATATGTGGACTGAAGTGGCCAAGCAGTTTTACATCTCAGTTCTTAAAATCATTATGGCTTTATTCAGCAAGGTTAATTTTAAATCAGAGTAACCTATGTTGTATCAGATCCCCAGAAGCAGACCAATTTGGTCTGAAGGTTATGTAAGTTATGCAAATGTAGTTTCAAATTTCAGATGCTTATTTGCATTGAATTACAAAGTAAATATTTCACTGGAAGAGGATTTGCCATTTAATTGAAACAAGTATCAACAAAAATAACCTTGGTATTATCATCACGTTTTAGAAATCATCAGAAACTGTCTCTGTAGTAAACCTGGCAGGAATAAAACAGTCTGCAAAGATACTTTCCTCACATTACACCAAAAATGTTGTTATTCTTCAGTAAAAACAAACTATGCTCAAAATCAACAGAACATCTGAAATACTTCAGCAGGCTTGTTTAATGCATACCAGCAATGTGCAATGCTGGTTATAGGACATTCTGTAACCATTCTGTAACCACAGTATTTTAATAGTTTCACAAACAGTTTAGGCCTGGATATGTAGAACAGACAGAATGATAACAACTCCTGCAAGTGCTGAGAAAGAGTTTGGTATGGAAAGGAAACCTCTCTATCCCTGGTCCTTGTACTGGAATCCCACAAACACCAACTTGCCTTCTAGTACAGGAAAACTAGAGTGACAATTCCTGAAGGTAGAAAAACAAGAATGACCTAAAACAAGTCCCATACTGATGGCATAAAAAGGCACTACCTTCCTCAGAGGCACCATTCCCTTACACCAGTATAGCTCTAACAACACTGAACAGCACAGACAAAGCCTGAGCCAAAATGAGAAGATAATGTATGTCCACCTAATGATCCATGCTTCCCTTAACAAGGATCTGAACAAATAATTACCACTACCAGAACTATTCATAAAAGAGTGGTCATCTATAATCCAACACAAAAAATACAACATTCTTCTCCACAGCAGATACTGAATAAATACTTGGCAGCATGAAATTACAAAACTGTGGGGACTGGAAGGGACACTCCAGGATCAGCCAGTCCAACTCCCTGCTAAAGTAGGTTTGCCTAGCTCAGCTTGCACAGCAAGACATCTAGGTGGGTTTAGAAAGTCTCCAGAGAAGGAGACTCCATGACCTCCCTCAGTAGCCTGGTCCAATACTCTGTCACTCTTAAAGTAAGGAAGTTTTTCCTGATGTTTAGGTGGAACCTCTTGTGTTCCAGTACGTGCACATGTCCCTTGTATCACTGGGTACCACTAAACAGAGACTGGCCCGATCCTCCTGACACCACTGTCTGGGTATTTATAAGAAGAACAATAAATTAAGTGGCAAAATATGATATGGAAAGCCTATCAAATGACTGCAAAGACAAACCTCTTTTTGATTATACTTGATGGCAAGTTTTAATCGACTCAAGTTCATCCTCTCTTCCAACAGTCCTCGCTTGTCTACGTGTTCATCGCTAGATGTGTGATTCAGAATAACCTCCAGCTCCCGTGAATTCCGTGCTTGTGCAAGCAAATCTTTAGCAAAGGTTTTGCACTGTTGAGCTAGCTCCTCATAGTCGTTTCTGAAAGAGGCAGAAGCAGTGCACACCATTACACTGCTTGTAGATTCCATTAAATCACAGACTACCCATTTTTATTTGGGATTGGATGTCATGCTAAGGCAAATTTAAAAGAGAAAAGCCCAACAGTCATATGTCAAGATCCAAGCATTCTGAAAACAACTCTGAATAGGTCTCACCATGCAATATGACAGTTACACATAGTTTCATTTGCAACTCCACTAGACAGAGGAAATTGAGAAACTTACTTAGAGTATACAAATTCTTACTTTGTAAATTCCACATAAAGAGGTACATCTGAATCTTATTTTCAGGCGATTAGAAAGTGTAGTAGTCACAAAATATGACACTGGCAATTCATCATTTGGACTTCCCACTTGGAATAGAAGTTGGTTTGGGTTCTGTTTTATTCCTGTCATCTGAAAATTGAGTCTATTCATTCAATACTATTTACTAATATAATAAATGCAAGAAAAGAAACATTGCTTGCTAGCCTCAACCTGGTTAGTGCCAAATCAAATCACAAAAATGCAATGGTAATGCTTAAGAAAGACAATTAGCCATGAAATCAAAAAATTCTTATGTCATTTAGGAAAGTGGAATTTTACCCCATACAAACATTTGCTTCCAAGTACTCACAAAACTACAAGCTTTTGTGCTGGTAAGTTTCAGAATGACAGAAATGCAGAGTAAACAGGCTAACCTGCCTGCTCTCCCCTCCCCGTCCCTTATGGGGAATAGCAGGAAGAAGAGAGTGAGTTTTAGTTGAGGTACACAAATATTTACTATTCTATGGCAGGGATATGAGATTACATTTCTGGAGCTGGCATGACTGCAGCATGGTATGAGTAACACCAGCAGATTCAACTCAACCCATGACACTTGTTACTATGCCTAATTATCAGCTTAAACTCTCTGATTACAAAATAATGGAATAAGGCTTCCACAATGCATACACATACACGTGATATTTTGTAAGACAATTAAAGTTAGTTTGTGTTTTCAATTCCTACCTGAATTCAACCTCAACAAGGCTTAATTCTTTCAAGTCTGCACTAAGTTCAAAAGCTCGTAAGATTGGATCCTCCTCTGTCAACATGATTAAAGCAGGACTGGCCAAACACCGATAAATGTCAAGACGAAACCTGTGGCAAAAGAGCATCACACAACATTAAGATGTTTCATTTGATTGGCAGTTTCAAATCAGAACCCATTTCAAAAGGCCTTCTTAATGTACCCCAGGTCACTGATCATTTCCTCCTGGACTGTGAAGGCTACTTTCTGTTCCCCATCCCTGTCTTCCAGTTCCAGGGGCTGAACCCTCATGGAGCAACTGGTGTGAGTGACAAATACTGAGACAAAGCAGCTCAGCCTTTTTCTTGTCATTGGTCACTACATTGAGCAGTGGGTGGAAGTTCTCCCTAGCTCTTCTTTTACTGTTAACATACTGGTAGAAAAATCAAGACACCTAGCTTGACATACAGTGACTAATGGTATAAAACCAAAATGAAAAAGCCATTGCCTCCCCCAGCAATTGAAAGCACAACACATCCACAAGAACTACCATCTCTCACAACACAGGCTACAACATATTTAAGGAATGCACTTACAAAACTCACCTGAAAGAACAAAGAAATATAATGAATCTGTCCCAAACAATACCAGCAAATTGGACAACAACAAACAAAAAAATCCTGTCACATGACTGGTAGATCATACCTGGAATGTCGCAGGCTATCTTTTTTGTTCTTTGCAGTACACAGTGTGCATTCACAGCCTACAGCATGAGGCTTGGGCAAGGATATATCTTGCTTCAGCAGCATGGTGAGAATTTCGTAGTTGTTCCGATGAGCAGCTAAAATGACAGGTGCCACATCCATGGTTGTGGAGTACTCTGGGTTCTGAATGCGTTCCATTAGTTTCTGAAATAAGATGTAGGAAGCACCCAAACTTATTACATACAGTTCTGCTACAGTGTTTGTATGTAAGGGTTGGGGGTTGGTTTTGAATGTTTAACAATATCTCGTTCAAAATATTTTCCTGTGTTTCACACCATGAAAATAAGGAAAAACTTGTAACAATGTTCACACACCTCTCAAATACTGGAAAAGAAAATTAACACAAAAGTGCTTCTGGTTTACATACATAGAAAACACGACATTCAGCACCTGTCTTCTCTAATATGCATGCATGATACTAAAAAGTGTGTTTTGTTCTAGTCTGAGAAAAAAAATGTGAGTAGATTTACTACCTAAGCACAGAAAAAACGTATCCTGGCTGTACCATATTCTGTTGCACAACACCTTATTCCTTCCCTCCCTCCACCACTACATGTGAATTTAAAAAAGTTCTTTTGATACTTCAGCATTGCCAAGATACATTTCAATCGATTCATTTCAAGGTGAAGATCTGATGTTTACTTATTTGCTCAGTCTATGAAGCTTCAATACACAAATATACTTGCCAAGGCTGCTAATTACCTTGCAAACAGTCCACAAGACAATATTCTAAGTGCTCTGGTTTTATATTCTCCTCTGGACTAGAGATGCAGAACTTCTTTTAAGAACACTGTTTTAAATACCTACTGTTACCCAGAATGTAACAGCACAGCCCACCACTTCCTGACCAAAAATCAAGGAAAAACAACACTCAACTACAATGGTTGGTCTGGAGGATCTTTTTGGTCGGTGATTAAGTAGAATGTCAACCGCTCCCACCACTTCAGAGTCAATAGCCACCAAAAGTGCATCCGATGACTAAGGAAAGAAAACAAGTCATATGTGAAAACTGCAGTAACTTCAACAGCATAAAGGGAACCCAAACTGCAGTTTGGTTTTGGTTTTTTTTTTTTTTTTTAATTTACTTTCTAAAAGTAGTGAAATCATGTTCTTGGTATTTCCACCATTCATATGATAAGGATACAAATTCAGATTCTCATTCCAGGAGTTGACATAGCATTATGAACGATCTGTTTCATAGCACAAACAGCAAAAGAAAAAGACACAGCTTTCACTATTGCTACTAAAAAGGAGATCCAAGCAAAGTATGGAGCTTTCTTTTTTCACATCCAGTATCAAACAACCAAAGAAAAAATACTGCTTTTTTCTCTTCTACACACTTAAGCCATGATAGCTACAAGTGTCCCAGCAGCAGAGACACTGCATATAATTAAGGAAGTATTGCTGGTATGAAACTGCCTCTACCACCAAGCACAGATCAAGCTGAACAAACACTTTAGAAACATGCTTGTATTTACTTGAAAGGACCTAATACAACATGCCTTTCTAACTGTGCTACCACTTTAAAAGTTATCATACTCCACAGACAAAGAGATCTCTACATTTTACACTTTTTGACTATGTTCTGTTTATTATTACATAATCACAGAATGCACTGGATTGGAAGGGACCCTCAGAGGTCACCTTATCCAACCCCCCTGCAGTAAGCAGAGGCATCTCCAACTAGCTTTGGTTGCTCAGGGCCCCATGAAGTTTGACCTTGAATGTCTCCAGGGACATGGCTTCACCCACCTCTCCAGACAACCTATTCTAGTAGTTCACCACCCCTTTGTAAAAAACTTCTTCCTAACGTCCAAACTAATTCTGCCCTGCTCCAATTAAAAACCAGTGCCTCTTGTCCTAAACAGTCCTTCCCCAGCCTCCCTGTAGGTCCCCTTCAGATGCTGGTGTTTTGCTTGTTAACAGGGGTAACATTTAAAACAGAATTCAGACGTAGTATCATTGAAAATATTACTACACATTTGCCCTGTCAATAAAATCCCACTAGAAAAGTAAACCGGTGAGAAGAAAACACTTTCACAATTACTAAAAAGAACTGAACTGCCTATAAAGACAGATTTTATTTCCTTTCAAATTCTGACAGATTAACAGATATATAAAGAACAGACCACACAGATGACTGCACTGACAATTTCCAATAACTTAGATGCTGTATACCTGGCAGCCATAATCCAAGAGAAGCTGTAGTATGTCCAAGTTTTCATTTTCAATGGTTATGGTAACAGCATTTCGTCCAAGCACATCCACGCAATTTATGTTCATTTCACCTGATCTGTTTTCCTCTAAGAGTTTCTTAACCATGTAGTAGTCACCTGTAATGTAAAAACGTTACTTATTAGAAAGCACTAAAAGCACACAAACATTCTTAAGTACCATCAAGCAAGACAACATTCCACAGCTGACAACAGAAACTGAATATGCCAGACAATTAATAAGGCAGATAGGCACTCTCTCATCAGGGAAGAAACTTAGCGATTTCCTGAAACGCCCCAAAATACCTTAAGTCATGCACTTTAATCTACCCCTTTAGCTCCTGACCTAAAACAGAAACAAAAGCACGAGTACTTTTCCAAACTGCATCAACAGCTCACACATAACCTGTGAGATAGAGGAGACATTAACTACATCAGAGCCGGCTGCAGACCATCCAGCTGTCTCACACCAAAGCAATCTCACCACACAGAGCACCAGAAGGAACTCCCTAAATCCCGATGGCTAAGTTCCCTGCAAAAATACTCCTGTGCTTGTGAACTAACCTAAACACACGACCAGCAGGCAGCTCTGCATAGAACACTTGCCTTTACCATCATGCTTACGTCCTAATGTACTCATAACCATTCATAACATGACCAAAAGCCTATGTCAACTCAAACATTTCAAACGTATTAAGATCAGTTTCAGACTACGTTCCTACTCAAGGGAAGCTAAGCATGTGCTTAAAATAAGTAGCGTATTTTATAAAATATGGTACTTCCCACTCACATCATGGATGCAAATCACAGGAAACTAGTCTCACTCGTTCTCAAGGTATCTGGATAAGCCCCTAATTCTACTACAACTATATATTCTCGGGCTAACTGGGACCGCCGAAGATACTTCTTCAGACTCCCTCGCAAATACAGAACGAGATGGCCCAACGCCTCCCCTCCCCCAGACGCCGCTGGGGCCAGGAATGGGCCGGAGCAGGGTGGTCTCAGCGGCGGGGTGCTGGGGATAGCCGGAGGAGGCGGGGCCGGAGCAGGGTGGCTTCACCGGCGGGGGGGGGGGGGGGTGGTGCTCCTGCGCCAGGTGCTGGCGCAAAACGAGGTGCCGTGGTGCCTCTCGCAGCAGCCGCGCAGCGGGACACGGCGAGGACCCGCTGTCCTACGTGACAAAAGACGCGGGCATTGGCGGGATTTAAGCTCAGTCTCACCGCAACGATCAGGGCTCGGGGTGCTGCCGCCAGGGTGAGGAGGGCTCGGACGCCCAGAACTAGTAGACAAGACCTCCGCTCCCCAACAGCGCAGCAGACGGGGCCAGCTCAAGCAGCAAGAGCAGTACCTTTGTCGCAGGCCAGCAAGAAGAGTTTCTCGTCCAGGGTGGTCTCCTCCTTAACCTGCCGCACATCCTTCAACGCTAACAGCTTGTTGGGAGAGGCCGAAGCGGACGGGTCCGCACTCTGATACAAGGCGGCCATAGCGCCAGCTCCGCTAGGCCCATCAGAGGGCGGGGCAGGGCAGGGCCGGGCCGGGGTGCAGCGCGATCAGGAGCGCTCCACCGCCACCCCGGAGGGAACGGGGCAGCGCTGGGCACCGCTGCCCAGCCGCGCAGCCCCGCGGGCTGGGCACGGCAAGGCAGGGTAGGGCGAAAGGCCACCGCTTCCCCCACACTGCGCAGGCTCCAATGGCGGCGAAGTGGGAGGGGAGGAGCGCGGCTGCAGGCTGGGACCACAGACCGGCTGGCTGAGGGTCTGGCATGGCAGCGACTCCGTGACTTAAGTTTCCCTCCTGACAGCGTTTAGAGGGCTAGAGTCGGCCGGGGAAGGGGCCCGTACCTATCAGGAGCCGTGAGGAGGATTTCGCGAGCTTCCTTCGAGGGAGCTGTCATCTCACTGTTTTACCCTACACTATGTGGGTTAAAAAAATGGCTGAATGGCTGGGCCCAGGGGGTTGCGAAGGGGGTTAAAGCCAGGTGGCGGTCAGTTACAAGTGGCGTTCCCCCGGACGCAGTATTGAGGCCAGTTATATTTAACATCTTTATCAATGATCTGGGTGAGGGAATTGAGAGCAACCTCAGTAACTTTGCTGTGACACTAAATTGTGTGGGAGTACTGACCTGCTTCAGGGTAAGAAAGCTCTGCAAGGGGGTTCTGTACAGGCTGGATCGATTGGTTGAGGTCAGTTGTGTGAGGTTTAATAAGGCTAAGTGGCAAGTGCTGTACTTGCTTCACAACAACCCCATGAAGGCGCCAGAGTTTTGACAGAGTGGCTTGAAAGCTGCCTGTCAGAAAAGGACCTGAGCCTGCTGGTTGACAGCCAGCTGAATATGAGCCAAGGTATGCTCCGGTGGTGAAGGCCAACAGCATCCTAGTCTGGATCACAAATACTGTGGCCAACAGGAGGAGGGAAATCATGCCCCTGTACTCAGCACTGGTGAGGCTGCATCTCATATACTAGGTTCAATTTTGGGGACCTCAGTACAAGAAAGACATGGAGGTGCTAGAGCTGGTACCCAGAGAAGGGCAACAAAGCTGGTGAAGGGTCCTAGAGAACAAGTCTTATGAGAAGCAGCTGAAGGAACTGGGTTGTTTAGACTGGAGAAGAGGAGGCTGACGGGAGATCTCATTGTTCTTTACAACTCCCTGAAAGGCAGAGTGAGGTAGGGGTTGGTCACTTCTCCCTAGTATCAGGTGATAGGATGAGAGAAAATGACCAGAAATTGTGCCAGGAGAGTTTTAGGTTGGATATTAAGATATTTCATTACTGAAGAAGAGCAGGTGTTGGAACAGGCTACCCACAGAGGCAGTGGAGTCACTGTCCTAGAGGTCTTCAAGAAACCTGTGAACAGGGCACTTTGGGACATGAGTCAGTGGCCACAGTGGTCTGAGGTTGAAGGTTGGACTCAATGACTTTGGAGGTCTCTTCCCACTGAAACAGTTCAATGGTTCAATAATCTTACCACACTGTGAGGCCTCAGGAACACAGACCATAACACATCTCCAGCATCCAACTCCTGATTGCATGTCTGTATTTTCTTCTCAGAATGTTCATTTCAAAGAATGCAAGTGTTGACCGCATGATTTTTCTGAGTGAGGCAGACTTTCATCATATGTTAATCCTTACTGCTCAGCTGAAGTTAGTAAAGCTCAGAGCTCTGGTTCTGTGCCTCTACATGCTGCAAACGCACACATGAAGGAAATAAGTCTCATCATGTTACTGTGTATCACACTAGAGTAAGGCACAAAAAATTTGTGTTGGGTAGCTTATGTGACACAAATGTATCTGAAATTTAAGGACAAAGTGGCATACAATTTTAATATGGAAAGGGAAAACAAAGAGTTTCTAGACATATTCACTGCAAAGTGAGTACAAGACAGTTAAACAAGTATCTGGAAACCAGAGCCCTAAGGGAATGCTCTCTCCAGAAAGTACAAACCAGTAAACAGGGAAAAGGGTCTCCAAGCCCTTAATTTTCCCCATTCCCACTATCCCTTTCTGTCACAAACTAAACAGATGCATCTTCCTTTTATTAATATGTTGTGTGAGGTACTGAAGGTGTAAAGCTTAGGTCAGCTGTGATTCTTGGGTTTTGCCACACTTAGGACTGTGTTAAGAGCTGAGAAGGCAGCAGCTTCATACTTAAAGAAACCAACCAACCAACAATACACTTTTACTTTCATTTAATTTCCTTTCTTTCTTTTTTTGTGCTTGGCTTCTGTTAAGAACTTGAATAAAAATCCACACCATTTGATGAAAATGTACAGTTGCAGAGGAAGGAGTATAAATAACATTAATAAAAGATTTATGAACTCATCCAATCTTTCTAGACAAAAGCTCTGCACACAATATACACTTTAGGAAAACCAAAAGAGTAACCTACCAGGAAATGCAGGATGTTAATGTGAAACCCCAAACTGGACTAGTCAGCTCTTTACTGTTTTCTAATACAGTATTTTATGGAAAAAATGGGGAGGAGGGGGAAGGAAATCAGATGCTTAGTCCAGATGCAAAAGTTAGTGCATATGCAGACCTAATAATGACATAGTTATCTTTCCAGTGACTATTTTACAGTCTGTATCTTAAGAAAAAACAGCCAAGTTTCTGCTCAGTAACAGAACAAAGCTACTACATTACTTAAAGGTTATTCTCACAAAAAAGTTTCACCATCTTTACCAATATTCATTAGTTCCCAGACATTCCCCATAGGCCTTCACCTGCTCCCACTGAAAGCAATCATGTGACTTACTGACTTCAACAGAGTTAAGCTAAGAGTAAGGCAAAGACAATACCTTCTGTGCAGTTAGGAGTAATGCAACAGGGTTGGAATGCACCTTGAGACTTGGATGAAGGTATGTAAATGACACCCATAGGAATCAAACAATGTTTCACAATAGGTCTTGAAATAACACATGTAAAATGATGCAGATCCTCACAATCCTACAGAAACGACTATAAATGAAGCTTGATTAATATGCTGTGGGTGGGGTTTTTTTTGTTTGTTTAAAACAATGCAAACCTGTGATGGTAATTTGGTAATGAACACATTCTGAAAACAGGATTATCCATAAGTGTTCAAGGTGTTATGAAACTGAATAAAAATTTAACTAATAAGTACATTCTAATCATGTTTACAATGAGTACATTTGTGCATACACATTTTCACATACTCAGCTTCAGAACTCTGTAAACGGTGAGGCATTCATTGTGCTTAGCATGGCAGAAAGTTCTATTCCATGTTTTCATTACTTGATTTTGTTCAGTCCTCTTCCCATCAAACACGCAAACACTGTCATCACCATTTTTGGCTTCACTTCAACCAGATCATCTGGGAGCGCATATATACGAGCACCAATCTTCCGAGCAACTGAAATGGCATATCTTGGAAAACAAGAGAAAATAAGTGGTGTGATTTATCTTCCTTGCATCTGCTAGTATGCCAAGATACACAGCAATGGACTGTAATAGCAGGATAGGCCTCTTCAGGCAGTACTCAACACTCTGAGAAAATGGACATTACTGTGAAGAAAGCACCACAGAATGGCATGTTGGAAGGGACCCCAAGGATCATCTGGGCCAACCTTTCTAGGCAATAATCTAGTTGAAATGTGATGGCCCAGCCTGCTGTCAAGCTGAGTCTTAAAACTGCCCAGCGGAGGGGAATCCACTACTTCCCTTGGGAGATTATTCCAATGTCTGACTGTTCTCATGGGGAAACATTTTCTTCTGGAGTCCAATGGGACTCTTCCCAGGAGTAACTTGTACCTATCACCCCATGTCTTTTCCATAGCACACCTTGTAAAAGGGAGGTTCCATCCTCTTCTTATAAATATTTGAAATATGCTAGAAAAGTATCTCCAGAGTATTAGATTTTATTATATATACCACTTGAAACAAATTAATGAGTGAAGTCTGTTAAACAAACAAAACCAACACCAGTAAATCATAAAATCATAGAATTGTTTCAATTGGAAAAGACCTCTAAGATCATCAAGTCCAACCATCAACTCAAGACTGCCATTAAACTATGTCACAAAGTACCATGTCCACACATTTCTTGAACACCTCCAGGGACAGTGACTCCACCACATTCTTGGGAGGCCTGTTCCAATGCCTGACCTCTCTTGCAGCAAAGAAATTTTTCCTAATATCCAATCTAAACCTCCCCTGGCACAATTTCAGGCCATTTCCTCTTGTTCGGTCACCTGATAGTAGGATGAAGAAACCAACCCCCATTTCCTTCATCTCCTAACTAAAAAGAAGATGGTCTTTGGATGTGATTGGCCGCCTGAGCTGCAAGCGCACCTTGTCTGCTCACGTCTTGCTCAGCCTCTCATCCATCAGTACCCCCAAGTCCTTTCCCTCAGGGCTGCTTTCTATCACCTCCTCCCCCAGCTTGTATTGATAGCATTGTTCTGACCCAGGTGTAGGACCCTACATTTGGTCTTGTTGAACCTCATGAGGTTCACCAGGGCCCACCTCTTCAGCCTGTCCAGGTCCCTTTGGATGACATCCTGTCCCTCTGGCATCTCAACAGCACCATTCAGCTTGGTATCACCTGCAAACTTGCTGATGGTGCACTCAGTTCCACTGTCTATAGCACTGATAAAAATTTTAAACAGTACAGGTCCCAGTACAGACCCCTGAGGGACACCAATTGTCACTGCTCTCCATCTGGACTCTGAACCATTAACCACTACCCTCTGGATGTGACTACCCAGCCAATTCCTTATCCACTGAACAGTCCACTGATCAAATCCCTCTCTCTCCATTTTGGCGAGTAGGATGTTGTGGGGGACTGTGTCAAAGGCCTGGCAGAAGTCCAGACAGATGACATTGTCCCTTGTCCACTGATGCAGTTGCTCTGTCACAGAAAGCCACCCAACTTGTGACTTTTTAACTCGGGAGGTGTTGGGAGATAGGTTGCCAGTAAAGACTGAGGAAACAAGTTGCTGAGGACCTCAGCCTTCTCCTCATCTGTTGATACTAACTCACCATTCTTGCTCTTCGGGGCAGTGGGTTGGGGTATGTTTTCTTTTACCTTCCTTACCTTCCTGCACTTTAGAGAAACACAAAGCAGCGTTTTAGACTTACTTAGCGTTATTCAGTTTATCTTCATAAGAAAGATCTTCTCTCTTGACCATTTCTGGACGAACTGCTTTTGGTGCAATGGCATCTATTAAATCTAGTACAGGTAAACTAGTGCTAATTGATTTGTCCTAAAAGAAAAGACACCAAAGATTAGCATAAGTAGTTTGCTTTGATTATTCCATCTTCACAATGCAAAAAGGCCTTCAGCAAATCTCACATACTTACTGAAAGTTTGGTTACTTTACTGCATGAAAGGTTTTTTTCCCCTCCTTTAGGAGGTCTATACTGTTCTTTTCCACAATCAAAATGATAAGGCTCACACACAGTGTTGATATTATTAGATAAATGGTTTAAATCTATTTAATGGAAGAAACTTCCCCCTTTCCCTCAGGAATGAAGGGAAGTCTGAAAGAAGCCCAAGGAACAGACTTCCAAGACAACAACAAAGTATTTACACTCCCCAGCTACTTTTCTTCTTTTCTTGTAATGGAACTCTATTGTGCAGTAGTTTATGGCTTTTCATCTCAGGTGGGATTCTGAGCTGGCACAAGCAGTCTGTATTTTGCATTTAAAACATGGACATACGCTTTTTCAGTTCTTAAAAAAAGTGTCTTGGCTGTAATTATTTTTCCCTCCCAACTGTTAAGGCACATAAACAGCTGATGATGGATGTCAAACCAACACTCAGCAGCCAGTGGCAGTGGGGATGGCCCTGTTCTTGCAGGGGCTCAGCACAAAAGCTGCATGACATGACTGCCTTGGCCAGCAGGTTGGAACTATTGATTTCTAATTCAGTGAAGTTCCATGCAGCCAACACATGAATGATACATTTAGAAATAGTAATATGTATCTGCTTGAAGACATGGGATGCATGTTACTGATCTCACCACCTTCTGGGGTGGAAGAAGCCTCAAAGACCATCTTCAGGCACTTCTGTGGTTTCTAACATGTCAATAACCTTTTCTTCTTTCTTCTTTGCTGCCACAAGGATCTTCATCTTCTGCCTCCACCAAGACAGCTGATTGAAGGACCTCACTTAGCACACCATCCCTCAAACATTGGCATGCCCTCCCCAGGCTTATTTCCAGCAAAGCTGGTTTTATCCCCTACACCCCTTTAAAGCTCTTTCAATGAGTCCTGATAGCTCCTGTGGAAAGATCCTTATCCCCTTTTGTAACAGGCATAACTTGTCTGTTGCCAGCAGGCCTGGTGTCATGTAAACTGACCATGATCAAAAACCCTGGATTTCTGCTGGTGACACCAGGTTTGGAGCCAGGCATTGATCTGCTGGCTCTTACTGTTTCTTTCCTCACCATTCCCTCCAACTGGGAGGACCGGCTATTGCTCCTGAACCCTGAACCAGTGATCTCAAGGCCCTGAAGTCTCTCCTGAGTGCCCTCAGACTTCTTGTTGCAACCTCACCACTGCCTGCTTGAAAAATCAGAGGGTTGTTCCAGCTTTCTTTTCAAATCTTTAACCGTCATCCTTGGGAGACAGCAGGCTTCCCTAAGAAATGTGTCCAGTCTGCGTATCAGGCCTTCTGTTCACTTCAGAAGGGAGCCTCCTGCGACAATAACCCATCTCTTTTCTTCTTTATGGAAAGAGTTTAATTTTCCTTTTTTGAACCACACACACACCCCACACCCCCCCAGTATTTCCAAATTAGCTTTTCAATTCTGGACAAGCATGAGAGTACTGTGTCAAAAATCTGGAAGATACATGCTGTGCCCAAACACTGGTAACTTCAGACAGATGTCCCTATGACAGTTTAGCCAGTTTTTGTTGTTGTTGTTGTTGAGGTTTGGTTTGAATCCTACAGCAGCAATTTTCTTTTTGTTTCTTATTAATAAATTAGGCTTGTAAATTTCACAGACTGTCAGAGCTCGCAATTATGCTAGCTGATGGGAGAGCCACTGTTAAAGCCAAATTGTCACTAGATCAGGTTACAAATCCCAGATCTGATTACATTTGGAAAGAAGTAAATTCATTTGATTACCTTGAAACTTGTAATTGAAGTTTTCTTATTTGCTTTTGCAAGTGACTGATTCACCCACTTCATAATAATTTCATCATTTACTTTTTCCCCCTCTCCAAGGTCTGATAATACATTCAAAGTGTACCTGTAGAAAGAAAGCAAAAGTCTGAATTCAAGGGAATGGTTGAACTCAACTTTGAGAGCACAAAGGTACAAGCAAAAGGAAAATATTTCCAGCACATTGCCAAGGCTAAGGTACCTTCATAAGGTACCTTAGAAACTGCTCAGTACTTTAAATCACTTTTTCATTCCTTTCAGGAATAAAATAACATCTTAAAACTCTTAATATTCACTGCTACATCTTCTTCATGTATTTCACTCAGCACATCGTAACTAATTTTTCTTTGTAAGCTGAAATGGCTCCTCACATCCAAGTCCCTTTGAACACTGGATCACAACAATCTGAGAAACAAAAAAGCATTGACTGTTTTGGAGTAGATGTAAGAAAGTTAACTTTGTGGAAAATACCTGTAATAAAATACTATTTAATTAAATAAATGTATAGTATTTTTTCCTGCTAGCAAGAGTCTCACTTTATGATGTTTACATTAATATCACTGTGATGGCCTAAAAATGTCTTCCCATTCTGACTTCTATGGCACACATTACCTCTGTTTATCTTCCTTTTTAAATTTTCAATTACTCTGTACTTATCTTGGATTTGCCTTGATATACAAGACATATATTCATAGGTGCACAGATACATATATGCGTATCTACCACATACTGTGCCTAACTTACCTTCTCATCAGCTGCCATATCAAAGCCAACGTCAGAGTTGGATTACCCTCATTTAGGTCATGTCCAGCAATACCAACCAGGGAGAATCTGGCTTTTGTTTTCCCAAGTTCCACTGCATAATTGCAATTCTCAATCTAAAAAAAAATACATGTGGTACACAAATGATGAAAACACCTTAGTATAACACAGACCTATAATCTCTGTGTACTTTGAATTACTTTGGCTTACTGTAACCTCTGGGACAATCTGGAGCTAGAGCAAGATTTCCAGCTTTTCTACATCCTGTTTATGATAAGACAGTTGTTACTATAAATGCAAGTATGCAAAGATTCCAACAATGGTTTTCTCAGGCGTGGAAAAAAAAAGTAAGTTCACTTCCACCAAAGTCAGGGAACTGTATTTACATCAAAACTGAATTCAGAGAAATAGAATCATAGAATGGTTTTGGTTGGAAGGGACCTTAAAGATCATCCAGTTCCAACCTTCCTGCCATGTGCAGGGACACCTTCCACTAGACCAGGTTGCTCAAGGTCCTGTCCAGTTTGGCCTTGAGCACCTTCAGGGAGGGTGCATCCGCAGCCTCCCTGGGCAGTTTGTTCCAGTGTCTCACCAATACTGAATATTGAAACGTTCTTCTTAAACCGATGGATTTATTTTCCCTCTACATTTCTGGCTGCATAATGATCACAAAACTAACTGAAGGTTTGGATTCTGCAAAACTTGTAGAGATTCTCCTGGCAGCACATAAAACTGCTCTGTGAAGAAACACCTCACAATAGAACAGCATCAGAGAACAGTAGCTGAACGTCAGGCCTGAAACTTACTTACAAAACTGCGCTCTAGCAGAGAGTAGCTACCAACCTTTTTCATATTGCCACCCAGTAGTGGATAAGGAGGTTTGTTGATGTGGTTCCAGTCAACCGGCACACGAATCATGTCATACAGTTGGAAGATTATTAAAGCATCAGAGAGGTCACTGTACCAGAATAAAACCAATTTTTTTTAAGTATAAAAGCTCAGATTCACCACAGAAATCTTAAGTACTTGAGAGCTCTCAAAATGTAATTACACTGCTGAAAAAATTCAGTCACATAAATAAAAGTGTCTGTTGTTCTGTGGAGGATCACAGAATCATTAAGGTTGGAAAAGACCTCCAAGATCAAATCCAGCAGTCAGCCTAAGACCACCATGGCCATGAAAGCATGTCCCAGAATGCCATACCCACATGTTTCTTGAACACTGCCAGGGACAGTGACTGCCCACCTCCCTGGGCAGCCTGTTCCAATCCTGGAATCCTGGAATTTCCCCTAATATCCAACCTAAATCTCCCCTGGCACAATTTCAGGTCATTTTCTCTCATACTATCACCTGACACTAGGGAGAAGAAACCAACCCCCACCTCACTCCAACCTCTTTTCAGTGAAGTTGTAAAGAGCAATGAGGTTTCCCTCCCCTCAGCCTCCTCTTCTCCAGGCCAAACAATCCTAGCTCCCTCAGCTGCTCCTTACACATTTGCCAGACCCTTCACCAGTTTGTTGCCATCCTGTGGGCATGCTCCAGCACTTAAATGTCTTCCTTGTATTGAGGGCCCCAAAACTGAACTCAGTATTTGAGGCACGGCTTCACCAGTGCTGAGTACAGGGACACGATCCCTGCCCTACTCCTGCTTGTCACACTATTCTTGATCCAGGCCACCTGGGCACACATTGGCTCACGTTCAGTTGGCTGTCAACCAGCACCCTCAGATCCTTTTCTGCCAGGCAGTCATTTCAGCTCTCATTACAGAAAATAAAACTCCTGTATTATAAACCACAATTATAGCTTATTTTTTTAAATGTAATTCAAAGTAAAGGGAGTGAGGGTAGCACAGCAAAAGTTTACAAGCTTACTAGTATTCCCAGATCATGAGTAGAATATATTTCAGTCAGATACCGCTTAATGCAGTTCTACAGACCAGTTTAGAAGTTCCTATCACACTTTGTAGAAATACAATTTCCCTTCTTCTTCTCTCCTTTTTTTCATGATTGGGGAAGAAAAAAATATTGTGCTTTTGTTTGGGTGTTTTTTGGTGGTGGGTTTTTTTTTCATGTCTTACCTGTATAAATGATTAACATAAGGGCTTACACCCAGGGAGTTCATCCAGTTCCTGAAAGTCCTTTCTTCCTTACTTTCTCCTAGGGTGACAAGTAGAATGCTATATTCATTACTGGAAAAGATGCTTCAATAAGTAATGTCTAAATAACTCTCATGGCCCTTCCCCCACCCCCAGAAATGAGTCCATGCTTTCCCCAACAATGGTCTCTACTGGTCAGTAACTGGAAGCAATCCCATCAAATTCAGAGTCCTTCAGTTGTGGGCACAAGGCCAGAGGCACTACAGAGAGTGCTATTAGACTATATTTTTCTGTGTAAATACAATTTAATAAAAGACAGGAATAGTTTGGTGGTTATATTTTAGATAATTAATTTATCATGTAGAAAACACTGATGAATAATAATTTCTTAAGACCAAAATCAGTGGAAATTATCTTTAAACAATGCCTTTGTACTTTTTTAATAGTATTTTACAAAATTCAACAGTATCTCTAAATCTGCTTGGAGTGGCTTGGTTTTATTAAAAGTTAGTACTGACACACTTACTGCAATTGCATCAAACTCCAGAAAGTTTCACTTCTCTCCACACACAAGTTCCTGGTATTAACTTGTGAAGGTTCTCCCCTCACCTTTTTAGTTTTTAATGCTAGAGACTCAGCAAGGCAGCACTGGTTATATTTGTGAAGCTGTTTATCGTGCTAAGGAGGCTGTTACTCTTGCAGTTTCAACTAACAACTCTGCTTAGGAATGATGTAGAAACTTCAGTAGAAAATAACCCACCCTTCACTCTCCTGACTTAGATTGTTTTTACCCAGTGTAATTATGAGTTCCTAAAAATAATGCTCTTTCTCTGTACAGTTACTTTGCAGTAACAAATACATTAACTGCCTACATACAACATTACCTAAATTTTAACAAGGTTTCTGTGGCCCGTTGCACATGACTCAGTGCTGCCTGAGATGTTTGCTCTTAAATCCAGGAAGAGCACTTTAAAACAGAGTCTGAATATGAGCTTGGAATAACCTCAGCACTTTGTTCCACAGTTAAGAAAATAAAAAGAACATCGAAGAGGACTAAATCTCTATCTCCCTCCCCCCAAACAACACAATCAAAAAAAAACCCCAAAGCCAGAAGGACAGATTTCTCAGGCCTGAAACAAAAATCTGGGTATGATTTTTCATGGGCTTTCTTCCTTAGAGGATAATAGTATTAAGTCTGTTTAATGAGGCCTATTTAGCATTTAGTACTGCAGTTCTACATTGACTACTGACCAATGAATGTTTTTGTAAAATGAATCTCCTGCACAAATAGGTATTTATCATTATAACAGCAAGAAAACCTCTAGCATATCTTTTCCATTAATTTGACACATACCACAACATAGATGTTTAGATACAAGTTATAACTTCAAGCTACTTCTCTTTGTCTTTTATACAACAAAGCTCTGGATTTCAAAATCTATTCCTAAAATTAGGGGTTTTTTGTAAATCTGAGCCACAATTAATTGATGTTTTCCAACATAACAAATTTTACTTCTGTTTCAGCCAGCTTCCCACTCATTTTTCAGCTATTACAAAACAGATGAAATTTACCTTAATATACTTTATTCCTAATTTATCAGTCGTTTCATATGTGAAACATATTATTTGTGTCATGGTATTTGTTGCAAAGATTTAGTTCTAAAAATATCACCAGTTGCTGACAAATATATGTTGAGTCAAAGAAAAATACTGTTTTACTATGTCTTCAGGCAGTCAGCTTTGGTTTTCTCTGTTTATACTCTTGTTTATGCTTTTCCCCCCACTACAAAATTTAAAATGCATCAGAGAATCACATTTTCTGACAAAGTTGTTAAAACTGTCAGTGTTTTTCCATAAAGAGACACAATAGATACATTAAGTTTATAAGGAGTAACTTGAGAGGTTATAGTGTTTGAAGCAGGTCCCTTTTGCCTTGTTTGGGTGGTTTTTTGTGTGGTTTATTTGTTTGTTTGGGGGCTTTTGTTTGTTTATTTTGTGGGGGGTTTTGTTTAAGATTTTAGGCTCTTCAAGGTGGTTTGTAATACCTAAAACGATGACTGCCAAGTGCTCTTAGGAACACTTATCCATTGCAGAGACAGCAACAAGATGTAATGACCTCTTACTAGAAAAAGCATTGCTACAAACCCAGATACTCAGCCTTAGAATTCTAAAATGTGTGCTTAACATGGTTAAAAGAATCCAAAGGAGCCAAGCAAGAGCATGAGCATGCAAGTTGGGCAGCACTCTTTTCGAGAGCAGGAATCCAGGAACTAAACCCAGAAGACTATATTTAATATGCCACTCTAAACAAATCCATTTAGCATGCAACACATAGTGTTCCTAAGTTTTCTGGATGGCTGAAAAGTGACCAATTGTTTTCTCTCTGTTCTTTTATTCAAAAAATACCCTGTGATCCTAAAAGGAGCATATCTTCTGCTGAGTGGTGCAGCAGATAGTCAAAGGCATTGGAAAACTGCTGAAAGGGAGAAGCACTACACAAAAGAAAGAGAGGAGCAAATTTGGTAGAATCCTTTGTATTTCTTGCCATCTCTCTCTTTGAGATCATTATACTATGGAACTGAGTGAGGAGTAGCCATAGGGGTGAGGTCAAGACTCCAGAGGGCTCCAAATAACCTACATTTCTCTCTGAAAGACAACAGTGCTGAAGATGCAGTTTGTACCCTAAGTTCAGCTGGCTTGAGTGGGTAACAGCCTTGAAGGCTGCCAGTGGGCTAAGCAAAAGCAGCAGACGACATCCACACTGAAGCAAACGTGGGTGGACAGATGCCTCTCCTCTTTCTCCCCACAAGATGTCAGCTTTCTGCGTGACAGAGTCCAAACTCTGTTGCCTTCCCCAGAAGCAAGAGGTTCCTCACAACAGCAAGACTCAGTTAAAGGTCATGCATTGCCCGAGGACAGGATGCCCTGCTCCATCCCCACACAATATGCAATGTTCTTTTTGCCGTGTCAGTCTACCTAAAGTTACAAGTGCACATCACCAGACTTGGGAAGCATTACCAGAGTGGATGTCGGCTTATGTACTCCCACAACATACTCTTTGGGTGAAACAGTCACTGAAAATATGGACTTTATAGAGGAAAACAAAGACTCAGGAAGCTTTACTCATCCACACATGCCTAGAGCTTTATACCTCAGCTCATGGAAAGCCAGTTAAACCTAGAGAAAGGACATACTGCACAACCTGCCCACATTTTACATGCATCATGTTAGACAAGTGGGGCTTTTTTTATTTCTCTTTTACTTGTGATGGCATATTAAAGCAATGGAAAACTATAAGAACAATGCAAAAATCAACCGGAAAAGGACAGAGATGATTAAAACACTAGGAAAAACTAAAAGAAATAAGTAAACAATTGCAGAACAAACAATTGTAAGGAGTAGAGAAAAGTACTAAATACAGTACCTACATTAGGAGGGGTCAAATCTGCATTTCATGAAGCAAAATAGGAAAGCATTATAAATTATGAGTCAGATTTCAACAGACAGTCCATGATGAAACTATAAAGAAATGAATGTCTTATATTTTATATCACTACCTTGAGAAAGCATCAGTAAAAACACAGGAGATTTTTTTTTTTCATTTAAACCACATAAAATACCATAAAAACATATAAACAGCATCAACTTTTAGCTGAAATAACTATTTTGAAAGTTGAGATCTATCTGACACCACAGGAGTTCCACGAGTTCAACAATGTGTCATCTAGTTGCCTATGAACAGGTAACATTTTCATGATGAATTATTCATTGCTAAAATATAAACAGTAAGTTACATTTGGCCAGTGTTTATTCTTACCAAATCATAATGCAGCATTCAGGTGACTGTAACTTTTCACAAACTGTTTTAGCTGACACCCTGGTCTCACCTAAATATTTTTGCAAAGTTCAGAAACTAGTTCAGATGGGGGTTTTGGCCATGCCAATGGAAACTCTTCTCAATTTGACCAAGTTTTCAGTATTTCAAATGACACCTGCAACTTTATGTTCAGAACAGAGATGCTAATCTGAACATATTCCACCTCTACCCAGCTCCTGGTTTTGTATTTCTCAACAAATTTCAACAGAGGAAGAGCAGGTCTTTCCTCCAATTATTTGTCCTGGTCAGCAGGGACTGCAGTGACTAGGGATATCACAGCTGAAAAGCAAAGACTACCACCTGTGCTCCTATACCTCTACCCAGCTGAAACTTAGAAGAGCAGGAAGCCTGAAACAGGAGTGGTCTGAAGGAGACAAGATTTGTGACACAGGGATGTAGCAGAGCAGACAAATTACGAAAAAAAAAAGAGGAGCAAAGGAAGATGGACTCACCTAGATGGAAAGGAAACCTGATAGGAACAATAAGAGGAAGGCAGGAGTAGGCAGTGCAGAGGAATGTGTGAACATTGCTGATGATTCTCCCGAGTGCAGCACCCCTGATTCTCACCATTCCTTTGAGATCAGTGAACAACTGTGAAATACACTGGCAGGAGCCATTTAATGATCCTAGATTTAGCTGGTCCAGAGGAAGGGTAATAGCCAAAGATTGCTACCAATTATCCCTTTATCTCTAGCATTAGGAATCTGAACTGTATGGTTAAAAGTCCAAACCTGCTGATGTGCTAGGATCTATAGAGGCTGCTGATGCAATAGATTAATATAGGTTGTTGATACAGAAGCCTTTTTGTTTGTTTTTCATTTTAAAAGGCAAACTGATATACACAAACATATACACTTATATATGTATAAACACAATATGTGAAAAGTACTGGAAAATACTATTACAGTTGCACGGTACAGCACTGCAAGTTAGGGAAAGCCAGCAGTTTTGCATCAGCTAAAATATAAATAGTATGGAAAGAAATACAGGAAACTGGAAAGAGAGTAAGAGGACAGTTACTGCTCCTGCAGATTAATGATGGAAGGTTGTTCAGGAAGAGCCTTTGGTTAAACTAGCACAAGCGAGTAACACAGTAACAAGGATGTCTACTAAAGCTTATACTGAAAGCTAGTAAGAAAGCTCTCTATGCTGGTGTTAACACTAGCACCATCACACAGGCATCCTATATTACAACTAGAAGGCACACTTAAATACAAATCACTAATATTCTTGCTCCAGTATGTTTAGTAAGTTGAATACCTTCTAATAAACTGAGATCGTAAGATGAATTATCAGGCTTGTGTAGGGCTGGATATGTGTTAAAGAGGTTTGCAACAAAAGCCAAATTGAGTTTAGGGTTGCCTGCAACCACATCAGCTGGAGTTACAAACTGTCTGCAATTCAATTTATCTGCCTGTTGGAGCATTTGTTCAGCCCTCCTCAAGTCATTTTTATCCTAAAAGACAAAAAAACCAAGAAGTTTGTAATGAATATGAGCATGTTTCCATTCTTTACCCACAAAATCTCCAGTCAATTTTTAAATAACCCATGTCTTCCCTCATTCCCTCAATGCCCTGGAGCCCAGAACAATTGCCTTCTTCACAATCTCTTCCACGTTTTTTCTGTCATAGCATTGTTTCAGTTGGAAAAGACTTCCGAGATCATTGAGTCCAACCATCAACCTAAGACCACCATGGCCACTAAACCACATCCCCAAGTGCCATGTGCACACATTTCTTGAACGCCTCCAAGGACTGTGACTCCACCACCTCCCTGGGCAGCCAAGGCCTGACCACTCTTTCAGGAAAGAAATTTTTCCTAATACCCAACCCAAACCTGTCCATTGCTTCTGCAACTACCTGCAGAGTATTCCCCATGAATCACAGTGCCCAGCAGCAGCACCCAAAGTTGTGCTGGTTACATTGCTCTTTCCAGGCTACTGATTCTCACGCTGCAGATTCTGTGACATGTGCAAAAGGTTCTCCATTGCTGCTTGAAACTGATCTTCTCAAGCATGGTAATTAAAGATGATGCCCAAAACACTCAGTGAGAGTTTGAATGTTTCAGAAGGGGATAATCCACTACCTTGCTCTCCTTGTAATACTTTTGCCTCTGAACAGTCTTAAATTGATAGCCTATGTGTTGTTTCACTTATTCATTGTTATAGAATATAGAATATAACAGTGTCCAAAATTGCATAGTGTACATTTTCTCCCTCAAAATCTTCATAATGCTAAGAATTACTACTTGTACAGAAATGATTTAGTAATTTAATTGCTGTTAGAATTGTATAACAGAGTAATTCAGTGTTGGTACGCTCAACCAGAAATTTGCTTGAGAACAAGTTGTTATGTGTTATTAATACTGATTTATAACACATTACAGAACATGATCATATGAACTGCAGGAAATCACATGAAAAAATTTATCTACTATCCTTTCTTACTCCAAAAAAACCCAACAAGCAAAACAGAGCTCTCCTCATGAAGAAGTTTGAAAGCACTTGATTTAATCATATGTAATTTTCCATGTGGGTTTTCATTATCATGAATAACAAAATTCTACTTAGGATTCTGATTGATAAGTAGCTATCCATATTCTCAAGCAGACAGGTCATTTTTGTATCAAATGCATTCTTGAAATAATCCTTCCAACAAGCATTATGGAATCACATAACTGATGAGGTTTGAAGAGACCTTTGAGACTCTTCAAGTCCAACTGCTCACCTTGAGCTCACAATCCCACCACTGCTGCTAAGCTACTACCACTAAACCATTCAGCACCACATCCATGCATCTTTTAAATACCTCTAATGATGGTATTTTAAAGATGGCAGGCTGGTTTTAGACCCTCTATCCCTTAAAGCTCTTCTGTTGATTATTAGAAGGGCTCACAGGTAATTTCCGAATGCTACTTGGTTTGAGGAAGGTTCACAAGGTTTGTGAAGTCAACTCCTTTTCCTTGTCTGAATTCTGGAAGAGCAGAGCTGAGCAAGATGTTGTAATGAAAAGCAGTCAGACACTACCCCAAGACAAACATAGCTCCAAAATACAGACTGCAGGATACATTATCCTGTTTCTGTAACACACTGGCTCTTCACTCAAGTTTCTCCCCATCTGAGTATTTGGGAGATGGAGAAATCTGACTGAGCTTCTGTATGCTTGGCAAAACAAAAGAGGATTCAGGAAGAGCCTTGTAACCAGGACATTTGGTATATAGATAGAAGTCTCAGGTAATTCCAGTCTGGTTTTATTTCTGGATACTTACGTGAAATCCTGAAAAGTCAATTTTAATGGGTGACTGATCAAGGTCGTCTCCTTTGGGTGCAATCTGATTTAACAGATGGTAATATACTCTTGAATCCTAAACCAAGAAGGTTATATTAAAAAAAATTAGACTAATTTAAAAAGCATATATGTAACCTTTCATAGCCCTTTTCTGCCAAAACTATAGCACCCTAATTTCAGTTAATAATGGCTGAGGTCATACTATGCTATTTCACACAGAGCTTATTTAGGCAGATGGAATGTCTGCTGATTATTCTGGACAACATTTATTGAATTTATTCTGCTGGATATGAACTAGACAGCTGTAATTAAGATATTTAAGGTAAATGCATATAAAATAATCACAAACCCCCCTCAACAATATGGAGCTTTGTTTCAGTGTTGGTATTCCTTATCTGTCCTTTTAAAATAGACTGTTTTATAAAAATTTCTTTCTTCATTGACAAGGTAATTTGAGTTTAAAATGGAGAGCAAATTTGGTCTTGTGTCACTATAGGTTCACTGGAATTGTATTTATTTGATGCAGTTTTCAGTATGCTTCTGGTTTTTTCCCCTCACTAGGAAACTAATGTAAAGCTAGCAGGTTTTTTGGGTTTAACACTTCTCTTAAATAGCTTGTAATATTTTTACCATAGTAGTTTTCATATAGAACTGCTTGCTAGTTAAAATGCTTGCTTTAATAAGAACCTTCTTGCTGGCATTTGAAAATATTTAACTAGCAATTAGTGGCATGGTTTTCTTCAATGAAAAGAGGACTTATCACCCTCAGGAATCTTTCTCCTTTCCATTTAGTTGAATTTTTTTCTCTCTTCAGCTAGACATCCTACAGTACTCTCTGCATGCCCTCTGCAGAAAGGCTGAAGAAGAGAAAAATGATGCAGATCTGCCACCACCCCAAGGAACCAACACGCCGTCAGTAAACTGGCACACCAGCAAAGCACAGGGATTGGGGGGGGGGGGGCGCTGTTCTCCCCTTGCTTCAAGAGCTAATAACTACTCCAGACAGCCCTCTGAATGGCTGTTCTTGCCTCAGGACATTTCCTACTCTTCTGTAGAATGCTAGGTACCAAGGGCAATCACCTTTAGCAGATTTAAAGTCATTTAAAGTCATGCACCATTTATTTAAAAAAACATAAGAAAGAAAGGATAGCTTTAGGCAGACCCAGGAGCAGGGAAGGATGGACACGAAAAAGGTAGTGCATATTGTTCTAAATAACTCAAACACCAATCTTGGAATGTTAGAACTTCCCTGGATATAAGCTTGTCAGAAATGCTCACTTTGCTGTGATGCTGAACAGGATACATCAAAAGGATGCTTTCAGTGTTGAGAAATACAAGATGAATCTATAGCTAGAAAAAGCAGGAGGCTTTGGGTATGACACATTTGTTTCTATGCATAGTGTGTTTAAATACCATCACATCCAATTATCACACTGATAGCTACATACCTTAATGTCTTGGCTGAAGTTACTGATTTTCAGCCACCCTGCATTGGCCATGTGGTAGTTCACCCAACGTAGCAAGAGCTCTTCTGGGGAAAGCTTCATTAACTGATCTAGCTCTTCCCTTTCATTTAGCAAGGCAATAAGAGCTAAAAACAAGTTTGAAAGCAAGCTGAAATGATTGCTGTTGTGGTCTCAGTTAACTCCAAACTGCCAGCATTGCTGTACCTGGTGTGTTACTCTCACCTTCATTTCTGGAGATCTCAATATCAGCAAAGAGACCAACTTTAATGATCTGCCACAAGAGTCCCAATACCAAGTGTGGTTTTCCTTCTTTCAAATCTTGTGATCCAATATTGACAACAGTACAGCCAATAGCAGATGCTGAGTTCAGAGCCAGGTTTAGGTTTTCCTATTTGGAATAGAGTTTAACAAGTTTATGAGGTTGCAATTCTCATTAAATTTGTTCATATTAAATTAGTTAAGATTCAGATTTGGTAAGAAATAGTGTAATAATACACAGAACCACAGAATTAATAGGGTTGGAAGAGACCCTCAAAGGTCATCTTATCCAACTCCCCTGCAGTGCACAGGGACATCACCATTTCCTGGATATCTAAGCAACCTGATCTGCATGTTCAAGTTTGACCTTGGATATCATGGTTGAATAGTTCTCAGTGGAAAAGCACACACAAGATTTTTTGTGAACCACTACATATCTTTTCACAATTTAATGAAAATCATTATGGACAGTGTTTAACATGGATCCACCAAAAACTTGTTGACCGCATTCCGCAGCTTGGATCACAGAGAAACACTCTAATAAAACTAATTTTTGTGATTCATAAGTAGCACACACACAAATTAAACAAGTATGGCTCAAAATATCAGGAGTTTGATCCTGTGGAAAAATGTGCTTGTATGGAATTGTGCCCCATGCAGGAGGCAACTGAGACTATCATCCCACCTGGGAATTTATACAGGCTGACAACACATTTATTCAAGCAACTGTTAAATTGTAATTGAACAGGCAGCATTAAGAAAATCATGGCAATTCAACATCCTGACACTCAAAGTAAAAGTAGTGATTGTCAGAGATGAAACAGTCCAAGATAAAAATACCTGGCAGCTCTCATAAATATTACTACTTTCTGGAGTCATATTTAACTGTCTACAGACACAACATAAACAAACATGGTATCATCTTTACTGACACATCTTCTTTAAATAAGTAGAGATTACAAAACCTACTTGGAGAATTTGCAATGCAGTATGTTTTAACATTTCATATTTTAATATCACAGCCTAAAATGAAAAGTCTGCTGGTTAACTGAAGGTTTAGATCATGTTCTACTTATTCTCATTAGGTTAGTAACTTATGGATCTGTATCCCTCTTCCAGACCTGGGTTTTTTTTAATCCCCAAACTAAGATCTTTAAAACTGTTTCTCTCAAATATATATGACCTGATACACAATTATAAACAAAGCTCCTTATTTTCTATTTCTCCACTACTGACAATACATCATCCTACCATGCACAGAACTGTCTACCTTGCTAAACTATGATCTGTTCATCCACTCAGAGCCTAAGATTTTCTTCAGCTACTTAGTAAAGCGAAACAAGAACAATGAATAAAGGAAGAACGAAGGAAAGCATGAAAAATGTTTTCCTGTAAATCATCTAAGAAACAAGGATATTCAGCAGAGTTTAGTAGAAAATACTATTTCATACTTGGACATTTTTCAATACATAGGCCTTTCTTTTGCTCCACCAGGAGAACTGTAATTAAAGGAAAGCTACAGAAAAATATTTTACTTTTCCAGTTGTGCCAAGTTCCTATCTGTGCAGTACTTACAGAAACAGTGAAAGAAGTGAGTTTCTTCTTATTAATAGCCCTTTCATCAATTGTATTTGGTTGTGAAAAGTTGATCATTTTGCTAAGGAAGAAAAGTCATTGTTTATTCAAACTGTCATTTCTCAGAAAATCTATTACTTGACTATAAATCCGTAACACTTTAAACTAGCTGCAAATATTTCTGATAATACAAAAACACCACCTGGCCCTCTTAATCTCTCCTCCCTGTTGAACAATTGCCCACTCATCAAGAAATCCCCAGATAGTATATGTAATTATAAGTAACTTGAGCAAGTGGGGTTTACACTTAAGTAACACAGTATGTCTGTGCTGCCAAAAAAAGCTGAGAAGACTACAACTGTAAACCAAAGTCAGTTAAATAGTATCTAGTAAAAATCTTTGTAATATAATCAATATATTTTTGTATTGCATTTCCATAGTAGCTTGCAACTACGTGGACCTCCAAGACTAATTCATGTCGAAAGTGATACGCTAATCCCTTGTTACCACAGTGTATGAAGAAGTATTATAAGCCTATTTTAACTAGAAAGTTACAGCAGACTAAAGTTAAGACACCTACTATGCTCTCTGTTTCGCCACAGATTTAATTCAGATTTCTATTTCTCCCACCCTAGGATATAAAAACTACATTTAGTAGCTTCTAAAAAATATTTGAAACAGCAAAATTTTCCAGTTACTTCAGCTAATGAATGCACAAGCTGTGTAATTATCTCCTTTGTAAACAGTCTGTGTATATCTGATGTGTAACAGTGAGCAGGAAGTCAAGTCACATAATTTGTAAAGATAATGTTTCTATGGGCAAACAGATTTTCCCATCTTACACACTGGTTGAAATATTTAAGAGTGGAGCCTTGATGCTAAAGCCTGTCAGAAGTGTTCCAATCCGTGTCGCCCTGATCAGCATTTAACCTCCCAAACGAATTTCTTTTCTTTCTCTCCACCCTGCACTTACCAAAGAAGAATGCCATCTGCAAGGGATTTAAAAAGACTAGCATCTGATGGGTTCATAGGTAGGAGGTGCTTACAGTCTGGGTCATCTTGTAGAGCTTTATTTATCCAATTAACAAAAGCAACTTTTTCTTCCTCTGAAAAGAAAAACGGCATTAAAATAATCTATTAAAATATCGATGAACACATCAGACCGGCCCAGAGGGAACTGATGAGGTCCTTCCATCCAGAAAGGATGTGCATTTGTTCTGGGTTTGGTTGTGGTTTTAGGGTTTGGTGGCAGGGGGAGGTTGTTTATTCTGTTTTAAATTAACACTGTGGAAATAAAAATGAGAATTAATTTTCATATAAATACAGAAATAAGAGTAGATTAGCAGAGAACAAAGCCAAAACCTTGACTAAAACTTGACTTGGCATGACCAACAGTATGCCAAAGGAGCCACTTATTTTTTGTCCCAACACATACTGTTAATACTTGTTTTCATTTTTCGCTCTGGCAAAGGCATCTAAGCTTACCTCCAGGCACAGCATGAAACAAGCAACAACTGAACACCCTATATTTTAGTAAACTACCACCCACACTGATCCTGCCTGCCTCCATAGGCTTTTTCCTTTGTTAATTTGATTCCAACAGCAACATTTTTCCAGTCGTTTTTTTTTTGCTTCCTCTCTAGTGCACACTTAAATATCTTCCACCCTGTAAAATCTTCTCATGTTTAATTGTTTCTTACCTGAATAAGAGTGCTGTGTTCCCTCACTAGATATAGCTGATGTACCTCCAATTGCTGTAATACCTTGCTTTTTGTTTATTGATTTTCGGAAAGATTTGCTGACATCTTTACTCTTCAATTCCTGAATTATCTGGAATTAAAAAAAAGGTTAAGAGAGCAATTTGTGATTGATCATGCCTTAAAATAACTGTTAAGTCATGCAAGTATTCTAGAATCAGTAGTTAACCTGACTGCCTTTCTTTGGTATTTACATTGACTTCCGTTCTGTTTGGGGGGGGGGGGGGGAAGGAGGAAGTTACTGTATCACAGTATCACTAAGGTTGGAAGAGACCCCAAGGATCATTGAGTCCAACCTGTTTCCACAGACCTCATGACTAGACCATGGCACCAAGTGCCACGTCTAATCTCCTCTTGAATACCTCCAGGGACGGGTATGGGTAAAATGAGTTTAAATCCCTTCATGAAACATTCATACTGGATACCTAAAGTATTATTTCTCAGTGAGTACCTCAGGTTCTATCTTTATTAAGCCATGAGATCTAAAAAAAGTAGACATCAATAATCTAAGCAGTTTTTCCACAGGTATTTTGGTAAACTGAAGAAAATGAGTAAAGATAAACACATTTTCAACTATTGTAGCATATTTATTTGACATTGTATGCTTTACAGTAAAAGCCCCCACACCAGTTACTAGTAAAAAACAGTAAAAAATGGCAGTCACACATGCCCTTAAGAAAGCTGATACCATTTTCCACCTCCCTGCAATGTAAACCACATTGGATATACTGGTAAGTCCTACATTTGCCCAAATAGTGTATATGTTCATTGTCAGTTTTCAAACCTAAGTAACAGATACAATTCAATACCTATGAACTATATGCATATTAGAATCTTGGGAAGAAAGATCAACAACTAGCCCAACAAGCAACCTGCTGCAATTCAAAGCATAAATCTAATCATCCTGAAACATACACCCCCCACCCCAAAGTTTGAAAAGTTTTTGTTTCTCTTAAATAAAACATACTAGAAAGTGATCCACATTAAAAGAAGTCTAAAACTTTACTTTTGGTGAACTTACTTTAAAATCTGTACTTTACTCCCAGTGAAAAATAGCTTTTAGTATAGAGATTAAGAGTAGTGCAAGCATTAGTTTATCACTAAGAGAATTCAAAGGCTGGACTCTAATTACTCTTTTGTTAAGGCAAAGGCTGACCCAATAGTTACTAAAGTATGTTGTCTATCTCCTAATCTTTGAGGAAATAATAAGTAAGACTAAAATTGCTGTGCTCTCAATTGCTGCCTAAGTGAGATCTAGTAATTAAATGGGAGAGGGAAATATAAAAGACTGGAAAATAATAATATGGGATATTGTGAATTGTCTCAGAAAGCTTTCCCATTCTCAAAACATCATTTGCATCAAAATAGTACTTAGTTGTACCACTTAATTCAGTTTTCTATCCTAGTTCTCAACAGACAGTAGGGGAACAGCCAAAAGGAATGTCTTACAGAGACAAATTCTTCAAAGTTGATTTTTCCATCCTTGTTGCTGTCTGTCACCACAATGACTTTTTCTACAATCTCCCGGACTTTGTAACCAGGCAAGGGCAGACTTGCTTCTTTAAACAGGTCTTGAAGCTCATAATCACTGACATACCCACTATTGTCAATATCTGCAAAATGAAAGCACAAGTTATTTTTACACTTACATGAAGAAACAAGTAGATAAACTGTTAGCTCACCAAAGCATGCAAGTAAAGCATCAGTAATCTTACATGAAAACTTATTTAACAATTGAAGTTCAATCTAATGTCTTGTTTGTTTGCTTGTTTGTGTCAGATTTAAGGAGTTCAAATACCTGAATTTTGAGATCCTGCTGCATATACAGTGATACAAATAATGCAACTGTCCAGCTAGAAAACATTTCTGTTTTCATTGATGAAGTTGAAAGAAATTAATAAACACAGAATTTCAGTGACAATAAGGGGCCTTATGTAAACATTATTTTCTTAGATATTGCTGGCAACATAGGAAACCATGGCCCTGTTAAAATAAAGTGATCCATAACGAGTTCTTTCACCAATCCTACATGGCTCTGCAGCATTAATGGAATCCTTACTATTTTCTTATTTAAAAGATACCTATTTTACTGAATGCTTCTCTTAGCTCTTCAAGTTCTTCACAAGCAACAGTAATTATGTTGTTTTCCATCTCTGCACTGCAAGAAGTGTTGTCCTCAGCTGCTTATACCTAATAATAACACAGGGCATTAAATCCAAGCACATATTAATACAAGTTACTGATCTTTTAAATATAATTGATCCAAGATGACATTTTAATGCCTGGCACACTTAAAACAATGCTTTAAAGTACATCAAACACCTAGCAATTCTTTTCACTGCAATATTGACTAAGAATGCATAATAGCAGCACTTGTTTTCAGACACTTGTTGTTTTCATTTACTTGGTGTTATTTAAATTGTTATTAATTTACATAGAATAAGCACTGGCCATCATTCCACCTCCATTGCTTGAGTGGTTTTCCAACATTAAAATTGTCTTATATTGCAAAAACCAGCTTGTATGAAATCTGATTTTTAAGTGCAATGCAGTGTCACTGCCCATTAGGGGCTATTGCTACGATGCAGGCCTGCAAAGCAGGCAGTTGCACAATACTAAACCTCAGGAGGACACTTTCAAGAACTTGCTTACAATCAGAGGGTGAATGCTGGTGAGCTTTTCCACAGCTGTTGCAGAAGCTGCCACTTCCTGACCTTTAACCCCACTCTTGTGACAAGCTTGTTGTCTCATAACACTGTCAAAGAGCCAAATCCATTTTGCTATGTTTACTAGCAGCATGCACCATTCTTCATATTCAAAAGAAAAAATATTTAAATATATATGCAGAAAAAATTACCTTACACACAGATGCTTCTGGAAGTGCATGTAACTTGACTTGAAACCTAACATGGCAATTAAACAAAGAAAGAGTGAGCTATAGAAAGATTAGGGAAGAAAATTAAATATTTAAAACCAAATTACTGAGGAAATTTAAAGGATTGAAGCTGCAAGCAAAGGCAGTCCTCTGAAATACAGAAACAGCATGTCAAAGCATAAGTGAAATAGCCACACAGGTGCAAAACAAAACATCACTTCTGTCACGCTGTTAATATTTTTAACTATTTACCATTACCATGAGTCAGATTTTATCAAAGCCAATTTCTGCAAAGTTGCAATGCAATTAGTTTCACTCCTCCCCTTATGATTCATAACTGAGATTTTTCTGTACTCTATTTAAGAAAATAATAATCTTTGATTTCCAAAGACATGTTTCAGTAACACAGTAGGAACATCTGTTCTTGAACGAAGCAGATTAAAGCTAATACCTCTGCTGTAAAGCGAGTCTTAAATACCCTATTATATAATTGTAGAGGGTCAACTAAATGGCAGAAGTGCTGCAATCATGGTCTGGCATTGAGCAGTGATGTAGTTTGAGCACAAACTTGTCAGATATTTCAGACAATTTCCATATAGAAACAAGGACCTTCTATCTAACCTAATAAATACCTTGCACATGCAGGTTTATCACCACCCAGATGACTCAGTGCACAGGCAATTCTGACAAGATTTAACAGTAAGCCTCCAAAGGTACATGTCCACTGCAACTATGACTACCTGTTGAAAGATGCATTTCTTTACAGAGGCACATTTCTCTGTACTCTGGTGGTGTTCATAGGACACACAATGTATTCTGCTGCCCCATGACAGGGTAGGTACAAACACTGGTTTTAAGCTGAGAAAAGCACCCTTGATCCTTTTTTCAGTGCTCAACATGAACTGATAATATTCATCTCTCCCAAGCCTGCCTTCTGTGCCAGGAAGACTTTTTATATCCAAAGACAATCCACTGGGGTCTCCTGAAGATATCCCACATCTAACTTTAATGCAGATTCTAACTACTGCTGACACCACTGCCTATTTCTTTATGTGCAGAGGAGTATCTGGCCGAGCAACCACCCAAGAACAAAGCAAGTAGGCCAAACAGTAGCTCCTGATGGTTTTTGGACCTGTTATCAAAGCTGCTAGAAAAAAACCCCAGCTGTTAACCAGCAGTCAGGCTCCTAGTTTTCTCCATCCCTGCAGGCACCTGGCAATTTCTTTTCTAGCTCTGCATTTCGAATTCTATTTGCCCTGTTTCCAAATGCAGCTGCTTCTGCAATGGCGACAGACTTTACAAATGCTGAGTCAAGAGCTTGTTTTCTTTTGCTGCCATTCTTTTGTCTGGCACTAGACATCTCCTCTTCCCTAGTGGAAATACTACTCTACAGCTCCATCATCCTTGAACCTTCGTTACTCCAGCCAAGCTAATATAATTTGCAAATACAGGTTGTGCTTTTGTGCTTTCTTGCCCAGGGAAGGACAACAAAGCTGATGAAAGGTCTAGAGAACAAGTCTGAGGAGGAGCAGCTGACGAACTGGGGTTGTTTAGTCTGGAGAAGAGGAGGCTGAGGGAAGACCTCATTGTTCTCTACAACTACCTGATTTAGTGGCCATGGTGGCCTTAGGTTGGTGGTTGGACTCAGTCCTAGATGTCTCTTCCAACCAAAACAATTCTTTATGTCAATAGCCAGCTGGTTATCAATATGTGCTACCCTGCAATTACAAAACATGAAATTTCTTCTTCTCTTATTTGCCTATGAATCAAATTGCTAGAGATTTTAATGTGCACCCTCCCATCCCATGCCCCCTCAAAATCCCTATTAACCTGCAGCATTCCTATGTTAGTTTACCTCAGATTCTTCAAGCTGGCATGGTGAGGACAAGTTAGCTTTCATGCACCTCTAGTCTCTTAGGCTTCTGACATTAAACTAGAGTTCTGCCCTGCAATAGCGAGAAAAGAATGTATTATAAAATGTAAGACATATAAAAGCAACTATGGATCAGATGTCCTTTAGTCAGTAGGAAGATAGAAGAAAATGCTACTGTATTTTAATTGAGGAAATGTCATCTGCAAACCTACTCATAATGCACTCAATTCCCTTGTCCAGATCATTGGTAAAGATACTAAAAAGAGCTGGCCCCAGTACTGCATCCTGGGGAACACCACTTGTAACTGGCCACCAACTGGATTTAACCCCATTCACCACAACTCTATATAAACAACTATTTCAGTATCTGTATATATATGATTTTTAAAAAATAAACTAATTGCAACTGCTGAAGCACATTGCTAATTCTTGAAAGAGGCAGGGCATAATTATGGTATCAGGTACAGTTATTACCAGAGTAGTATGAAGTGAAAAGTTCTTTAAATATCATACAGGCAGTCTGAAGCTTCACTACCTGAAAGAAGCTAAAAATACCAGGTTTTCCCTCTTATTGTACCTTGTTCACTGTGTAATGCCATATGCAGAGCTATTCTTTATTGTGACCCTCTTAACTTCTAGTAATTATATACTTTTGATAGCCACAAATGTGTCCAGACATATTTGTAAGCTCCGGATTTCTCAGCCAACCCCTCTACTAAAGCAGGGTCACTCACAGCAGGTTGCCCAGGATTGCAATGCCCAGGCAGCTTTTGAAAGTTTCCAGAGAAGGAGGAGATTCCACCTCTCTGGCAGCCTGGTCCAGAGCTCTAGCACCCTCATAGGAAAGAAATTTTTCCTCATCTTCATGTAGAACCTCCTGTGTTCCATTTGGTGCCTGGTGCTCCTTTTTTTCTCACTGGGCACTACAGAAGAGAGTCTGGCCCCATCCTCTTGTCCCCCATCCTTTAGCTGTTGCTTAGCATTGAGAAGATGCCCTCTCAATCTGCTCTTCTCCAGGCTAAACAGCTCCACATCTCTCAGCCTCTCCTCCTCTGAGAGATGCTCCAGCTCCATAATCATGCTTGTGGTCCTCTGTTGTGACTTTCTCCAGTAGTTTCCTGTCTCTCTTGGAGAACCCAGAAGGGGGCACAGCACTCCAGCTGTGGTCTCACCAGGGCTGAGTAGGTGTTGTAGGAGAACCTCCCTCAAGATTCTGGACATCACAGGATATCATTGGCCTCCTTGGCCATGTGGGCATTGCTGGGTCATGGTGAACTTGGCCCCCAGGACTCCCAAGTCATTCTCCATGTTGCTGTTTTCCAGCAGGTCAATCCCTCACCTGTACTAGTTATTCCTCCCCAAGTGCATGGTTTTGGACTTGCCTTTAATAATCTCCATAGGGCTCCCCTCTGCGTAGCTCTCCAGGCTATCCAGGCATGTGCTATCATGATGGACAGCAGCACAGCCTGATGGGGGGGGGGGGTCAGACACCACTCCCAGTTTGCTATCATCAGCAAATTTGCTGAGGGTAAACTCTATCCCTTCATCCAAGTCATTGATGAAGATGTTTAACAGCCCCAGAAATGACCCCCTGGGGAACACCACTACCTAGAGGACACCGATTTGATTGTACTGCTGATCACGACCCTCTGAGCTCGCTCTTTCAGCCAGCTCTCAATCTGTCTCTCTGTCCACTCATCTCACCCACACTTTCTAAGCTTACCAATGGGGGTGTCATGTTACCAATGAAATTGAGGCAGACAGCATCCACTTCTCTCCACTCATTTACCCAGCTAGTCTCACTATCATAGAAGGTTTGATAGATTGGTCAGGCATGATTTCCCCTTCATGAATCCAGACAGACTACTCCTGATCATCTTCTGTACCTCATCTCCAAGTGTGTGGAGGAAAAGAAGGAGCTGTTCCATCACCTCTCCAGGAATGCAGGTGAGGCTGACTGGCCTGTAATTTCCTGGCTCCTCATTTTTGTGCTTTTTGAAGACTTTAGTCTTCAACACAGTACAGTAATGCTAGTGAATAATAAAATCAACATTTTCAACTATGCCTTTAAGGTAAGCATGGGTGACTCAAGAATAAACAATAAAACAATAAGCTGAGTGTCAAGGGCTAACACAAGGTATTTCTTCCCCAACCTCCTGCCACCTCTCTCCCCCTCCCCCTTACCAAGAGATAAGGAGGGAAAAAAAGGAAGAGAATTTTAGCTGATTTACACAAAATAGTCTACTCCTCTACTATGAAGGCATCAGATTACACCAGTATATACATAAAGAACAGAGGGAAAAGGGAAAAAGGAATACCTGTCCAAGATCCCATAAGAGGCAAAACGCAGCCAGCTGAAATGAAAACCAGAAGAGCAAGAGAGCAACCAGTGTCCCACCTCCTGGGGTCGTAATACAGCACAGTCCTAACTCAGGATCTAACAGTGGAGGATATACATATTATGTGGTTCAAACCACCACACTGAGATACCTAGTATTTAGACTAGTCAGGGGCCTCATCTGACTTCACTTACATTATACGCACAGGATAATTCCATTCAGTCAGGATGAAGAGTGATTCTGCTGTAAAGCAGATACATGCTTGCTTTAGAAAAGATACTTTTTCATCCTAACAAAATGCCTCCAGCTTCCCTTGGCTGCTGAGTATACAGAACCACCATGCAAATTCATCAGCAGTATCACTTTCACCCAGTTTCCTTCCCATGCATCATTCAAGAGGATCTCAGACTGCCTGTGCTTTGTGTTGTTGTGTGCAGCACTCAAACAAACCACAACCAAACAAAAACCACAAAACAAAACCTAAACCATCAATGGAAACCTTACCTGTGCCAGAAGGCACACTTCCAGGAGAGTAATTTTGGAAGCAGGTTATTGCATACAGAGTTCACAGAAGTACCTTTTCTGAAACACTTGACAAACATAACCTGTTGACCGTTTAGCTACACCAATACTTTCGGCTGAATTTGCCCAAACTGATTATCTCAGACCATGCATGACCTGCTCTGGTTTGGTTAAATAGTTAATTTTCTAAGAGTACCTGCCTCCACAACAGGGCCAGAAGCATAGAATTGTTTCAGCTGGAAAATACCTCCAAGATCAAGTCCAATCATTAACTAAGACCACCATGGCCATCAAACCATGTTCAGAAGTGCCATGTCCACAGGTTTCTTGAACACCTCCAGGGATGATGACTCCACCACCTACCTGGGCAGCCTGTTCCAATGCCTGACCACTCTTGCAGAAAAGACATTTTTCCCAATATTCAACCTATACCTCCCCTGGCACAATTTCAGACCTTTTCCTCTTCTTCTATCACCTGATAAGGAGAAAAGACCAACCCCCTACCTCACTACAGCCTCCTTTTAGGTAGCTGTAGAGAGCAATGAGGTCTCTCTTTAGCCTCCTCTTCTCTAGATTAACGTGATGTGAAATCTTGTCTACCCCAATATCGACAGGCAAAGTGATGCCTGCTCATCCATTAATCCAGATATTGCCTAACTCAACTTTTTCCTAACACCCAATCTGAATCTACTCTTTTTTTTGCCCCCCCCCCTATTCCCTCAGGAAAGAGCTTGTCACAAACCCCATTTGATTAGCAGTCACTGCTCTGAAGAACAAAGCCCAAAGATGGTTTCTCTGTGACATTTCATTAAAGTAAACCACACTAAAATATAAATGGAAAGGCTACACTAAAGTAAGTTCATTCAGGCACTCCGTCCTCAAGTCATTCCTTTACGCCTAGGCTGACATTACATATCATGTTTACAACAGCAAAAGAGTCAGTTAAAAGACACACCAGGAAATGATACCTAATCTCTGTCTAGGTGTATGCACATACAGCTTTTGTTAGCATGCAACTACAATGACAATTGCATTATTTTTACAGGAAATTCCCATATTCTCTGATACACATCCTAATTAGGACACAAATCCTGACATTCTTTTGAAATGTCTGCATCGAGAAAAATTTTGCCTCTGCACACAGCAGAAGTCATGCTCAGAGCCCATGATGTATTAACAGGACCCTCATTGGCAGAGGGACTTTCTGGGTGTCTCAGTTCTCTACATGCAAGATTCACAACATGGAGGCTGTAGTTATGCTGTAATTATTCTAGTACTTCTTTGTTAACCTAGAGCATTGCTAGTTGTTTACTAAACAGGAAAGCTAACCAGAAGCAATAACTCCAACTTTTCAAAAACCTAGTCAGCCCCTAATCAAACAAACAAACAAAAAACCCCAAAGAAAACATGAAATGTTTTTTAAAATCACTCATATGGAATGCCATCTCTCTCCTGTTTTCAAAATCCTCACGTTATTCTCAGATTAACTTTTCAAGTTTTTCCTCTCTTAACTGGAAGGGCTAGAAATTTGTTCTCAAATTTAAGAGATTCCCACTAATTCCTCTCCTCCACAAACTGTGACTTTCAAAAGCATCTTCAACTCCAGAAAAGGTGATACTGACTCACCATCTTCTGGTCTGCCTCTAAATTGCAGTTTAAACAGTACATTTCTAAAAGCAACAGTGCTGTTAAAGTCAAGTAGTTGCAATGTTATCTCCAGTTCTGTATTTATAGTAAGGAAACAAAAGTAATCAGAAACATTAAAACTCAACAAACAACACAGCTTTTCACTATCTGCCAGCTTCTAAGCACACGACAAATGATATTATCAATTTCACAGACAGAAAGCTGCTGCTGCAAATTACAGTGCTGCACGTTATGAGTGTCACAGTTTTTCAGGGTTTGCTGGATTTTACATTCTATCTACTACAACCTAATACATACTCGCCTTCAATTGTTCACTCTGTTACAGTATCAATGCTATTTTTACAATACCTTTTGCAAGGCTATCAGTTTTTGTCCCAAGCCAATTCTTCCAGATTCGATGCTGCTTGAAGGTAGGACATACTGAACTGTTCTTTGTCAAGAGATTTATCCTTCCATGGCATAAAAGTATATTTTTCTTAAGCAAATTAGAACACTATGAACCATTTTTCTCTTCTCCAAGCATGAAAATAACATTTGGTTGGTGTGTAATTTACAAAGGAAACCTATGAAGAAACCTAAGAGGCAGAAAGAAAGGGAGACCTTAAAGCAGCGTAACTACAGTGCTCCAGAACACTACTGCCTCTACCCTTCCCTGATCCTGCTCCTTGGTAGTCTGAATTCAGAGACCTCAGCTTGCTACATACAAATACTAAAACTCCAGCAGAGTGCCACATGCTCTCACTAATTAACTTACTTTTAAGGTCACTCCAGTAGTTAATCTTGTGAAGATCATTAAGAGGAACAACAAAAATGCACATTCAGTCTCCCACCCTCAGCAACTCAATTTACATCCACATATCCTTATTATTCTATCTAATTGCAGTTGGTACTAAACAGTACCAAATAGATGAACGTTGCCAAAGTATTTTTCAGTTTTCATTATCAAATGGCAGTATGACCTTCTGTCACCTGCTAATTCCTCATTCAACTCTGCATGGTTCAGAAGATTGTTAGAAGATTAGGCTGATCAGCTACTACACTACAAGCAAGCCAGGATTTTCTGTCATGGAAAATTCAGAGTTTATTTTTGTTTTTCTCTTTTTATTGGTCAAGCTAGAGGAAAAAAGAGGATCTTACACAATACACAGCAAAAGCAACTGGCAGCTCATCAATGCAGAAAGTTGCCATTTTCATGGCATTAAGGAGTTGTGTTTGATAAAGTGTGGAGGAGCGCATCAGTGTATCTGAGTACTGTTTGTAGCTTCTACACTGGAAAACTAGCTGGGGCACACATGAAGCTCATTTGCTGGTACTGCAGTTCTTCATAATTATGCCATAAGAAAACATCCACAGGTGGTGTTGCCAAGTAAAGCAAAAATTTATTTTTATATTTAATTATAAATCATTTTCTCCCTGAATACTTCATGTTACATAAGGGGGGGGCAAGATTCAGAGTTGAGTCCTGATGCCAGGTGTATTACTGGCAAAATCCACACTAGTTTCAATTAAATGTATCTTGATTCTATAAATCAAACTTAGAAGGGCTAGAAATGTTGCAGAAGTAAAATACTCAGCTCAGTGGAACCTACTGAAGAACAGGATCTAGTTTCCCTTTGTTATAAGGAGATAAACTAGTGCAAAGAGAAATGGTAGCACATGTGGAAACAAAACAGGAGAAAGGGAGAGGTGGAACTAGAAGAGGAGCTTGATAAAGCTGCAAGACAAAAGCATTCCTAACCATAAAAATTTGGGAGAAAAACCCAAACCTAGTAGGGAACATCTGGTTTGAGGAGAAACACCTAGCTCCTGAAGCTCACACTGAGACAAATCCTTTAAATTAGCATTCAAGTAACTATAACCTTGCTGATAACATATGCCTAATGTTCCAGCATTTCTACACGTCAATGTATTTAATCAGTCCATTCTACCAATCATTATTAACAAGATGAAAGGATGAATCACTAAATGAATTAGGGGGGTACAGCATCTTTAACACACACACACACACACACACACACACACACACACACACACTGCCTGCTATTATTAAGGAAACATCTGTAAGAGAGCTCTGAAAGTGGGTTGCTAATCCTTTTCGCACCAAAAGCACGCATGCAGAAGTGCACAATCTGCTTTATTTCTGAAGCTTAGCAATATCAGCATTAGTGATGAGCTGTTGTGATGCACTATTACCTTTATTCTCCTTGGACATTTGCATGCAACAGCAGTAACAAATACACACCTCCACATTAATAAAAAAAAATCTAGAAATTCATCAAGTAACTTACATTTATAAGTACTAAACCAAATAACTACGTACCTAGTAAGGTCAGGACTAACATTTAGTACTTCCTGCATATGACCAGCTGAAACAATGCCGAAATTATGTAATTGGTCATTTTATCACAAACACAAACACTCCAGAAGAGAGAAGTCACCCTTACTGTTTCAGTTTCCAGACCTTTTATAAACGTGTAGAAACAGTGGTGCGTAAAGCCCCTCAGTAAAATGGATTTACATGATTGCAATGAAGAACTGGTTCTATCAGCAGCCTGATCCATACTGACATGACTAACACCACCTGGTTTTGTTAATATCAGCTGTTTGCTCAGCGAATGTCAAGGCTGAAATAAGCCTTCCAAACATCTTAAAACCTAGGTTTTAGCCTGGAAAGCACTTGCCCTTGCTTAGATAGCGATCTTTTCTCAGTGTTACATTTACAATTTGCTGTTCCCTCATTGTCTAGCACAGTACAGTGGAGCCTTCTCCACAAATAACTCTGTTTGTTAGGATAAGATTTTTTTTACTTGCTGGTGCTCCTGGTTTACATTTATTTAATCCATTTACACAGACCTAGGGATTTTTGGAGGTTTTATGGCAACGATTATCATGGATGTGAAGAATTTCACATGCCATGGGGAATGCTATGAAAATACTTTATTTAATTAGTTCCTGCAGTGAGAAGAGCAGCCACTAAACAGACAGGACATGAAGTGACAAAGGTGAAGGATACTGTTCTTAGAGTTTAGGTGATGACACAATCCTCACACAGTGAAAGCTCAAAGTGCTGGGAAAATACCACAGAACATATGCTCCTCCAAAAGGGTAAAAGGACAAAACCCACAGGTCTTTCTTCTTCCATTGCATTGGTTTTCATAGTAAGCCATATTAATGGGTAAAAGTGACAATTCACAGAACTTTAATAAATATGCCCAGCCATAAACTCTATTCTTTAACAGTATGGAACACAAAAGCAGATGGAAAACGCTTTCTCCACACATTGAGTCCCTCTCAGAAAACAGTACATTTCCACTATGAAAACTGTAGCTAGTACACTTATTCAGAATCTCACTGAAGAAATATTTCATTAAAATAGTCTGTGGAATTACAACACCCAGAATTTCCAAATGTAGTTTAGATGATACTTTATACACAACATTCACCTAGTGTGACAAGTACAGAGTTTCGTACTTTGGTGTTCAAGGCCAGGCTGGATGAGGCCTTCTGCAGCCTGGTCTAGTGGAAGGTGTCCCTGCCCATGGCAGGGGGGATGGAATTAGATGATCTTTAAGATCCCTTCCAACCCAAATCATTCTATGATTTTTAGGCATCACTATTGCTACAAGTTTGGAAGAAAAAAAAGGAAAAAAAAAAAATTCCAAAGCCAATTAAACAATGGAAAAAAATCCTCCCACAAAATTATGATGGCTGTTATATTCTTTAGTTCTGCATTTTTTTTAATGTTTAAAACCAGCATTTCAGCCTCTGTGTTAAGAGAACGAGATTCCAGGCATCCACATTCATGTCTATGTATGGAAATTAGCCTTCAAGTAATTGTACAGACTACTAGCTGTTATTACAACAACGATGCATGCCTTGATACAACATGAAACTACTTAGCACAGTTCAGAGGACCTCCATGCACCACCTCTGACTACAGTATCAGCCTGTGTAATGTTCATATTTCACAGTTCATGAATGCATCAAGGAATATACATGTGCTTTTAATGGTCTTAATATAAGCACTTGTGTCTACCTCTAAGAGACAGCTGAGATTTAACTGCAGCCATGGTAACCACACAGGGGAACACATACATCCACAAAGTGGACAAGCACCAAGAACAACCAAACCAACAACCTCCAAATTAAACAAGAGATGGGATAAAATTGCAATCAACTTGTTCTTGTGCTCTGGGACCTACTGGTCCAAAGCAATCTCTCAGTGTCTTTAAATACATACAATGAGCTGTGGAGGTGTGTGCAAAGAAGTAATGAAAGCCAAAGAAAGTAGAAATATGAGTGTGGAAGAATTATGCAATTACACAGTGAAGGCACTGCCTAAGGCAAGGGGGGAGGCACACGCAAGACTCATTTCACCAATATGAATGCTGCAATGGAAGAGAAAATACAGAATGGTCTCGAGGCACACTGTTTCCACCAGTTATGAATCACTCCCTGACTGGTTGATAATATATCTGCTCTTCCTCCTGGGGGTTGAGAAACATAAAAGTATAAAATAATTGGACAAGGAAGAAACAAGGAGATAAAGTAAGAGTTTATTGAGTTGTTTATCATGTTCAAGAAAAGCGAGGAACAAAGGTGTTTCAGCTGGTGTTTCTTTGAAGGGTTTGGGGAGTGCTAGGTGTCATGAGTGCCCATAAAAGTGTCTTTGAGGGGAGCATCTAGAACATTTCTTGCATCCTTGCAGCACAATGAAGTTGTTATGGGCAGACCACAGTAACAGGAGGAACTTGATATGATCAAAAGGCAGTAGATAGTGCTTTGCAATCAGGAAGGAAAAATGTCTCCTAACTTCCTTCCCAGTGCGGAACAGGGAGCAGGGGATCTCTTTAGTGAATTGCTATAAGTATTACCTAAAAAACACACAAAGAAAGAAAGAAAGAAACAAACCAACCCACCCTGAACTACATACTTGGTAAATGCCAACACATGCACCATGAACTTATATAGCATTCTATGTATAAAAATGAAGGCCCTTTTTAAACACCTATATTAATATGATCCCACTGTTAGCTCAGGAGACTTACAGGTAAAAGCATTTTTGTTTTGGTCATCCATTAAGCACATTATGTGCCCAACTTTTGCTTTACCAACAATGACAAAAAGAAAAAAGGAAAAAAAAAAATCACCCTCCAGTTAAAAAAAACCTTACTGCATTTCTTAGGATTGAAACATAAAAAATTATATAGCCTGCTCAAACTCTCTTAATATTCCAACAGATGTACTGTTAGCTTTCTTGAGCTTATAAGAAATATGATAGGAATTGTAATTTTACATTGAATTAGCAAGTAGTGCACTTTACACCTAAGTGTGATTGTTTTGTCAGGCTTGGACACTAACAGAGCATTATTTGCAATATAAATAGTTTTAATGGAAATTGATTAGAAAATTGTGTTCAGTAACAAAATCCAGATATACTTGGTCTTCCTGGACTGTCCCTTTCAACCCCATCATTCTGTGAGTTTATGATTGAAGTCCTACTCAAGAAAAAAATGTAAAGCTACATGGTTTCTACTTTAACTCTTGGAACGAGTCTTGAAAGATTAATGTTGTAATGTCAATTGATAGAAAACAATTCAATGTGTTGACAAACAAATACGAAATTCAGTTATGCTTTGTAAAGTTTCTCAAAATATTTCAAGTCCTTCCACGTGAGCAACCTCTGCAAGGTCAGCAGAATTTTTAACCGAACAGCAGACGTCTGTTTTCAAGACAAAAATAACCATCCATGAATAAAAAATTACTGATGGACTCCCCAAAAGCAACCATCCAAAATTAATCAGTAATTCAAACACACACATGCACCCCCTTCGAGGACTATTTTACAAGCAAGAGACATAGCCTTAGCACAGTGGAAACAGGCAACAGAATTAGAAGCCTCCGAGAGGATTTAATTTCAGCTCAAGAACAATGCTAAGGCAAAGTTCATAAACAACTGCAGAAAGAGCCAGACCTCCTTATTAGAAGCACAAAGCTCAGTCTTCAATTTCCTCTCGCATACTCTCCTTGTTACTCCTATCTATACATACCCCCCGTACTTTATCCTTGCACGCTCTATTTATATAGGCAGAGCCCCAGGCGCGGGTCACAAGCTCAGGTCTAGCAGCACATCCCAGGACGGCCGCTGAGACACCTTGGCGTCCCTCACGCCTTTGGGGTTTGTGCTCAACACCTTTCATATTTTGTGCCTTCAGACGCGGTCATTCCCTCAAAGGCACGTAAACAGAAAACAACAAATAACCAACAATGAAGTAGGCTCCCATGTCATCTACACGGAGGAGCGATGAGCGCCGGCGCCGAGTCCCACACCTACCAAAAAGCGCCCTCCAGCCCGCCAAGCCAGCTGGGTTTGTGGCTTGCACCCCTCACACAGTGACTCCGACAACCGACCAGAACAGACAATCCCTCACCTGCCCGGTCCCTGTCGCCGCCCGTAGTGCCCGCCGCTGCCCGCGGTGCCCGCCACCGCCACCTGACGCCCGACAGGGCGGGGCGAGCGGAAGGGCAGTGCCACCAGCCAATGGCAGACTGGTAAGCGGCTGGTGGAGAGGGGCGGGCCGAGGGGCGCGCCGAGGGGCGCTGTCATTTGGAGGCGTGCTCTGCGGGCCGGAGGGAGTCTCTCGTAGTACCCGAGCTGCTGCTTACCGAGATCAGGGACGTCGGGATACACTGAGCAGAGTGTTGCTGCGGACCCTCTAGCGAAGGTTTCTCAGCCAGCCTTCAAGTTTTCTCTTCCACCTCCTTACTTTAAGGCACTCTCAAAGCTGCGGTGCTTTCATCCCTCACCGTATGCTCTGAAGCCCTTTGAGCCGCAGTCCGTACAGCGCCGAGGCTCTTGTCATTTCCTGGCTCCGGCTGGCGTTCCTGGTAGACCCTCAGTGCCCTTACCAGGAAATGGCCGCGGCTCAGCGGGATGCGCTCGGGTCTTGCTCGGCTGCTGCCTGTCTGTGCACTTCATTGTGGAGGAACGCCCTGCTGCGGTAACGAGGTCCCCGTGAGAGGCCATAGGAAACGAAGCGCTGAGCCGCCGTTATCGTTCTCTTGTCTGGTGACGAAGCGGTTAAACACCCGCCGCACGTCTGGGCAGCGCAGCAGCCCCATCGACAACGGAAGAGTTTTGGGTGCTGCCGGACGCCGTCACGCAGTTTCCGTCTCGGCGGTGGCGCGGCGGCGCCTGTTTCAAAGCGGGAGCCATGGCTGAGCAGGGCTTGGAGATGGCCTCCATGATCCCGGCGCTGCGGGAGCTGGCCAGGTAGGATGGATCAAACTTATGCTTAGTGGGGATGGGGGCATGTGAGGGGGTGTTTGGCTGCTGGAAGTGCGCCCGGCTTCAGCATCAGTGTGTGGCGTGGTGAGGTGGAAAAGTCAGTTCTTTCCCCGCTGCTGTGCGAGGTCTCCTGCGACCGGGCTTGCGCTCTAGCTTCATCTTGGTAGCCTCCTCCCGCCACCTGCCTGAGTTGCTGTCTTTCTCCAGAATGGTGCTGGTAGAACCTAACGGGAGAGCCATGTTGCCCTACGTAACATCCAGCGTGCTGGATACTACTGTTGTGTTTATAGGGTGATTTCACTGAGAATTAAGCGACGTTGGAAATGTTTGTCAGTGAAATTTTAACTGCCACATCAACACTGCAGCTTTGTTTCGTGGTAGGCAGCTAGTTAACATGGAGTTGTATGTTGAAGAGTTGACATGACAAGACCTAGCTGACATATTAATCACCTGAATAGCTGTTATTGCCACCACTTCACCAGGGTATTGGTAGCTAATGAATTGAATAATGTGGGTTAATTCCAAAACGAAACAAGTTTTTAATTGTTGTTTGTGGTTTTGTTCACCAAAACTGCTTTATTGTTTGGTAGAAACAACAGTCCCTTAATCTGCCAGATACTGGTTTTACATGTGTCAAACATAATCACATAATAAAATTAATCTTCATTGCTTCATAAAACTTTGTACATCTGAATAATAAAGAGGAACAGGAAGCTGGCCAATGTGGTGCCCATCCACAAGAAGGGCCGGTTGGATGAGCCAGGGAATTATAGACCTGTCAGCCTGACCTCAGTGCCAGGCAAGATTATGGAACAGGTCATCTTGAGTGCAGTCACACAGCACTTAGAGGATGGCCAAGGGATCAGGCCCAGCCAGCATGGATTTAGGAAAGGCAGCTCCTGCCTGACCAACCTGATCTCCTTCTATGATCAGGTGACCCGCCTGGTGGATGTGGGGCAGGCTGTGGATGTAGTCTACCTGGACCTCAGCAAGGCCTTTGACACCGTCCCCCATGGCAGACTCCTGGCCAAGCTGTCAGCCGGTGGCTTGGATGGGAGCACACTGCGATGGGTTAGGAACTGGCTGGAGGGCCGAGCCCAGAGAGTGGTGGTGAATGGTGTCACGTCCAGCTGGTGGCCAGTCACCAGTGGTGTGCCCCAGGGATCAGTACTGAGCCCCATGCTCTTTAACATCTTTATTGATGATCTGGATAAGGGCATCGAGTCCATCATCAATAAATTTGCTGACGACACCAAGCTGGGGGCAGGAGTTGATCTGCTGGAGGGTAGAGAGGCTCTGCAGAGGGACCTCGACAGGCTGGGCAGATGGGCAGAGTCCAACCGCATGAGATTGAACACATCCAAGTGCCGGGTTCTGCACATTGGCCACAACCCCATGCAGAGCTACAGGCTGGGGTCAGAATGGCTGGAGAGCAGTCAGGTGGAAAGGGACCTGGGGGTGCTGGTTGATGGTAGGCTGAACATGAGCCTGCAGTGTGCCCAGGCAGCCAGGAGGGCCAATGGCATCCTGGCCTGCATCAGGAACAGTGTGGCCAGCAGGAGCAGGGAGGTCATTCTGCCCCTGTACACTGCACTGGTTAGGCTGCACCTTGAGTACTGTGTCCAGTTCTGGGCTCCTCAGTTTAGGAGGGATGTTGACTTGCTGGAGCGTGTCCAGAGAAGGGCAACAAGGTTGGTGAGGGGCTTGGAGCACAAGCCCTATGAGGAGAGACTGAGGGAGCTGGGGTTGCTTAGCCTGGAGAGGAGGAGACTCAGGGGTGACCTTATTGCTCTCTACAACTACCTGAAGGGAGGTTGTAGTGAGGCAGAGGTTGGTCTCTTCTCCCAGGCAACCAGTATCAGAACAAGAGGGCACAGTCTCAGGCTGCGTCAGGGGAGGTTTAGGCTGGAGGTTAGGAGGAAGTTCTATACAGAGAGAGTGATTGCCCATTGGAATGGGCTGCCTGAGGAGGTGGTGGGGTCACCGTCACTGGGGGTGCTCAGGGCGAGGCTTGACAGGATGCTTGGTTCCATGGTTTAGTTGATTAGGTGGTGTTGGATGATAGGTTGGACACGATGATCTTGAAGGTCTCTTCCAACCTGGTCTGTTCTATTCTATTCTGTTCTATTCTATTCTGTTCTATTCTATTCTGTTCTATTCTATTCTGTTCTATTCTATTCTGTTCTATTCTATTCTGTTCTATTCTATTCTGTTCTGTTCTATTCTATTCTATTCTATTCTATTCTATTCTATTCTATTCTATATGCTGATCACTAAAAAAAGAAATCCATTTTTGTTTCTTTGTGACAACTTGCTGGAGAATAAGAATTCAGTGTTTTTATCGTGTTGTTGAGATAGACTTATAAAATAATTATTTTATATTTTAAAATGGATAGTGTCAAAATAGTGTACTTCTATTTTTAGTGCTAGTCCAGAAGAATACAATGCAGTTGTGCAGAAACCAAGACAAATACTCTGCCAGTTCATTGACAGAATTCTTACAGACGTAGATGTTGGTAAGTATTACGACCCTGTCTTTTAGAACATAAAGCTGTAAGGGTGGTGAAGTCCTGGATCAGACTGCCCGGAGAGGTTGTGCATTGTCCTTCTCTGAAGACTTTCAAGACCCATCTATCCTTTTTACATATGAAAAAAAATTGTGATTTATTAAAATACTAATTCCTTTGTGTTTTTAAAAGTTGCTTTGGAACTGATCAAGAAATCAGATTCGCAGCCAAGTTCTGTAATGTTGCTTGATTTTATTCAACATATCATGAAATCTTCTCCTCTTATGTTTGTAAATGTGGATGGAAATCAGGAGGAAGCTGAATGCAATTGCATTGGTGAGTTCATTGAAAATATATATGTTGAAGCTCTATATTTTCAGGTTTTAAATTTTCTGACAGGGATCATACAAAAGAACAAAAATGAGCAAAAGGCTGGTTTGTAACTTCAGCTTTACTTACTTGCAAGTGAATGTTATGATAGACTTTCAAAATTGTGATTTGCACTTGTGGTAGTGGAAATATATCAGGACAGAGTTTGACCTTATTAATTACCATTGCTTAATGATATTACCCAGCTCATGTTGATGAGGTACTCTGTACATGGATGTTAGGAACTACCGTGAGGGTAGTGGAACCCTGGAACAGCTTGCCCAGGGAGATGGTTGGGGCCCTATCCCTGGAGATATTCAAGGTGAGGCTTGACAGGGCTCTGGGCAACCTCATCTACTTGAGGGTGCCCCTGCTTGCTGCAGAGGGCTAGGTGGCCTTTGGAGGTCCCTTCCAACCTAGACCATTCTGTGATTCTATGTATTCATTGCCTGAGGGTTTTTCTTACAGAGGGAAATAGCTGGAACTACTCAGTGTAAATGTTTGTTGTTTTGTTTGGATTTGTTTCTCTGCTCCCACCTTGGTGTGAGCTTTCCCACTCCCATCCTTTCCTCTTTTCCAGTAATATCTGCTGAAGAAATCCCAGTGGAGACTCTCTGTTGAGTAAGCCGGTATTTATCTCAAGAAGTGTTCTTTTGTTTATTGATAAGCAATGTGCTCTCAAGGAGGTGCTCATCATGGGAGGATTTGAGTTTTATCCTAATAATTTTCTGTTTGCTTTTTCTTATTGTCCTAGAATTCAGTAACTGGATCATAACAAGGCTTCTCCGAATTGCTGCATCTCCAAACTGCAACACGTTGCACAAGAACATTTGTGATGTTATTTGCTCTTTACTTTTTCTATTTAAAATGAAGAGTTGCTCCATTTTTGAAGTACTAACAAAAGACTTGCTTCAGCTTTTCCAAGACTTAATCTGCCTGCATGAAAAAGATGCACAAAAGTATCTCTGGGGAGATGGACTGGTCTGGCCAGTGACTGTAAAGAGATTTTCAAGCAGCGCAGGTGACAATGTGGCATATTTAAGATTGGCACCCTTAGAGTTGATGGGTGTGCCCAATGTAGAATGTTTAGAAGTTACTTTAATGTCTATTCTGACAGATATTGCTGCAGATGTGTTTTTTGCACGACAAGATGTTATTCTCTGGGGAATAGGCTGCTCCCTGGTGGAGTATGGCAGTCCAAAAGTTAAAGCTCTGGCAATGAAATTGTTAGTAAAACTGATTCATTTAGGAGGGCCTCCACAACAGCTGGCCAGTGTTTTCTTCACAGTCTTTTTTGGAATTCTGCAGTCAGCACTTGAAATGGATAATGAAGCATCAGAACTCTTTGGAGAGCCACTTCTACTGTTGGTGAGGACACTGTTGCCTTTTGAAGCAGATTCTTACAAAAATATTGAACCTGTCTACTTGAATATGCTATTAGAGAAGCTCTGTGCATTGTTTGAAGCTGATGTGTTTAGATGTCTTCAGTCTGAAAAGCTGAAAGCTGCTTTTTGCCATATACTGCAATATTTTCTGGAGTTTGTTCCAACTGGCTATGAATCTGCCTTACAAGTAAGGAAAGTCCATATCAGTACCATATGTGGAATTCTTGTGAACATACTTGGAACTCAGGAAGAACAAGAGGTAGGTTAATTGCTAAACCCGTGTTGATTGTGCGAACGGATCGCCATCCTTGGGCAAGGGGGAAATAGTTTTGTAGATTCAACAATACTGATTTTTAGTTGCATAGTTAGATTGATAATCCTTGTTTCTCAACTGTTTCACATACTAGCACAGGTCAGAGTTTTTCAGTTGAATGTAGCTGCACCCTGTGTTTTTAGATGTATTGAATTATTGAGAAGCTATGCAGGCACATGGGTCTGTCTGTAGTCGTGGTATAAAATGGGGTCAAGCACAGAATACGCTCCTACAAGGGCAGCTTTACGAGTAATTTCCCTTTGTCTGAGCTGCTTTCTAACCATATGCTTTTAATCATATTTGTTGGAGACAAGCATACAGGCTTGAATAATATGAAATTAAATGGAATGATTTTGGCTGGAAGGTTCCCTTAGAAGTCACTTAGTCCAACCTGCTGAGTGTTCCTTCTACACTCACATGTGTATCCTATCTCTTGCTTCTTAAACTTTGTGTATCTACCTTGATGGCTTTGTGAGACAAGGTATTATGGAAGGAGCTGAGCAGCAACTATACAACCTGCATTCTGTCTGGTAGGAACAAAGAAAACATTGCTTATCAAAGTTTTCATCTTCAGATGAAGAATTTTGAATAGAAAGATTTTTTAAGGAGGATTTTTAAATACTCTATTTAAATACTCTGCTGTAAATCAGAAACAATAATATTATGCCTTTGAGAAGTAAGGCATAGCATACGTCATGGTACTGCTGGTTTTTATCTATCCCAGTATCTGCTGAGTCCACTTTATACAGCATTGAAAACACAAATGGAAGAAATTGTTCAGGAGCTTCAGCAGAGCCAGAAGGATACTGCCAGTACTGCTGATAACGATGACTGGAGCAGCAGCACTGATGAAGTTCCAGAGAAAAGACGACGACTAAGCCGAACAGCAAAGCACCTGAAGAAATCCCCTACACCAGCAATGTATGACACTTACTCAATGACTACTTTTATAGTAATTTGGCTAGTGAATAATAACAAATGATGTGTTTTTTGAGGCAGTTTCTTCATAGCAGCCACATGGAAAGATTTTTCTGGGAAAAGATCTAGTTGATGCTTTGATTTAACTTTAATTAAAAGGACTATAATATGTTCAATGCAAATTATTTTCATTTTTATACATTGAAAACAGAAAAAGCTGCGAGAATTCATACAGAATCATGTATGTGGCTGTGCTGTTACACTGGATGTGCTTAGAGCAGGTCCAGTTAAGTCAGCTAGTTCTTGGATGACCAAAGCTAGTTGTCTCAGCCTCTGCTTGTGCTGTGCTTGATTATCATGAACTTGCTCCAGCATATTGTATTTGGGCACTCAAAACTGATTGCAGCATACTGTACTCCAGGTGTGAGCTCATGGTCACCTTTCATTCTTGATAATACAGCCCATAATACAGCTGACCTTCTTTGCGCACTTATATTCAACTTTTCCATGTCTGTTGGGTCATTTTTTCCAAAGCTGTTTCCTAGCCAGATGACCTTCAGCCTATTCTTTTGCTTGAGCTTTTTTGTAGTAGTTGCAGGACTTTTCTTGTTTCTCTTGATCTTCATGAGGACTTTGTCAGCCTAATTTTCCAGTCAGTTGAGTCCTCTGAGTAAGCACATCTTCTTTTATCCACAGAGCTACTTGTCTTATAGAAAAGAATCAAGTTAGTCTGGCATTATTTGCCCTTGGTAAATAATTTGCTGGCTGTTCCCAGGTACCTTCTTGTCCCTTATGTGTCTAGAAATGAGTTACAGGAAGACTTTTTCCATAGCCTCCCCAGAGACTTGTATCCTCTTTTTGTCTTCCTTGAAGATGATGAGTACTTGCCTTTTTATAGTCATTGGGAAGCAGCCTGCTCGCCATGACCTTCCAAAGCTTGCAGAACTACATCTCAGTGCCTTTCAGATAACTGATTTTCATCATACTTAACTTCAGAGTTAATATCTTGATCTTCTTAAGAGCACGTTTAAGCTAACGCTTCATTTGATATTTTCCTAATCCTGTATTCAATGGGAATTATCTCTGGCTTTCCTATGATGATTTTTCTTTTTCTGAAAAAAGGTATGTGTTGCAAAATAATGAATATGGTCACATTTCAGACTTGGTCTTGTAAACATGAAATTGAAGAGCCCTCTCTGGAATGCCATCAGCAGAAAAGCTGCATCGTTAATACTTACCCTTGAGGAAGAAATTCAGACAGCAAGTGTTCTTCAGACTGTAGAAGGGATTGGTGTAATTCTGCAACTGGCTGCTCTGTGCATAGTTCATTGTTCTCCCCCAACAAATTCTACCAGGTAAAGGTACCATGAGAACAATAGTTTCTCGTAACTTCTCATGATTTGTGTAGATCAATGCTTGTCCATGCATCAGGACAAGCTTGGATAAGTCCTGTATGTTTTGAAGTGCTACATTTTCATAGTAATTTTGTCTACAAGCAATACACTGTTCAGTGTTTAATGGTCTACTGCGTTCATCATGTGCTTTCTATTTTAACAGTGTAGATCACAAAGTAACTTCTCTGTGTGGCTCTGACACAAGCAAGGATACTCTGAGCTCCTCAGATTCAGTGGTGACTCTCCAGTTCTCATGGATTTCCTCCGATTTTGTCACAAGAGTAGTGAAAGTCTGCAGAAACCTGTTAGAGACTGCTGCACAGATCGCTAACCTAGAACAAGTGATTGACAGACTAGTTAAAATCTTTGATGCTTTGCTTTATGCACAAGGTGAGAAATCCTTTAACCTGCCATTCATTTGTTTTGGAAGTTAGGAAGGCATCTGAATTAAATCAGCCTGTTGTGGTAGAGTATTCAAATTACAGCTCTTGTGTTAGAACTCCAATTTCTGTGCAAAGCTTAAAACTAAGAAAATATTCTTCTCTGTTTAGAGAGCTTCCTTTACATTCCTTTTTTTAACATGATTTACTTATCTTTGTCTGCATTTAAGAATTGTTATCTTTACAAGAGACTACATGGGGGCAGTGAATATAGAATAGAATAGAATAGACCAGGTTGGAAGAGACCTTCGAGATCATCGCATCCATCCTATTATCCAACCCACCTAATCAACTAAACCATGCAACCAAGCACCCTATCAAGTCTCCTCCTGAACACCTCCAGTGATGGCGACTCCACCACCTCCTCGGGCAGCCCATTCCAATGGGCAATCACTCTCTCTGTGTAGAAATGCATGAATATGCATGAGAAAAAATTAACTTCTGGCAATTTTTTCTTTTTAAAATACGTAGAGAAAGAATCCCTTATTATCTCTGTTTCACTCCAAGATTTCAAAGCCTCTGACAGGCTTCAGCAAATACGACACCTAGAAAGTGTACCATGAGTATGAAGTACTTCTGTGTTTCTTTAAAAGTAGCTAGTAGGATGAATGACAAACTCTACTCTGAAGTGTGATAACAAGTTCAGCTTACTAGCCACCCCAAAACCCATCTTTGTTCAAATCCAGAGATACTAAAATTGCAGACATTCTGCTGTTCACATACTGCATACTGAGGAGACTCAGGGGAGACCTCATTGCTCTCTACAACTACCTGAAGGGAGGTTGTGGACAGGCAGAGGTTGGTCTCTTCTCCCAGGCAACCAGCACCAGAACAAGAGGACACAGTCTCAGGCTACACCAGGGGAGGTTTAGGCTGGAAGCTAGGAAGAAGTTCTACACAGAGAGAGTGATTGCCCATTGGAATGGGCGGCCCGGGGAGGTGGTGGAGTTGCCATCATTGGAGGTGTTCAGGAGGAGACTTGATAGGGTGCTTGGTTGCATGGTTTAGTTGATTAGGTGGTGTTGGATGATAGATAGGTTGGATGCCATGATCTTGAAGGTCTCTTCCAACCTGGTCTGGTCTATTCTATTCTACTCTACTCTATTCATGCTGTCGACTCTGCAATGAAATTTTTTGATTATTTTGTTGTAGCACTAAATCATTTATTATTATGTGTCTAAAGTGTAGGATATCAGCCTGTGGGTGTAGTGATGCTAATCTTTGTTGATAGAAGACTAACATTTTGTATCAAACTAAGAATATTAAATATGTATCTGCTTTAAAATCTATACAGAGCTATAAAAGTCTATATTTGTTTTGTTCCTTTTTTTTTTCCCCCTAGTGAGAATTCTACTAAACGATCAGATTCTTGATAACTTATGTGAACTGCTTTCTCTACCCTGGATTTACAGCCATCCTGATGATTCCCCTTTTAAGCCATCTGCTTTTGGTTTCAATCCTCTAGTTTTGAGTCAAAAAACTGCACAGAGTTTCTGTAAGTATATTAAAGTGTACAAAACATAGTATCTCTCTCAAATAATTCTTCTAAAATTCTTTGTGCTTTTGTGATGATGGATAAGAGTAAAAATTTAAACCAAGTAATTACTTCCATTTTTATTTTTTTTTCCCTTTAGCACTCCAGGCTCAGTCACACTGTGTGTTCCTTCTGTCTCTCTTCCCAAGAAACATTTGTCTGGATTGGAGAAGATCCATTTATCACTGGGCACTGCAAAGTCCCCATGAAGTAATTCGGGCTGCTTGCGTTCAAGGATTCTCTTTCCTGCTTCACACACCAAATACGCAGTCCTGCAATATGATTCCCAAAGCTCTTTTGTATGTATTAATGTTGTTTTCACTGTGTTGAAGCTGGAGAAAAATGGATAAATAAGAAATTTAGTATAAATACACAAAAAATTCCTTTCTATTTCATTATGATTTGCTAGATCTTAATTTCAGAAATCCTAAGATGTCAACAGGTGTAAGTGACAATGTTTATGATAGAAGTGTTCCTTTAGTGTGTCCCTGTACAAGTTACTTTGCTGGTTGAACACCCCATTTATAATTAACCAATTTAAATTAAGGAGGGAGATGTCTTTGTCAGTTAAATGTACCTGATATTTGTCCATATGGCTCTTAAAATCTTTCCAATTCCTCTATCTTCTGTATATACATCTTGGTGTCTTCTGTTCTACTGTGTCTAGTCTTCAATTTCTTTATAGTGTGCCAGACACACCATGCCCAGTGCTACTTAAACCCTTTAACAGATCTTAAGGGTAAATGAAAAGGAAAATGATAGTTCAGTGAGACAGATCCTTAAACTGGCCTAATTAAGTATAGTTAAAGAATTCAGACTATGTAGAAATAGATCTCTTGCATAGAAATTTCTATTAAAACAATTTAATTTTTGTTTCCATTTCAGAAACCAAGTAAAAGATGAATCTGAACTAGTCAAGGAGGCTTGTGCAGCTATAGTTGGGAAATTATCTTGCTGCCTGTCTGGTGCATACAGTGTACAACCCTCCTTAGCAGAGTCTGCCATTAAGCATGCTACTTATGGTATTTTGTGTAGCAGCCTTACTGTGACTTCTACTCATGAAAAAACTTGTTCTGTGCAAGCCTGTGTTTTCAAGCCATTCCTTATTCTACTTGAGAACAAAGTACCCAGTTCAGTAAAGTTAGGTATGTGACCTTACCTTTATCAATTTCTGTATGAGGTGCAAAGTCATTACTGTACCTTGCTCTAATGTTTTTTCTTTCTTTTTTCAGTAGCTATAAAGATGCTTGAAAAGTTTTATTTTAGTTGATATCGCTGCTAATATGTGATATTGTCAATACTTTTTCTTAAAACTACCTTGATTTAATTTTGGTCTATAGCTCTATCTAGAACTGTAATGCTTGAGAAAATCTGCATTTTAAATACCTTATTTGATTTGACAATATTAGCTCTCGATTAAACAAAGCAACGTTGTGCTTTACAGCTTACTTGCATCACTGTTTTGTGCATTTCAGTAGGTGTGTTCAAAAAAAAAATAAAATTATTACAATTTTTTTTTCCTTCCCTCCTCCAACCTGTGCCACCCAGCATTTATAGAAAATATACCTCACCTTTGCAAGCATCTAGATTTTAACACTGATGAGTCCAGTGCGAAGATTCTTGTTGGGTCTTTTTTAAATCTAATGGAAGATCCAGACAAAGATGTAAGAGTGGCTTTCAGTGACTGCATAAAGAACATACTAGAATCCTTTGACTCTGAAGAAGTATTCATAAAAGAGGTGAATTCTTTTTTTTTTGTTGTTGGTTTTCCTTGTTTACTGTGTTTTTGGGGTTTTTGTTTCAATAATATCAAACAAAATTTGTGTTTTGTTTCCATGTATTCCAGCTGTTTGTTTCAAGAATGAAAGAAGCCTATACAAATGCCAAAATATCAAGGAATAATGAGCTTAAAGATACTTTGATTCTCACCACAGGAGATATTGGAAGGTACTTTTGATAGTATCTTGAAAATTGCAAAGTAGTGTCAATTTGTGATGTGAAGTAACTGTTTTGTTCAAGTCTAAATATAAGGTTAAATTGCTGATTTCACAGTCAGCCTTTGTCCAGAGTTCTTTGCAACTGTAGTAAGCTGTTCACTGATACGGGTTCTACCTGTTTTAATTTGACCCTGGCATAGGAAGTACAGATAAGCAATGCAAATGCAGTGATCAGTCATTCTGCATTGTGCTAATTGTATATTCTTAAGTCATTTTATGAATACAACTATTCTTTTTTCCTGTTTCATTCTTTTTCTTCTGCTAATTGTATATTCTTAAGTAATTTTATGAATACAACTATTCTTTTTTCCTGTTTAATTTTTTTTCTTCTGCTTACTTTATAAGGGCATCCAAAGGAGATTTAGTACCATTTGCCCTCTTGCACTTGTTACACTGTTTGTTGTCCAAGTCAGCTTCTGTGGCTGGAGCAGCATACACAGAGATTCGATCCCTGGCTGCGGCTAAGTCCATAAAACTGCAAGCTTTCTTCAGTCAGTACAAGAAGCCTATCTGTCAGGTAAAAAAGTTGATGGTTTAGAGAAGCATGTGTTTAGGTTCTTTTTGTGTGTTTTGAAAATGGTGTTAAAGGTAAAAATTAACAGTATATTACAAGGTGAAATCTCATAAGACAAGAAAGAAATAATTTTAGAATAGAATTAATCAGGTTGGAAGAGACCTTTGAGATCGAGTCCAACCTATCATCCAACACTAATCAACTAAACCATGGCACCAAGCACCCCATCCAGTCTCTTCTTAAATACCTCCAGTGATGGTGACTCCACCACCTCCCTGGGCAGCCCACTCCAATGGACAATCACTCTTTCTATGAAGAACTTCTTCCTAACATCCAGCATAAACCTCTCCTGGCACAGCTTGAGACTGTGTCCTCTTGTTCTGGTGCTGCTTTCAGATGTTTGTAAACATTAAAAAGATCCCCTCTCAGTCTTTTCCAAACTAAAAAGCTGCATGACTCTCGGCCTTTCCTCATCAGACGGATGTTCCAGTCCCTTAATTATCCTCATAGCCTTTCTTGGACACCCTGTCTCTCTTTGACTGGGAAGCCCAGAACTGGACACAGTACTCCAGACATGGTCTTACCAGGACAGAATAGAGGGGTAGGAGAACCTCGCTTGACCTGCTGGCCACACTCATCTTAATGCACCCCAGGGTACTGTTCACCATCTCAGCCATAAGGACACATTGCTGTCTCATGGATAACTTATTTTCCACCAAGACTCCAAGGTCCTTCTTCACGGAGCTGCTTTCCAGCAGGTCAACCCTTCTGGTGATAATCAAGTTCTATTACAAAGTAATAATCCTCGATGTGTATGCAATAAATGAGAAATAAAAACAGATGCCTAGGAAGAAGAATGAAACTCTTGGGTTTACTTTTAGGGAGTGAAAAAAAGAAAAATAATACGAAATGTCTTATTTCTTCACATGTAGTTTCTGGTGGAATCCCTGCACTCCAGCCAGATAGCAGCACTGAGCTCTCCATGTCAGGGTAATGAGCTGCAGAGACAAACAGCTGCTCACCAGAGAGAGATGGCTCTGGACATGCTGTCCGAGATTGCCAATGTATTTGATTTTCCAGATCTAAACCGCTTTCTATCGGTAAGTTGGTCATTTCTTTTTATTTTTCAGTTTTACTGCTCTGTGTGTTTATGTTTTCTGTTGGAAGTCCACAATTTTTCTGTGAATGTCACAAATTTGAATTTTTTTTTTCTCTAGTTGCTGTTACAATGTAGAATATTTTGGCATTGCTGCCAGTAGGGGCTCAAATATAGCAGAACAGTTGTGTCAAGGAGTTCAAATGATAGCTGTAGTGGCAAGTCAAGTATGACAGGTGATGAACTGAGGTCTAGCTACTGATTGAGCAGATCTCTATAATAATGTGGTGCACTTAGAGGAATCCTTTTTAAGAGGTGATTTTTTTTTTGCATGGTGTCTGCTTTCTTGTTTCAAATTAAGAAAGCTATCATTCTGTGGATTCTGATTAGATATATGTTTTGCTGAAAGTGTTGAATAGATTCATGCTCATATCCTTATTGCTTGCTGGTAGATGGGAAATGCACAGCTATAAAGCAAGCAGCGTTATAGTTGACTAGTAGGTTGTCGAAGTGTTGGGGTGTGTGTGTTATTTTTGTGTTGTGTTTTGTGCTCTTTTGATTTTGGTTACCTTTTGTTGTTTAGGGTTTTTTGTGTTTGCTGGGTTTGATTTGTTTGTTTTGTTTTTCTTCCTTTTATGATTACCTTTCCTGGAGAATCTGGATGATGCAAAATATGCACTTTTTGTTTGCATTTTTGTCAGTATTGATTAGATGAAGCACCTTCTTAAGTAACTGTCTGCATTTTTAATAGATACTTCCACCTTAATAAAGTTCTTCTTTATTCATACTTGTGACCATATGTATGATCAGTGTTGTTCTTAATTTACCAGCGGACCCTACAGGTTTTGCTCCCTGACCTTGCAGCCAAGGCTAGTCCTGCAGCCTCCACACTTACTCGGACCATAGCCAAACAACTGAATGTAAACAGGAGAGAGATTTTAATTAATAACTTCAAATACATCTTCTCTCATCTGGTCTGTTCCTGCTCCAAGGATGAACTTGAGCGAGCACTTCATTACCTCAAGGTCAGTTGGCATTTGCTGTACCGTATGTGCAGATTAGAACTGATGAATAATGAGCTTTCAGTTAAGAAACTGCAAAGCGTAGATGGGGAAATTGTACATATAAAAGTTTTGTTCTTGCTATTTATAGTCTGGTGGCTCTGAGCAACTGTTGTAGGATATTTTGTGAATTAAAAACTCTAAACTGACTGGAAGCTTTTTCTTTGATTTTTATGGTAAATCAACCAAAGACAAGAGTCTGTTGATGTGCTAGTTTGATTGTGATGAAATGAAGACTTGGGTTTCTCTTTGCTCCTTGATTATAGAATGAGACTGAGATAGAACTGGGCAGCTTGCTGAGACAGGACTACCAGGGACTGCATAATGAATTACTGCTGCGTATAGGTGAACATTATCAACAAGTCTTCAATGGTTTATCAATATTGGCTTCCTTTGCATCTCATGATGATCCCTATCAGGGACCTAGAGAAATAAAGTCACCTGAACAAATGGTAAGAACTCAAATATTCATGTTTAGTCTTATTCAGTATTAAACAGTATTGTTTTTTCTTCAGTTTGAGACAAGACAATTTGGCATTCTCTGTGCACCACTTCTTTGAGACAAAAAGTGGAGGAAAGGCTGGCATTTCATATGAAGTGTTCTTGCAATAGGTAGATATATACCAATTATCCATTAAAACCAAACAACAACCTGAGAGAAACCCCAAATACCCCACTCCCCAAAATCCTACTGAAAAAAAAAGGGCAGGGCATGTCTTTCATTGACACTGATATTTCTTGCAGAGCAGTGTATGTATTTGCTTTCTTTTTCAGAGTTAGCATTTCATAATTGCTTTTTAATTTCTTAAGCTTAGGAATATGTTAATAGTAACATTATTTGAGGTTTTTACTTTTTTTCCTCTCCACAGGGTGATTATCTGCAACCTAAATTGCTTGGTATCTTGGCTTTTTTCAACATGCAGTTACTGAGTTCCAGTGTTGGCATTGAAGATAAAAAAATGGTGAGTGAACTTGATTTTGAATATTAAACCAAAGATAAGCAAGGGCTCTTTTAATATTCCAGATTTACTGATGTGATTCTGCAGCTGTCACTGAAGTTACAAATATATTGAGGTTCTGACGTGATTCTTGAAAACTGATGGTCTCACTGTGGGTAGGACTTATGTGTAAGCTCAAAAGGTTTGGTTTTGTTTCTGTTACAGTTAGCTGATGCACGTATCTTAGTCAGACAAGGTGTATATATTCAGTCAAACAGTAGTTATGGAGGAGGAACCCAAGTGTATGTTTTGTATGTGTGAAACAAAGTGGAGGGTAAGAGAAAATGGGAGAAAAATGGAATTACTGCAGGGAACAGGGTTGTAAGGGTACAACAAGGCAAAGCTAAAGAAAGTAAAATGCCCACTACGAGAAACTAGTTTTTATTGGTTTTGTTTCTCACAGAACAGCTCCATTCAGCTTTACAGTAGAGAGCATTTAGAGCGATTGGAGCTCACAACTTGAGATTGGTTGGTCTCTTCTCCCAGGCAACCAGCACCAGAACAAGGGGACACAGTCTCAAGCTGTGCCAGGGGAGGTTTAGACTCGAGGTGAGGAAAAAGTTCTTCACTGAGCGAGTCGTTCGTCATTGGAATGGGCTGCCCAGGTGTAATGGGTTGGGGCCGATCCCCTCCCCACCACAGGCAGAAATAACGACTCAGGCAAACGGATTGCAAAAGTGATGAAAGTTTAAATAGAAAGCAGTGAATGTTACAGAAAACCCAAAGCGCAGTGACAAAGAAAGATCCCATCCCCACCTGAGGGTGCATGCAAAACCCCCAGGGCTCCTTCTTCCCCCTCCCTCTGCTGGGCTAGTCTCAGCTGGCCAGGCCTGAGACTGCCCATCCCCCTGTGGCCTTGGGCCCAATCAGGCCCATGGCCGGGAGATCTCTCCCCCAGTTACCAAGTCTCGGAGAGGGAAGGAAAGAGGAAGTGCCAGACTCCGCACTGGATCTTATAGTGGTGCAAAGAATTATGGTAGGAAATACACAATTTCCTGTGTCCATCCCTCTGGGCTGGACTTCTGGACACAGGAAGTGAATGCACCAGGGGGGCACCCAGCTCAAACTACAACACCAGGGAGGTGGTGGAGTCGCCGTCCCTGGAGGTGTTCAAGAGGAGATTGGACGTGGCACTTGGTGCCATGGTCTAGTTGTGAGGTCTGTTGGGACAGGTTGGACTTGATGATCCTTGGGGTCTCTTCCAACCTTAGTTACTGTGATACTGTGATACTGAGATAAAGTCTGAACATTCTGCTTTGTTAAAATAGTGCCTCTTACCGCAAGAGGGGCCTTTTAATCGCCTAACAGAGGTAGTGTAGGTGCTTTCTGTGGGGAATTTTCAATGCTAGTATGTGTATTACTTTTACATCCACGGACTTCATTTTCTCTGGTGTTCCTTAAAGCTTTGTGCTTTTCAGATATTCACACTTAGATGTTAACGTTTCCATAGCCCCATGTGTTCACACTTTCCAAATTTCTTTATTTATATAACATTTCTTCTGCTGCACCTGCTATCTTACTTGGTTCTGTCTGTTTTTTTGGTTTTTGCTTTTTTGTTGGTGAGTTTCATGAGCTTGCTCAAGCTGAGGTTTCTTCCTGTGTTACTGATTGTCATGCTGGACATTGTACTACGTTTTTTGGCACGGTATTACAGGGACTGAAATACCTCTCGTTTTATCTGGATCTCAGTATTTCTCTTCTGTCCTTCATCAACCCCATTGACAACATGTTCTCCAAAGCATACCAGTCACTTCTGCAAGTCAATTCTCTTGTTTTGTTTTGGTTGGTTGGTTGTTTTAAATGCATTTGTTTTCCTCTCTGCATTTCCAAAACCTGCTCTTCTCAGCTTCTGAAACTGTTTGGACATATAGTCAATCATGTCTTGTAACAGTCTTCTACAACAATTAACTCCTTTGATATCCACAGTTCTTCCTTCTCCAGTGTGTCACTAGCCTAAATAACAACCTTTTTGGTAACATTAGTGCCATTACAAATCCCCTTTCATTCTCTTTCTCTAACCCCAAATTCTTTATTAAAATATCAAACTGAATTTGATGGCTCATAATGTATGATTTCTTAAGCCAGGGTAGCTTAGTTTTACTAGAAAATACAGCTTGTATAAGTTTTACTATCTAATGCATTAATTTATGTCTAGGCTTTAAACAGTCTGATGTCTTTAATGAAGCTCATGGGTCCCAAACACATCAGTTCAGTAAGAGTGAAGATGATGACTACACTGAGAACAGCTCTAAGATACAAGGATGACTTTCCAGAACTGTGCTGCAGGTGAACTGATTGTGTACCCAAACAGGGACATAGCTGCTGTTTCTGTTCTTGAGTACAATGTTGTGTTGTAGACAATTTTAAACTACAGAGCTAAAATCATGACTTGCCTTAAATATCTTTATAAAAAGAATAATCATTGACTGCTGTTGTTTTGTTGTCCTTTCTTGTTCAGAGCCTGGGATTGTTTCGTTCGAAGTCTGGACCATTCCTACCTTGGCTCCTTGCTTAGTCATGTGATAGTAGCATTGTTGCCCCTCATACACATCCAACCAAAGGAAACTACAGCAGTGTTTCACTTCCTCATAGTTGAGAACAGGTACCCTACAAAATAATTGCCAGTTACATGAGTTAAATCCTGTAATCAGAATGGGGATTACCCTACGTGAAAGTTGTCTAGCACTGAGATGAGAACACTCGTCTTTCTGCAAAATGGTGTGTTGTTCTGTAAAATTCCCATTTGAAATTGTAACTGGGGTTAGATGATAGCCTCATCTGAAAAGCTTTTTTATATATTGACCCTATGAAAAATCTGTGATGCTGTGGCCAAGTTACAACCCGTTCAGACACCTTCCCCTGCTAGATTTTCTGTTTCTGCATCTTTGATGCTGGTACAGAGAATTACTTTTTCAAGACTTTTCTGATCCAACTAATGTTTACCCTGATTCTTTGTGTGTTTATTTGGTAACTATTAGGGATGCAGTGCGAGACTTTTTACATGAAATATATTTCCTGCCTGACCTTCCAGAACTGAAAGAAATTCAGGTCGTTCTTCAGGAATACAGAAAGGTACAGCTTCTTTCATTTATTGATGAGATTTTGTTTGTTTGGTGTGTTTTTTAAGCATCTAACAGATCAATGACAAGGAAAACACATGGAGTTTATTGGTAGGTGGAAATAGTATTTATCTGCCTCCAAGGCAAAACAGAATTTGCATTTTGCAGGAATACTTTGAAGCAGGTTCTGATCCTTTAGGAGTGAAATCTGCTCATGTTTTAACAGACCTATTTCTGTAGCATCCCCTGAACACTGACTTTCATATTTTTGAGACTAAAGAGATAGTAAGATTAAAAGTATGAGCAATAGCAATAATCACATTATAAGACTGTGTTAATTTTGAGTTGATCCTTCTTCCATATTATTTCTAAAGCTAGCAAAGTGTCTGTTTTTAGAAGCACTTCATGATCCATTTTTGTTGCTTTCTCTCAGAATGGACAGGTAATAGGTGGAAGTAGCAATTATTATTGAATGGGAATGAGGTAGCAAATTATTTTTTGACTTCTGATGCTAGACAAGGAGGTTCTTGTTTAGTAATTTATATTACAAAGATGGCATAAATAAAAAATATAGCAAACATTTTAAAAAATAAACAGGAAGAAAGTGGTGTATGGATGTAGGCAAGAACCATGGGATGGTTTGCATTAGAAGGAACTTTAAAGATCATCTAGTTCCAACAGTCCTACAGTGGGTAAGGACACCTTCCAGTAGACCAGGTTGCTCAAGATCGTGTCCAATCTGACTTTGAACAACTCCAGGGAGGGAGCATCCACAACCTTCCTGGACAACCTCTTCCAGTGTCTCACCACTATCACTGTAAAGAGTTTCTTCCTAATATCTCCTCTCTTTCATTGCCCCTCCTCCCATTGCTACAAGCTCATGCAAAAAGTCCTTTCCCAGATTTCTTGTAGGCCCCCTACAGGTACTGAATGGCCTCTATAAGATCTCCCCCGAGCTTTCACTTCTCCAGGCTGAACAGCCCAGGACTGGACACAGTACTCCAGCTGGGTTCTCACAAGAGCAGAAAGGCAGGATCAACTCCCTCATCCTGCTGGTCACACTTCTTTTGATGCAGCCCAGGACACAGTTGGCCTTCTGGGCTGCAAGCACCCATTGACAGCTTATGTTGAATTTTTCATCAACCCACAAGTCCTCCTCCTCAGGGCTGCAGAGAATGTAGGCGGAAGAGTAGTTTGTATGTGTTCTCACATGTGTTATTTGAGGTGATACTTAACTGTTTTCCTACTATGTGTAATGCAGACTTCTCATGTTTTGTTTTGTTTTGTCCAGGAGTCCTCCAAATGCACCGACTTGCAGACAGCACTGCAGCTATCCATGAGAGCTATTCAACATGAGAACGTGGATGTTCGTATTCATGCACTTACCAGCTTGAAGGAAACACTATATAGAAATCAGGTACAGAAAACCTGCCTCAGTAGGGTGGCAGTTTTGATTCAGACCCTGATAAGACACCCTGCGGGGCTGGCAGCTGGAGGAGGGCCGGGGAGATGCTTCCCTTGCCTGGAAGCCCTGCACCTATTCCAGGTGCAGGAAGACAAAGAGCCCCTGCTGAGAGGCAGGTTTTTTGGATAGAAAAACAGGGCACTGCTGGGAGAGTTGCCCCCTTTCTGGTTTCCTTGGTGTTCTCTCTCTGTGTGTGGAAAGCAGCTGCACGCAGATAGGAGAATCTCTCTGCTAAAAAATAAAAGGACTTTAAAGGAATCTCGTCTTCTCTGCAAACTGGCTTTTGTGACTATATTTCTGGGGGAGATCACACTTATGTGTATTTCTGTCTAAGCAATAACTCTTGCAGCTCAGGTTAGTAATACCTTGCCATGCCTTGCTTAGTTAGAAATCTAGCAAACTAATAGAGGCAAATCAAACTTAATCATTAAGGTTGGAAAAGACCTCCAAGATCATCAGGTCCAACCTTCTACCCAACAGCTCAATGTCCACTAGACCTTGTCCCAAAGTGCCACATCTACTTGAACACCTCCAGGGATGGTGACTCCACCACTTCCTTGGGCACCCTGTTACATTAAGAATAATAATGGAAAACATCTTCACATTAAGAGAAAACTTGTTCTGTATTTGGACTAAATGTGAAAGAGGAGAAAGATGGGGCAAAATGAAAAAGAAAGGACACCCAATTAAAATGATGGGCACTGATAAAAGGATTTCAAACCCTGGGCTTTATAGGACTAAGAGTGAAGAAATGGTCAACAAATGAGAAGTAGTAAGGATACAAATGGCAGCTGAAGCAGAAGGTATGATAAGAGCTGAATGAAAGCAATGAAGGGGCAGTTAAGTGAAAAAGTAGAAAAGAAGAGAGGTTGATGAGACACAGAAAGAAAATGAAGTTAGTAAAGAAGTGTATGATAATGAAACCAAATATTGGCTGGGACACCATGATTAATTGAGGCCCAAATCCCTCATTCATTTGTCTAGCCCTTCCTAGGGTAGTAAGTTACTTTAGGGCAGTTGGACTATAGTTATAAAATGCCAGTATTAGAATCACTAACTTAAAGTCATGGATAAATGAAATAAAAAGTAAGAGTCAGTTGCAGATGGAAAATTTCTGAGATTAGAATAACTCATTTTTATTTTTCAACCTTCTAGGAAAAATTGATAAAGTATGTGACAGACAGTGAAACTGTGGAGCCAGTCATCTCCCAGCTGGTAACTGTACTTCTCATTGGCTGCCAGGATGCCAATTCTCAAGCCCGTCTGCTTTGTGGAGAATGTTTAGGCGAACTGGGAGCCATAGATCCTGGCAGGCTTGATTTTTCAACAAGTGAAACTCAAGGAAAACACTTCACATTTGTGGTAAGAAGTGTTACTATATTAGTTTACAAGAGTTTAAAAGTTTAAGTATTTTTTTAATAATACTTGAGAGTAGGAAAGCTTATCTTTAGAACCTCTGAAAATCTGTACTTGCTTTCTCATCTAAACCAGTTTAGAGTCAGGCTTCAAAGTAACTATTCAGAGATTAAAGGTACAGCTGTTACTCTGTTTTAATAAAAACTGGTGCTCTGTTTGTGCTTGAGGCTGGTGTGGAGGATCCAAATTTTGCCTATGGATTACTAATGGAACTAACAAGAGCATTTCTTGCTTATGCTGATAATGTTCGTGCTCAGGATTCTGCAGCATATGCCATTCAGGTAAGCTATATGATTAGATTCATATTTTCTCTTCACAAATTATTTCCTATCACACTGAACTTAGAATTATGCAATATAAATGTACATTTTGAAGTACATATTTTCAGCATTTGAAACACCTCCTATACAGCTTTAAAAAGGTTATTTAGGGTACCACTTTGAGTTTTGGAATTCCCAGGGCTCACTTAGAATTCTGGGGAGTTGTCAGATAAAAGTTTTGTCTGCTTTTGTGTCACATATTTTAGGAGAGATCTGATGTTTCAGAGATAGGTAGCAGTCCATATATAGTGATTCAAGGAGTAGTCCTGAGACTGACTTAGGAATGGTGCAGGTTCCATAGGCAGAAATAAAAAGCAGTAGGTATTCCTACAAAGATTTCTGCTTACACTTTTAGGAAGCAACTGAAAAGGAGCCTACCCTTATTTTCAGACTCCAGTCTTTTGTGCTGGTTTGCCCAACTCCAAGCTGGTTTGGTTGTTGTTTGGCTTTTTTAATTACTGTAAATATCTTTGTGAAAATTTCAGGGCAATTTCTTACTTCAGGAGAAAGTAAGTGGCCCCCTATATAGTCCATGGAATCAGAAAATTTCATTAGCTTATGCACAAACAGGAATCAGACCATCTTCTGGTTTATTGGCAGATGTGAAGAAAGAGATTATGTGGTCTGAATACCAACTGGAGGATCTGGGGAATCAGTAGTTACTTGAAAGCACCGCTGCCTAGTAATAAGGGATTAACAGTGCTGGGTGAAAGTCTTTGTGGTCCTAATTTCTGAATTAAGCATTCTGTGACTTCAGTCTTATTGCTTCTCCCTATACCCCAGTTTTTGTTACTACTGTGATCATCAAATCTTTTCATTGCTAACTCTGCATTTTCAGGAGTTACTGTCTATCTATGACTGTAGAGACACAGACACTGACTGCCCAGGCTCCAGGCTTTGGAGGAGGTTTCCTGAGCATGTGCAGGAGATCTTGGAACCTCACTTAAATACACGGTATGTGACAGCTGCAACAATGTTTTTTTCATCACACCTTTAAAACCACTTTCATCTTTCTGGTTTTTACTCCAGGCTAGCAATAACTTAATTTTGTTTCGTGATAGTTACTCTTCTGTGAAGAGTGATATGTATATACAAAATGCAAATAAATTCACCTTATGTAAAGCTGAATTAGCACATCTTTGAATGTAATTCTCTAGAAATTATACAAGCAAAATTCTGAGCTCTTGCTTTGCTCGGATCTGTCTTTGTCCCCATGACATTGTCTTATACGATGTTTTCAAGCTTTTGTTTCTGTTTTCTTTCCTCTGCACAAATTTTTACTCAAATTTGTTACCGTCCTTTTACTGCTAACCTTTGTAGAAGCAGGAGTAGCTCACTGGGCTTTAATTTGACTTTTCATTTTGTTGAATGAATGATAAAAATAATATGAAGAAAACTTCAAATTACTTATGCACCTACATTTGAAAAAAAATCAAGAAACTTCCTTTCTGTTTTCTGTGATGAGATTTGCCCGTTTAGAAAACAAACTCCTTCATTTCTTGGCTCTCATGTGCTCTGGATGTTTCCTGTCCAAACCAGTACTCAAGTAATTATCAAACTTCAGTCTTAAGACTGATTTGAACAACTCTTTGAAGTATAGCTAGAAACTCTGCTAAGATGGTAGATTGTTCATATTTCACAGTATCACAGTATAACCAAGGTTGGAAGAGACCCCAAGGATCATCAAGTCCAACCTGTCCCAACAGACCCCACAACTAGACCATGGCACCAAGTGCCACGTCCAATCTCCCCTTGAACACCCCCAGGGACGGTGACTCCACCACCTCCCTGGGCAGCCCATTCCAATGACGAATGACTCGCTCAGTGAAGAACTTTTTCCTCACCTCGAGTCTAAACCTCCCCTGGCACAGCTTGAGGCTGTGTCCCCTTGTTCTGGTGCTGGTTGCCTAGGAGAAGAGACCAACCCCTTCCTGTCTACAACCACCTTTCATGTTGTACTTTAAGAAGCTCCAGAATAAAAGGTGTTGATTACTGAAAGTATTTTCTTAATTCTTTTTTAAAAGATTGACAGGATGAAACCCTAATATTATTCCAGTTAGGGAACTTCACCATTAACAAGGTGATACTGGTTTTACTGTGCTAATTTTTTTTTAAATAGTTTTATTAAATGGATATTTTAAAATTACAGGTACAAGAGTTATCAAAAGGCTATAAATTGGTCTAAGATGAAGAAGCCTATTTACTTAAGCAAATTAGGTGATAATTTTGCAGAATGGTCGGCAACTTGGGCAGGTTACCTTATAACAAAGGTAAGCGAATCGTAGAATTGCCTGGTTGAAAACACCTTAAGGTCATCGAGTCCAACCATAACCTAACATCTCCCTATACACTACTGTTAGACCATGTACCTAAGCATCTCCTCCAAACATCTTTTAACAGCTCCAGGGGTGGTGACTCCACCACTTCCCTGCACAGCCTGTTCCAGTGTCCAATGACCCTTTCACTGAGGGAATTTTCCATAATATCTTCTGGCATCTGGGCAGGGACACCTTCTGCTAGACCAGCTTGCTCAAGGCCCTGTTCAGTCTAGCCTGGAACACCTCCAGGGAGGGAGCATCCACAACCTCCCTTGGGCAACCTGTTCCAGTGTCTCATCATGCTCACTGTAAAGGATTTCTTCCTAATCTCCAGTCTAAATCTCTGACCTCTTTCAGCTCAAAGCCGTCCCCCCTTGTCCTATCACTACAAGCCCTTGTAAAAAGTCCCTCCCCAGCTTTCTTGTAAGCCCCCTTCATAGTTTCCTACTTCATGTAAGCTTTTAAGGGTGGCCGAGAAGGTGAGTGCAGTAGCAGACTCTCACCTTTAAGGCTTTTTCTATGACCAGTAGAAACTCACAGTGGTGTAGAAAACACAGAAAAGTAGAACATGTAAGTAATGCTTTTTGTCATATCAGAATTTAGCATGTTCAGTAGTAGCTGCCATCTGGCATCTCTGCTGCACGTTTAAGTCTGATGAACCTTCTGTAGGAGACAAATATCATAAAATTATTTGATGGAACAGAATTTGTGTTTGTTAACAAAAAGCAACCCATTCATTGTTCAGGTGTTTATGCTCTTGTAATGATAATGGAAATAATGTTTCTCTATAGGTGCGACATGATCTTGCCAGAAAAGTTTTTGATTGCTGCAGTATTATGATGAAGAATGACTATAAAGTGACAATTTATCTGCTTCCACACATCCTTGTTTATGTTTTGTTGGGATGCAGTCAAGAGGATCAACAAGAGGTGAGATGCCTAAGTTCTTCACAGGAATGTTGAGGAACTGTTCTTCCTAAGAGCACTGCAGAATGACTGTAGACTTACATAAGCAAATTATATAGGAGTTAAACCCCTTTTCCTGTATTAGTAATAGAAAATTTCTGCCAAGATTTTAGTATACTCACACAAGTTCATGTAGAACTGTTTTTATGTGGATTTCCATCTATTTCTTCAGCAGGGCCTAGTATGATGTATTAGGCAGTTAGTTGTGACTGCAGTAACATCAAGAGCTGGAGTGCTACAGAGAGGAAGTGAGTGCAACACAAACAAGGAATAAATTGGACTTGTATACTTCCAAGAATTCAGACTCATAGTTTTTCCTCTCCCTTGCATACACTTACAAATTAAATGGGAAAACAGTTCAGCTACCAGATTCATGCAGAACAGGATTCATAGGTGCCTTGTAGCAAAGGAAGGATGGGAGAGAAGAGACTCATCCCCTCTGGTTGCTTTCAGTTTGCTTTAACAGAAGTCTAAGAGACTGGAAAAAAACATTCCCTTAATTTGAACTTTCACAGCTAAGATATGTGTGTTTAAACATTGTGGATGTCTAGAGCTGTTGATGATTTCTCTGAACAATTACATCCATAGTAAGCATCTGTTCTGTGTTAACTTGTTCTGTTGACTAAAACAAACAGGTCTTTCAGCATGGTATTTACACAAACAAGCAAAAAATAGATCTGTGACCTAGTAGCCAGTAGATCATAGAATCACAGAATTGTTTTGGTTGGAGAAGACCTCTGAGATTGAGTCCAACTTTCAATTTAACACCAGTATGGCCATTAAACCATGCCCCAAAGCGTCAGGTCCACACGTTTCTTGAACACCTCCAGGGATGGTGATGCCACCACCTCCCTGGGCAGCCTGTTCCACTGCCTGACCACATAATCAGATAACTTGACTCTTCTCAAACTCTGAAGTATTGCATTCTTGGTAGAAGGGCAGTAGCGTTCATTGTGTCTTGGAACCTAAAATGTCAGCAATTGTGATGGTTATTCCAAATCCAAAAGTGTGCTTTTCAGAGGCTTTGTGTTCCGTGTGGCATCTGCTGACAACAGTTGTTACGTGGATTGCTGTCTCTTCCCCTTAAGGCTGTGGGACAAACAGAACTTGCAAATAAGTAAAAAATTATTAAATTATACAATTAAAATATCTAGTGTTTCAGTTTGACTTGTGTATTAATTGCTGTTTCCTACTATTTTGATGCCTGTATGGCACTTCTGTCTTTTATTTGTATAGGTTTACATGGAGATTATGGCTGTTCTGAAACATGACGATAAGTCTACCAGGAGACTTGAAGACAGTGCATCTGATCTGAGTCAGCTGAGCACACAGACAGTGTTTTCCATGCTTGATCATCTAACTCAGTGGGCTAGACATAAATTCCAAATACTTACTTCTGAGAAGAGTACTGGCAAGTCTAACAAAGACAGAGGTGGTCAAAAAAGTGAGTGGTGCTTATTTTATATAAAGTGGCATTTATGTTCTCCAAATAAGTATTTAAATTTGCCACTTGAATTATAGCCATTGCAAATGTAATATTTCTATAATCTGCTTTGATTTCTTACTATCATATTGGGATTTACACTCCTCCCACCCCAGATCAAATGTTTTGAATGCCAATTGTAAGAAATGAAGATATAAAATTAAATATGAATTTCTTGATAGTTGTCCAAAGGTTGAGTTTAACTTACTCCATCCTCTCTTGAAAGCTGTAGGAAGTTCATCAGATTGTTTTAAATACTTAAATTTAAATATTTAAGTTATGATTTAAATTATTGTTGACAGAAGGGGGGAAAAAAGTGTTCTTTAATCACATTATCCCTCTAAGTTGTGAAATGAATTAACTAAATTTTGATGTATAAGATAATTCTTAGAATTGAAATCCCTAATGGACAAACACTTTAAAATGTCTTTTTTCCTGTAGCATCAAGTGAGGACTATGGAGAATATCAAAATGTGACACGTTTTCTGGACCTCATCCCTCAGGACACTCTAGCTGTGGCTTCCTTTCGTTCGAAGGCTTACACAAGGGCTGTAATGCACTTTGAATCATTCATCACAGAGAAGAAACAAAATATTCAGGAGCATCTTGGATTTCTTCAGGTTCTGAATTATTTTTTGTATTGGTTTGATTTATTTTAAAATTAAAATGGACCTAGATGAATAAAGCCCTGTTGTTTTGCTTTGATCAAATGGTCAAACCTGTCAAATTCTTTGAAGAGCAGAAGAAAAAACGTAGTCAGGCTCTTTCCGATGGTTACAAGTGTTTAGTCACCTGTCTTTCATAATATTTAGTGCATCCCTTTGTTTATCATGCTTCCTGTATGAAAAAGAAGGAATGCTTTCTAGTGTATAATAAAAGACTGTAAAATCTTGAAAATAATTAACGGTCTTTTTGTGGAAAGTGTAGCTAAATCTGCCCTTTTTTTCTGAGGAAACACAGCCATCTGTAACGACAACAAAAAAGCCAAAGAAAGATAAGTGGCTTTCTCTAAAGTAGAGAAAGACCTAATGTTAAGGGCATTGCAAACAATTTAAATTATTTTCAAGAAGTTGTTTAACCTGTGGGATGAGCCTCTTTGTAATTCCTTGTGGTTTACATTCGCCATTAACATTTCAAATTGAAAATCTTAGTATGTTGCTTTTCTACCTTAAGTAATCTGCAGCTTTGTATTATACAACTTTATCATGTAATAAGAGGATATATATTTTGCCCTTTGTGCAGATTGTTTCAGATAACTTGATGTGTTCACTCTTTCTATAGTGTGAGCTCAATAGTGTTACAGCATGCTAAGGAAAAGTAGGGCTCAACTTTGGAAGCAGCCCAGAAAAGCTGTCATTTTCCATGAAAACTGAATGTCAGGAAGTCCTGCAGTGTAGTTCTCCATTTCCAAGAAGATGTGTGGTTCTGAGCATGTTATATATATAAATTGCCTTTTTCCTGTCTTGGACTTGTTTGTAATGTGCATTTCCATTTCTCTCTGGATCCAGAAATTGTATGCTGCTATGCATGAGCCAGATGGAGTAGCTGGAGTCAGTGCAATTCGGAAAGCCGAACCATCTCTCAAAGAGCAAATCCTTGAACATGAAAGCATTGGCTTGTTAAGGGATGCAACAGCCTGTTATGATAGGGCTATCCAACTAGAACCTGATCAGGTAAATGCAACACAAATTATTATTTATTTTTTTTATACATACATACATTTATATAAAATTCTTTTTTAAATCTACTGAACAAACATGAGACTAAGACAAAAATACCTCATCAGAATACAAAATACAGTGGGAACCTGAGAGTTTATTGTAGCAGTTGCTGAATAAGTATTGCTTTTGGTAATGTTTATGAGCTGAAACAAGTCTTCTATTTGGTTTACATTGTAATTTTCAGGCTTTGGTTAATAGTTGGATGCTTGTATCCATTTTTTTGCTAGGACTGCTTGCTAAGTAAGTTTAGCCTTTGCCTGGGATGGTCTGGAATTGGATTGTTGACGTTTCAGTCGGTACTGGTACACGCCAAGAGCAAATTACCACAGGTTTTATTCACAGTAATTCTGACTTGCAATATTTGATTATTGATTTCCAGGGAAAATAATATAAGGGCAATTAGAAATGGATTAAGGAAAACTTATAATTACTTGCCTTCCACGCCCCCTCCTTTTTTTAGACTATAACATTTCAGGTACTGTAAATCTGAGCAGTTCTGGAAACTCATGATGCTTTTTATGTGCCTAAGTGAATATCTGGAGATGTGATGTTAAATGCAGAAAGAAAGCTGAAGACCTGTATTACCCGTTCTATATTTGAAACATGCTTCTAATGGAAATGGGTAGAAGTTTCCTAGGCTGTGGTATTCTTATGGTTTGTTGTACTTCCTATAAAGTAGAGGTTATCTAGCACAGCTGATAACAGATACAGTAAATAAAATGTTTTGATGACCCTACTTGTTTCCCAGAGTATGGAAAGCATTTTTATGAGGAGTGACATTGCTTTGAATTTTGGGATTATTTTCTTCTTGGGACTTTTTTCCCTCTTGTTCATTTCTTTAAATGAAATTTTTATTCACAGCTTTGGTAACTGTATTAATAACTGACTGTCAACCTATATTTGTGGTAAAGTGCATTTTGATAATTGATTTCTTTGTTAATAAGACATTTTGAATATTCATTTAGCTTACAGTGCAATTGGTTATGTCCTTTTAAACTATAAAAAGCATCCTAATGGGCCTATTTCTTCCTTCAGACTGCCATGAATTTCATAAATGTATGTGTGGGCTTTTTTTAATTTGGCTTTGTTGTTTTGTTTTCTTTTTTTTTTTTCTTGTCCTTCTGTTTCTAGATTATTCATTATCATGGTGTAGTGAAGTCCATGTTAGGCCTTGGTCAGTTATCTACTGTAATTACTCAGGTCAATGGAGTGCTTGCAAACAGGTATGGTAAGCATGAAATGTAATGCTTATATGAATAATATGAAGCTCACCTTGTGTCTCAGTAGCAAGTTTTGCACATTCTCAGGCACTTGAAGCTTATTGTGGAATCATAGAATGGTTTGGGTTGGAAGGGACTTTAAAGATCCTCTGTTTTCAACCTCGCTGCCATGGGCAGGGATATCTTCCACTAGACCAGGCTGCATTAAAAATGCTGAGCTATTGAAGCTGTAACTTGATCATGTATGACTCGATTCCTACAGCTTAATAACAGTAAGACTAGAAATGAAAATTGAGTGGCAGAGTAAATACCAGAACTCATTCTTTTGTTGCAGCATCTAACTTTAAATACCTGAGACTAACTCCGTATATTCTGAAATTTCATTTATATTGTGGGGTTTTTTTTAATTCCAGCAAACTCTTTAATGTTAGCAGCTCTTCTCAGCTACTTAGGTCTGCAATACAGCAACAAAACCTAGCTAAGCTTGTAAAATGCAAAGTTACACTTCAGTTTTCAAAGTTGAAATGCCTTGAACTTCTTTCAACCACACGCTTTGTTCCTTATCCCCAACGTAGGCCACTTTAGTCGGGGGCACTGCATTGCCCATGTAAAGCTTCTGTGTGCCATGTGGTTCTTCCAAATAAAACCTTGAGAATATTATCACAGAATCACTGAGTCACAGAATGCATTGGCTTGGAAGGGACCTTTAAAGGTCATCTAGTTCAGCTACTAATTTAACCCCATAAAATTAATCCATAACCAATTATAAGCAAAACTTCAGACAATTAGAAGTCACTTGTGAAAGACATGGAAAAACCTGCAGCATCATCTTCTCTACCCCTTCTACAGCAGGCCACACAGTCTATTTCATCATAGAATGGTTTGTGTAGGAAGGGACCTTAAAGACCATCTAGCTCCAACCCCCTGCCATGAGCAGGGACACCTTCCACTAGACCGGGTTGCTCAAGACCCTGTCCAACCTTTCCTTGAGCACCTTCAAGGAAGAGGCATCCACAACCTTCCTGGGCAACTTGTTCCAGTGACTCATCACCCTCACTGTAAAGAATTTCCTCCTAATATGACACTTAAAGCCATTCCCTCTATCACTAAAAGCCCTTGTAAAATGTCCCTCCCCAGCTTTTTTGTAGGCCTCTTTCAGGTAGTGGAAGGTTGCTCTAAAGTCTTCCCAGAGCCTTCACTTCTCCAAGTTGAACAGCCCCAACTCTTTCAGCGTGTCCCCATATTGGAGGTGCTCCAGCCCTTTGGTCATCTTCATGGCCTCCTCTGGACCTGCTCCAGCACTTCAATGTCCTTCTTGGGTTGGAGGCTCCAGAACTGGATTCAATACTCCAGATGGGGTCTCAGGGGAAGTGAATTAGAGGGGCAGAATTGCCTCCCTCATCCTGCTGGTCACACTGCTTTTGATGCAGCCCAGGACACAGTTGCCTTCTCAGCTGCAAGCACACATTGCTGGTTCGTGTTGAGTTTTTCATCATTTGACACCCCTAAGCCCTTTTCCTCAAGCACATCCAATTAGCAATGTGAAGACAGAAAACTTTCACTGCTTTGTAAATTATTTATTTCAAGGCTTCCACTAACGCTGGTACTTCTTACCTCCACCATGTGTGGTGTCAGTGTGTGCTTTAATTTGTTAAATGTAATCTTTCAATCATTGTCTTGCATGTTACTGATTCTGTAGCTATTCTGTAACCTTGTAAGATAAATGTGTTGGAGGATGGTAATTTTTAAAATGTGCCACAGAAGTTAAACACAGTAGTTAGAAATTGAATTTGTGGAATGGTGGTGCACAGCTATTATTTGTTATCAATGCAGATCCTTTGCTTTTATTGAGTTTTATTAGAAGCAAGCTTACCTTGCTTCTTTTCAAGTAAAAGAAGTTTTGTATAAAGAATATTTGCTGATATGATGTAGGAGTAACATATGGGATGGGAAATTCAGTTGAGCACAGACTTTGATTGTCTTTGTTTTCTTTTAATAGGTCTGAATGGATTTCTGAATTGAACACTTACAGGGTGGAAGCAGCATGGAAACTGTCACGGTGGGATTTACTGGAAAATTATTTGGCTTCAGGTACCTTATGATATCAAAATATGAATAGTTGTTTGTATTTCTCAACAATTGTATGTTGTAGTCTAATCATCTTCAATTAAGTCTTGGGGTTTACTGGGTGGAAGATTGGTTTTGACAGTTTATTTTTGTGAATGTATTTGATTCTAAACTGTATGGTCTTTGAGTAAGGGAAAATTTCTTCTGATTTTGTTTGGGAGGTGGAATTCTGGATTTATACAGTATTTCTAGAATTCAGTTAATTAGCTCTCAGATCAAATTACTCTTTTCCAGTGTATGTTAATACAAATTAGCATCTTCAGATTAAACTGCTTAAAAAACCAAAATTGAGAGGCTTTTTGTTTGTTTTTTTCCTCACTAAAGATAGGAAGTCCACTACTTGGAGTGTCAGACTAGGACATTTATTATTGTCAGCGAAGAAGAAGAATGAAGCAGCCTTTTATGAAACACTCAAGGTTGTTCGAGCAGAACAGATTGTACCCCTTTCAGCAGCAAGCTTTGAAAGAGGATCCTACCAGCGAGGATATGAACACATTATCAGGTTTCTGATTTTCATGTCACTATTTCCAAACAAGTCACAGAATCAAGTATGCAGCAGCAAGAATTTTCCATTTCCACAATAAATGGGACTGATGTTCAATTTCTGCGGCCTCATTTAATTTTCTCTTTTAACTCACCCAGTTGAAAACCTGTGATTAATTTGGAATATATATTTATCTGCCATGAAAAATAGTCACAATAAAACTGAGTATAATCTTTCAAAATGAACAAGCAAGTTTATTTAAACTCCATTAACTTACAAGCATTGCTTTTAATCTGTGGTGGGGGCCTACAATTATTCCCTTAATTCATCAACAAAGAACAGTAAGACCTGAAACCCTAATCCCTTTCAGTAGTTGTTGAGTAAATTTTGAAACTGGCTGTAGTAGAGTAAAAAGCTCATAGTTCCTTTTTAATGAAAAGGCTTCCTGTGCCTGCAAATGTGTCCTTATAACTAGATATTATATGAAACTAGTCAGTTGAAATATGTATTTCTTAATTCTATTTTGGTTTAGTAATTTTTGCAGTGTTATTTTATTTGGGAAACATTTAGCTTGGACTTGATGGTCTTATAGATCACCTTCACATCCCTCCACTCACAACATTGTCAGACCTCCCGCCTTGTTTCTGTTGATGCAAGCCAGCCTTGATTTGGAATCAGAGAGTATTTTGAGTTGGAAGGACCTTTAAAGGTTATCTAGTCCAACCCCCCTCGAGTGAGCAGGGACATCTTCACCCAGAGCAGGCTGCTCAGAGCCCCATCCAGCCTGACTTGGAGTGGTTCCATGGTAGATGCCCCATCTCTGGAAACTTTTTGAGTGGAGGGCCGTGAAGATGATTTTATGAGGGATGGGCAGAAGCAATAATTTTTTTCTATTTGGATGTAAATCACTGAAGGGAGATAGGTTAGACTGGATGACCTTTGAAGGTCCCCTTCCAATCCTGAATATTCTACATTCTACGTTCCTGCTTTCCTTCCCACAACAAAGATGATTTCTCTCCCCTGCAGAGACAGCTATTTCACAAAGTAACCCAGATACCATAGGCTAAAGCCTCTTTTCGTAATAAAAATACTAGATTTGTGGTTGGACTCGATGATCTTAAAGGTCTTTTCCAACTTAAATGATTCTATGATTGTATGAATTTGAGTACTGAGAAAGAAAATTGTTTGATTTAGCTGTTCATCTAGGCTACTCAGAAGCCTTTAAAGTCCCTGTTTCTTTGTCAGATAGGCACTGCACTTAGACTCTGCAGATAGGACCTTACAAGCTCCCAGCTTTGCAGTGACTGCTAATAACAAGGGTATTTTTTGAATAAATTAAAAACTTTCTTGTAGAGGAGGTGTTTAAGTAACAGATTGCACCTGAGATGGTGTTTGTAGAAAATACCAGACTTTTTGAAAAACCATTACTAAAAGTAATAGATTAAAATACTCTAAAGACTGCCTCTCCAAATGATCTTCATTGTCTCTGTTCAGCAGCTTGGCAAAGGAATAATGAGAAAATAACTGAACAGTTTTGCAAGTCTGTGTTGGGGTTTTTTTTTTTGTGTCTGTTTTTGCCACATTCCTACTATTTGAAATTACTTTCATGGCCACCTTTTGGAAAGAAAATGGCAAAAGCTTTGTAAAACTTGCATATATCTCAAACAGCAGCAAATTTTCAACAATGTTTTGCCTTTATTTTGCTAACACAGGTTGCACATGCTTTGTGAGCTGGAACATAGTCTTGGACCAATGTTTCAGCAACCAGATGGCCACCACGGTAGAGATTCCCTGAATTGGAGTGCTCGTATTGAAATGACCCAAAACTCTTACAGAGCAAAAGAACCCATTTTAGCACTGAGAAGGGCTTTGCTTAGTCTCAGTAAAAGGTGAGAATGTGACTATTGCTTGTCTGTCTGTATTGTATTTTCTGTATGCATGTGAGAAGAGGGAAGATAAACAATTTCAGTGGAAATATGTTGTAAACAAAATTGGTCCTCTCCGATATTATGTATCTTCAAAACAGGAGGAAAAAGGAGCATATATAGGTATGATAAGGGAGAAGAATGGGGAGCAAGACCAATTGTTTCCAGGCCTAAATAGAAGAAAGGTGAAATGCCTGTATTGCAAATAATTTTAAATTATTTACTATGTTTTATTATGTTTTTCTATTTACTAAATACTACTATGTAGTATGTAGCTTATTGAGAAATTTTATCTGTTTGAACACATTCTGATATTACTTCAGATTGTAAAGTAGCATTCATGACTGGCACTTTTCATGTTCTGCACAAATCTCTCTGCAGCCAGGATTACAGCGAGCTTGTCGGTCAGTGCTGGCTCCAGAGTGCTAGAGTTGCAAGAAAAGCTGGTCATCACCAGACTGCATACAATGCTCTTCTGAATGCTGGGGAATCTACCCTCTCAGAACTTTATATAGAAAGAGCAAAATGGCTCTGGTCCAAGGTAAAGGAGATTAAAATGTAACTTATTATCTTATACACCAGAAAAGAATCTTTCCGTTAATTCAAGGGAAAATAAAGGCATGCAGTCAGTGTATGTAAAACAAAACTGGGACTATCAACACATGCTGATTGCAGTGGAGCCATGGGAAGTTTTATCCTCCAGCTGCTAGACAGGCCTTTTGAGTATCTGTTGACTTTTCTGGCAGCTACTTGTAAACCTGATGGATTACCTGCCTCTGCCAAAGCAGCCCAAACAAGTTTAAATTATGTCAATAGCAGATGTTTCCTTAATTTGTATATTTTTAACTTAATAGAGGTAGGCCGCAAACATGGGAGCAATTACTGTGGTAAACATAAAGGGACAACAATGCTGAGATAGTGAGGGAACCTAAGAGTCATCTGAAGTCATAATATTCAGTTACTGCAGACAGAATGCCTTGAACACACTCAGGGGCACAGCTTTGCCCTTAATAGCAACTGCGAGCTGAAAGTTTTAAATCTCTCTTATTTAAGGTATATAAAATGTTTTCTTTCTTTCCCTTAGGGTGAGGTTCATCAAGCACTGATTGTTCTCAAGAAAGGAGTTGAGTTATGTTTCTCTGAAAATAAAGCACCATGCAGTAGCAAAAATCAGCTCATCCACGGTCAGGCAATGCTGCTAGTGGGCAGATTTATGGAAGAAACTGCTAACTTTGAAAGCAATGCAGTTATGAAAAAGTATAAGGTAATTTCATACGCTGGTGTTGAAATGACTAATAATGATAAGAAGAACAACTATAATACATACTTTAAGTAAAGCTGTTGTTATGCTCCTGATGATGTTAACCAAGGATAACGTCAATGAGATTAAATGATGTACCTGTGTGTAGGAGGGAAGTAGTTCTTCTTGTAAAGATGTAATTATCTGGATTAGCTTTAATATAACACATCAATAGAGGAGATCTGCAGTTCCCAACGGTGGGAGCTAAGAATCTAATATAACTCTTTTAACGTAAAAACCAATTTACTGGAGCGTGGCTTTTTTCTTATGCATGCACGAATTAAAATTCCTCACTGAAATGTGGGCTACTGAAACCAGGTAGTGAAATAACTTGGTGACACATTGTGCTACTCTTCAGCATTCTTTCTTTCTCTGGTAGCGACTGATAAGCTTTAAACACACTCACAATCTCTGAAGAACTAGAACTGCAGATCTTTATGCTTCCTTAAAAGTAATACTTCTTCTGTTGAAGTTTTGGCATTTGACAGAGTTAATACTTCTGTCTTACTAATTAGAGTACTTCTATAACAGTCATTTAGAGGAAAAACTAATGGATATGTGACATCAAATGAGGGTTGAAATGACAGAAATTAGTAACATTTCTCTACTACAATAGAATAATAGAATAAACCAGGTTGGAAGAGACCTTCAAGATCATTGCATCCAACCTATTATCCAACCCACCTAATCAATTAAACCATGCAACCAAGCACCCTATCAAGCCTCCTCCTAAACACCTCCGATGATGGTGATGCCACCACCTCCCTGGGCAGCCCACTTCAATGGGCAATCACTCCCTCTGTGTAGAATTTCTTTCTAACCTCCAGCCTAAACCTCCCCTGGCGCAGCTTGAGACTGTGTCCTCTTGTTCTGGTGCTGGTTGCCTGGGAGAAGAGACCAACCTCCGCCTGTCCACAACCTCCCTTCAGGTAGTTGTAAAGAGCAATGAGGTCTCCCCTGAGCCTTCTCTCCTGGCTAAGCAACCCCAGCTCCCTCAGCCTCTCCTCACAAGGCTTGTGTTCCAAGCCCCTCACCAACTTTGTTGCTCTTCTCTGGACACATTCCAGCAAGTCAACCTCCTTCCTAAACTGAGGGGCCCAGAACTGGACACAGTACTCAAGGTGCGGCCTAACCAGTGCAGTGTACAGGGGCAGAATGACCTCCCTGCTCCTGCTGGCCACACTGTTCCTGATACAGGCCAGTACTAACGCTCAGAATTCTCTACTGCCTAAATACTGGTACTGGGAACAAGCCAGTGTTGCTAGAGCATGGATGTGCCATTTGCTAAGTTATTTCTTATGTATGTCACACAATTTCTTGTTTTTCTTCTAAGCATGATGATTTGGAAGGAAATTAGAAAGGTGAAAAACATAGACTCATTTAGGTTGGAAAGGACCTTTGAGATCATGGAGTCAGCATCCTACTGTTTCACATTCAAGAAACTAAAAGAAACCCATTATTGAGTTTATCAGGATCAGGAACTGCATTATAATAATTTATTTTTTTTTAAATGTAGTTCTAATCTTTCCTAGTTGAGCAATCTTGTATCATCCTGTCTTGAATTACCTTGCTGTCTCCAAATCCAAAAGATATTTCAAGAACAGTCTTATAGCTTGTACAGGAACTTATCACAATCACAAAAAAACGACAATTTTTTGAGTTACAAAGACAGAAAACTTTTTTGCACATACTTTGCATAAAGCTCAGTAATAAGATCTTTTGGTTGTTGTTTTTAAATTTATTTTCAATTTAGCATCCTTTCAAAAGTAATTATCTTTTTGATTTTGTTGCAGGATGTGACAATTTTCTTGCCAGAATGGGAAGATGGGCATTTTTATCTTGCTAAATACTACGACAAGTTAATGCCAATGGTGACTGACAACAAGATGGAAAAACAAGGAGAGCTGATTAGATACATAGTTCATCATTTTGGGAGGTTAGACCCTAGTGGAACTGTGCTTAGTTTCTAGAGAAGGATGACTATTATATTGTGGGGGGCAAAAAAATAATCTAGGAATATACTGTCTTTCAGCAATTCCAACTGGAAACTTTTATGCAGTGTTTCCTTCTAGTTTTCATGCATAATTAATTTTACTTCTGACAAAGTATTTGTCTGTCTTGTTAAATATTTCACCTGTGGTTTTGATTAGTGAAACCAAAGCCTGTATATATTAGTAAGCTTTTAGTTGTTGCATAAATTTCTGAAAGCCAGAATGGAATGTGAAACAGGGATGTAAAATTCATAATGCTTCCTATATATATATATATCAATAACATGTTGTGATTTAAACATGTAATGACAGGTCTCTGCAGTATGGAAACCAATTCATCTATCAGTCAATGCCAAGAATGTTATCTTTATGGCTGGACTTTGGAGCAAAAGCCTACGAATGTGATAAAGGTTGAACCTTTTTTCCCAGTTCATACTTCTTGCATCATACTTTTGAACATAAAAGTGAAAGAGTAGTGAAGTATATTTTCTGTTCTTTTTTCTGACCCGAAACAAAGTGCTACTGTTCTTTTCAGTTACAGGATGTTAATATGCAGAAAAGTATTAATTATTAAACATTCCAGAATATATTTAAAAACACATAATGAGATAGTATATTGTTCCTCAGATATCTTAGGTTCATTAACAGATATAGGGAGAATCCTTGCATGTCACCCATCATCTCTTCTAAGTTGCCCCACGAGTAATGAGTGGTGTTTTTGTATATGCTGCTAACATAGTGCTAGGTTTTGGCACTTTTTCCCTGTTTGTCTTGGTTCCATTTGTTGAGGGAATTTTGCTGAAATATAAATGGGGGGAGGAGGAAGGGAAGTACGCTGTACGTGGCATCAAAGCATGTGAAACTCCTACCATAGGTGCATTTTGAGTGGGAGAATTTTGTACAAATGAAAACTGCAAACATTGCCTACAGTTTTGGAGTAAAGCAGCTAGTTATGGCTCCTTGATCTTGATGTGGTTCTACACTTAGGTCAACTGAATTTGGCTTGTAGGCACACCAGGTGCTGCTTTCTATGTCGTTGACATGCTATTCATGCTGTGTCTTCAGAGGCAGGGGTGAAGATAGGAGCAGATGTGCTAATTTCATCCCTTGTAAAGGCTGTCTTAATTTCCTCTCCACTAAAGAACATGGGAATCCTTTTACCAGTGAAATAGAGTGGTTTTGGTTTGTTCTATACCATTGCATCACTTTAGAGAAGTAGTTTCATTTTAAGAGTGTAATGCTGTTGTTGTTTGTTCCGTGTTCCTATTCTCTGTACTTATTTCCTGATATTCTGGTTAGTTAAATATCATAGAAATTAAGTAATTTTTTGCTATGTTAAACCCCCCCAACACTTGATGTAGGAGCTTCTCCTCGAGTTGTTGTTTTGGCTTATGAAAATTACCAACAAAACACATTTTCTGTAGGCTTGATTTATGTGACTATTTTCTGATGGTGGGGAAAGGAACATAATGTCCTCCTCTTCTGTTTTGCAGCTGGTCGTTCAGAACGTGTTCAAATGAAAAATGATTTAGCTAAAATAAACAAGGTGATTACAGAGCACACAAATCACCTGGCACCTTACCAGTTCCTGACCGCTTTCTCTCAGTTAATCTCCCGAATTTGCCACTCTCACGATGAAGTCTTCACAGTTCTGATGGTGATTGTTGCTAAAGTGTTCTTAGCCTATCCACAGCAAGCAATGTGGATGATGACTGCGGTGTCCAAGGTACCTTGATAATTATAGCTACAACTTTCTTAAGTTTATAAAATTGTTTGGGGTTTTTTAGCATTCTTTCATTGATTTGACTGTCATTTAATTTTTAACTTTTCCTCTCTTTTTCAGTCCTCTTACCCTATGCGTGTCAGCAGATGTAAAGACATTCTGAACAAAGCCATTCACATGAAGGAATCTTTAGGAAAATTTGTTGGCGATGCAGCACGCCTTACAGATAAGCTTCTAGAACTGTGCAACAAACCGGTACTTAAAAAAATAACCCTGTTACACACAGTCATTTGTTTATCTCAAAATGTGGCACTAAAGCTCCTTCTGACAGCATTTGTTACACATTCATTTACGTTACTGCAATTTAACAGAAACCAAAGGAGCTTGTAAAAGATTGGGGGTTTACTTAATAGAAATACTTGAAGTGTGAAATATTTTGAGCGCCTCGTGAAATCCTTCAGTACGTGACGGTACATCTCACAGTGCGTGAGCTTTACGTTGTGTTGTGCTTTCATGGATGATTCTTTCCCAGTGACTTTCACAGAGCTTTACTATAAAAACAGGCTGGTTATGTTTCCATGAACAAATTATAATAAAGGTAAAATTAACAAAATTCTTTCGTGGCTCTGTATTTACTTTCAGAGTGAAAAATGCACATGCCGTGAAGGCCAGATAGAGTTACTTATGACAACTCCCATTTAATTGGAAATGCAATTTGCTATTTTTCTTATTACCATAAGCATTTATTATTCTGTTCATTAGTTAATGCCAGGAGGGTTGGAACTAAATGATCTTCAAGGTTCCTTCCAGCCTAAATCATCCTATGAATCTACGTGTATATAATGTGTAATAGTAGTAACGTTTTACTGTTTGAAGTGCTTGTTAACTTTTCAACGATGCTATTTTTTTCAAGGTTGATGGAAACAGCTCAACATTAAGCATGAATATTCATTTCAAAACACTGAAGAAATTAGTAGAAGAGCACACATTTAGTGAAATTCTCATTCCCTTACAATCAGTGATGATACCAACTCTACCTTCAGTTCCTGGTACACATGCTAACCACGACCCTTTTCCTGGCTGCTGGGCCTACATTGCAGGCTTTGATGATACGGTAAGCCTCTAGCTGGCACCTCATTTGAAACTTCTTCTTGTACAAATACAGTTTAGCTTCCTAGAAATGGAGGAGTGAGTAGAGAATTTCATAACTACTGTTGTGGAAACTGAGCGACTTCTGTCCTAACAACCCAAAACCAGCGTTCTTAGTACTTGCAGTTTTGGCCTGAGGTTGGAAAAGACCTTTAATATTGAGTCCAACCATAACCCAGCTACCATGACCACTAAACTGTATTCTGAAGCACCACATCCAAATGCTTCATAAAAACCTCCAGGGATGGTGACTCCACTACCTCCCTGGGCAACCTGTTCCAATACCTCCGCACTCTTTCAGTAAATAAACTTTTCCTGATGTCTAGTCTAAACCTCCCGTGGCACAACTTAAGCCCATTTCCTTTCATCCTATTACTAGTTACTTAGGAGAAGAGACCAACACCAGCCTCACTACAGCCTCCATTTAGGTAGTTGTACAGAGCAATAAGATCTCCCCTTAACCTTCTCTTCTCCAGACTAATCAACCCCAGCTCCCTCAGCTGCTCCTTATACAACATGCCCTCCAAATCCCTCACCAGCCATGTTGCTTTTCTTTGGGCGTAGTCCAGAACCTCAATGTCTTTCTTATACTGTGCCAATATACTGTAGCCCATGGAAGAAGTGCTGACATGACTGGCTGCAGTGCTTCATTACAGTGAGATACTTTATTTTGTGTGATCTGATATAGGTGTTAATAAAGAATTTATTGTTTTCCTTAGGTAGAAATACTTGCTTCGCTTCAGAAGCCAAAAAAGATCACCTTAAAGGGTTCAGATGGGAAATCTTACATTATGATGTGCAAGCCAAAAGATGATCTAAGAAAAGACTGTCGGCTCATGGAATTCAACTCACTTATTAATAAGGTTTGATGAGTTAAGACAATGAGATGTGTTATACTTACTGACCAGAACAAAACAATTAGCTAGCAAATAGAACAAACTTACCTTGAGATGAAGCTTAGTGGATGAAAAGTAAACCTTTGTGAAATCTCTTATTTCAGTGGAAATCAATAGCTATTGATAATGTATAATGGACTTGTGTAAACAGCAACAAAATACACTGTTTTTCCAAAACAATTGCTTATTCCAGCAAAAATACACAGGAAGGGTTATTTACAGTAAATAAATAGCTGCAATCTTTGTGCTGTCATGCTTCATATTTCTTATTCAGAATTTCCTAGTATTTTAAATGAGAAATACATACATTCATCTTTTCATACTAAAACATTTGCCATACTTCTTATTTCAGATGGAGTTTTGCTTCTCAGCAATATATTGTTACCTTGTTTTCCATGAGGTTAAAGGATAGCACCTGTGAAACACTTTAACACTTAGTTCTAATACTGCTTTGAAGAGATTTAAGTACGTGTTCTGCAATTTCATTTATCGCAAAATTGTCTTTTTTTTCATTTACAGATGGCCATTTTGCTAGCATGTGTAGACAGCAAAGCTTAGAATCTTAATTTCTAGATCATGTGATTTGAAATGAGAAATAGCTAGAATGATTCATGTTGTTGATACATTTTTGAATCCTATCTGTTAGCTGATCATCTCATTTTTCTTTTGTGAATAGTGCTTAAGAAAAGACGCAGAGTCCCGTAGGCGAGAGCTCCATATTCGAACCTATGCAGTTATTCCATTAAATGATGAGTGTGGCATAATAGAATGGGTGAACAACACTGCTGGCTTAAGAAATATACTGATAAAACTTTATAAGGAGAAAGGTAAGAAGTATCTCAAACTATACTAGTGTTTTATTTTTAAATGGTTTCTATAGTAATTAATAAATGAGACAAACAGCAAAGATTCAGACATAATTCTGGGAGCTACATCCACGTGTATTTTTACTGACTGCAGTATATTGTTATTCATATGGGAGACATTTATCCTTAAATGGAAGAGAACTGGTGCCTGCAAGAAACACATTCCTTACAAGAACTGATAGCAATAAACATGTTCCTTACAAGAACTGATAACATAATCATCCTAATACATTTGTTTATACAATGATGCAAGCAAGTTCAGCAGCACAGAGTAACAGAAATGTCTGTGGACTTTTCCTTTTAGATTTGATCTGTTGTTTCTAATTTCTGTTACTAAGATAATTTATAACTGAATCAAGGTTGAGGGTACAATAACTTTCCAGTGAAAAGAAAAGATTTCTTTTTAATTTCTTGTTAACAAAGCAACTTTGGAGTGAATTTCACATGTCATCTGTACGTATGTAGATGTCTGGGAGTTTACTAATTCCAGACATCTCAGCTGAATATAGTGAAAGGCTTTGTGAGGGTGAGGAATTTTTGTGTACTTGTTTCCCCCCATTCCACCATACAGCAATTAGTAAAACTGGTAGCTTGTTTGCCATGTCTTTCAGTTAGACTCACGGAATCATAGAATGGTTTGGGTTGGAAGGGACCTTACAGATCATCTAGTTCCAAGCCTCTGCCATGGGCAGGGATACCACCTACTGGACCTGGTTGCTCAAGGCCCCATCCAATCTGGCTTTGAACACTTGCTTGGAGCCTCCTCAACTTCTCTGGGAAACCTGTTTCAGTGGCTCATCACCCTCATGGAGAAGAATTTCTTCCTAATGTCTAATCTAAATCCAGCTTCTTCCAGTTTGAAGCCAGTGCACCTCATCCTGCCTTTTATTTACTCTTCTGTACCCCACCAGCACCATTTTCTATAGGTTATTTTCGATTTGTTCATTTATTTCAGTTTTATGGAGATGCTTATCTTTTTGAAAATACCTTATTGTAATACTGGAAATTTCTTTTGAGTAATTAAGGTCTGTTACAGGTATCTACATGACTGGAAAAGAACTACGTCAGCACATGCTTCCAAAGTCAGCACCTTTGTCTGAAAAGCTGAAAATGTTCAAAGAAGTCCTTCTACCTCGTCATCCTCCTCTCTTTCATGAATGGTTTCTTAGGACGTTTCCTGATCCTACTTCATGGTGAGTGACTGGGATTGGGCTAGCTCAAGAACATCTGCTTTGTGTGTTTCACTGAACATTAATGTCTCTACTGAGTAAAGACACATAGCCCAAGGAAGTGTCTTAGGCATCTGATTCTTTTTTCTGCAGGTACAACAGCAGGTCAGCCTATTGCCGTTCCGTGGCAGTTATGTCAATGGTGGGTTACATCCTTGGTCTAGGAGACCGCCATGGGGAAAACATTCTGTTTGATTCTCTGACTGGAGAATGTGTGCATGTGGATTTCAACTGCCTTTTCAATAAGGTCAGTAATGCCACTTGCTGAACTTGCTCTTTATTTTACATGCATGGAAGTTATAAATTTCTACTGACTTGGTTTACTGCTTGGTTTTGGGTTTGTATTATTTTACTTTTGATATGTCTGTTGTGTCATCTTCTCTCACTTTGTTTCTAATTTATACCCAACAAACAGCCTGGGATTTGTCAAGAGTGTTTATTCTCTGTACTGCACTACTTAAAGCCACCTTTTTGATTTAGCCAATATGGGAGGAGCTCATGTAGATATGTCTAAAATAGCTCACGTTTTAGAGTGTTTATGTTTTGTAATGTTTTCCTCTCTCCACTACCACCCTCCAGAAAGAGCTGTAATTGTTATATCCAGAGGGGTTATGATCTGGGCAAGTATCTCTCGTCAGCCAGGAAACCCACTGACAAAATGAGTGGAAAACTCTAAAAACAATGCAGTTGTTTCCCTTTATTTAAATCATGCTTAAAAAAATTAGGGCATACTCCTATTTTTATCTGTGTAAAGGGAGAAACCTTTGAAGTTCCGGAAATCGTACCTTTCCGTCTCACTCACAACATGGTTAATGGGATGGGTCCAATGGGAACAGAAGGACTCTTCCGAAGAGCTTGTGAAGTCACAATGCGGCTTATGCGTGATCAGAGGGAGCCTCTCATGAGGTATGGCAATTGCTTATGCTCTAAACTCACAAAAAGCTGCCTGTAGTCTGAACATCTGAGAGAGGAACAGCAGGTGAACAGCTGGTTCCAGCTGCTTCCTGTCATGCAGCTCAGTCTTACTATGGCATACTGTTAAATATAAACCAATAGAAATAGCTTGAGTACTGTGTTCAGTTCTGGGCCAGTATAGGAAAGACATTGAGGGGTCCTGGAGGGCATCCAGAGAAGAGCAGTGAGGCTGGTGAGGGGTTTGGAGGGCACGTTGTACAAGGAGCAGCTGACGGAGCTGGGGTTGATTAGTCTGGAGAAAAGCCTAAGGGGAGATCTTACTGCTCTCTACAACTACTTAAATGGAGGTTGTAGTGAGGCTGGTGTTTGTCTCTTCTCTTAAGTAACTAGTGATAGGATGAGAGGAAATGGGCTTAAGTTGTGCTGGGGAAATTTAGATTGGACATTAGGAAAAACTTGTTTACTGGGAGAGTGGTGAGAGGTTGGAACAGGCTGCCTAGGGAGGTGGTAGAGTCACCATCCCTGCAAGTGTTTATGAAGCTTGTAGATGTGGTGCTTCAGGATATGATTTAGTGATCATAGTAGTTGGGTTCTGGTTGCATTCTATGATCTTAAAGGTATTTTCCAACTTTAATGATAAATATTCAGCACTAACTTCAGACTCCTGTCAATGTTCTTGCTTTGAAAATAAAATATATCCTTTTAAAGTTTTTTCTTTATTTAGTGTCTTAAAGACTTTCCTCCATGACCCTCTTGTGGAATGGAGTAAACCTATTAAAGGGAATACAAAAATCCAGGTGAATGAAACCGGAGAAGTTGTCAACGAAAAGGTGAGTGTAAAACAAGCATAGCATAAGGTATTCAAATGACAAAATTCATTATGGTTGCAAGTTATTTTCTAGTTGAAACCTTAACTGTCATGGGTTTTCTTCCATTTAAAAAGTCCTCTGGTTGTTTCTCTGTTCATAATTTGTATGTATAAAGCAATGATTTTATTGATAGAAAATGTAATTGTCTACTAAAGAACCAGACAAAATAGAGCCTATAGTTCTCTTGTAAGTGTTGCTAAATCAAGGACAACATCAACAGAAGCAATAGGAGAGGTGAGGCTCTTGCTGTCCCTGCTGCTGACTGTTGCACAGTCCTCCAGATATACAGTGTTGGCAACATCTGGAGTCCTTTTCCTCTGTGTTTTTTTATGCTTTTCCTGAGTGGAAGCTTATTCTTGGAGAAATAGGAATACTTGGTTACAGTTAGGATTTGGTTTATACTGTTTCTGCTGTGGCTGCTGATAGATGCTCTCTCCTTCATGAAAAACACAACTTGTGTAGCCTGTGATTTTTATTCTTTTTCCCCTTTTCAAATATACTGATTTGTCCCTTTTTGCTTTGAATGGAACATACAGCAAAAATAAATATGTGTACAACTTTGTGAGCACTGATAAATACAGCAACTAGGGTAAGGACAAACAGGTGTACTGAAGCCATATTACAACAAAGACTGTAACTGAGCTATTTGAGCACAGGAAATATCCTGGTCTTCAAACAATTACAAACCAGGCTATGTCTACGTAACCTTTTCTCTGGTTTTTTTGTTAGTTACAGGTCCTCCACATAGTTGTATGTTGGGTGTTTTTTCCCAGTAGGTACCAGTGTTATGTAAGGTTTAGAACTTGACCAATTACCCATTTAAAGTAGTGATTTTTAGAAGAGAGTATCCTTTGCTTTCAAAGTTAACTGGTGTATACATTTGAGTCTTGTATTACATTAGCATACAGATTTCAAACAAATCCTAATAAATACTCTTTTATTTTAAGCAGTGGAAGTCCATGGAAAGTAGCTATCTTCTTTTTTTCAAATGTTTGTCTTTGTTTCCAGGCCAAAACCCATGTCCTTGATATAGAACAACGGCTGCAAGGTGTTATTAAGACTAGAAACAGAATTAAAGGATTACCCTTATCTATTGAAGGGCATGTTCATTACCTTATTCAAGAAGCAAGTGATGACAACCTGCTCTGCCAGATGTATATGGGCTGGGCTCCTTATATGTGAAATTCTTTCCCTTTGGAATTACACTGTTCACAAGTCCTTATGTTTTGTATAAATAGAGCTGCTTTTGTATAAATAGAACTGCTTAAAAATTAGGCTGCCACTTTCTTAAGTCTGATTATCTGAAAAGTGTTCACAATGTTGAAAGAGTACACTCTATAAAAGCACACATTGTTGTAAACATTTTGTAAACAGCTTGAGATATGAAAATCTGACGTTAAAAGTTTTGTACTACTATCATGTAAAGTTATTCAACTTTTTCTACTTATAGTTCAAAAGGGCTTTCTAAAAATAAAAACCCCTTTTCAGCAATAGAGCTTGAATTCTGGTTTCAACTCCAGCTAGAGAAACATTTGGCATTTGAAGACTGAAGTTTACCCATTTGATCATCCTGTGCCACAGATTTTTGCCAATTACGATCTTTGGAACCTTCTCTATCTTTTGTGTGGCGATGCAGGACTGCCCTGGGGTCATGTCACCTTTCATAGGCTGCCTACTGCTGCCGTAAGAGCAGACAGAGCCTTACAGAGAAATGTTGCACGAAGGACCTCTTAAGGGACCTACTCCTTTCCATCTCTGCCATCTGCTGCCCGCTGGCGGCGGGTCGTGGGAGCTCCTGTGCGAGCTTGTAGGGGAGGGGACGAGGGTGCAGGCTCACGGGGTAACGGTAAGGGCAGGTCACCCTCGGCCCGGGCAGGACGCCCCAACAGCACCGCCCCACCTCACCGTCCCATGCGCCAGCGGCGCCGGCAACGCCGGCGCGGGGCGCTCTGCGCGCCGCTCCGTGAACGGAAGACCCGGCTGTCGGCGCAGCGCCGCTCTATGAGCAGGAGGCTGGGCTGTCGGTGTAGCGCCGCTCTGGGGCTAGGAGGCGCGGCTGTCGGCGCAGCGCTGCTCTACGAGCAGGAGGCTGGGCTGTCGGTGTAGCGCCGCTCTGGGGCTGGGAGGCGTGGCTGTCGGCGCAGCGCTGCTCTACGAGCAGGAGGCTGGGCTGTCGGTGTAGCGCCGCTCTGGGGCTAGGAGGCGCGGCTGTCGGCGCAGCCCCGCTCTATGAGCAGGAGGCTGGGCTGTCGGTGTAGCGCCGCTCTGGGGCTGGGAGGCGTGGCTGTCGGCGCAGCGCCGCTCTACGAGCAGGAGGCTGGGCTGTCGGTGTAGCGCCGCTCTGGGGCTGGGAGGCGTGGCTGTCGGCGCAGCGCCGCTCTACGAGCAGGAGGCTGGGCTGTCGGTGTAGCGCCGCTCTGGGGCTAGGAGGCGCGGCTGTCGGCGCAGCGCCGCTCTAGGAGCAGGAGGCTGGGCTGTCGGTGTAGCGCCGCTCTGGGGCTAGGAGGCGCGGCTGTCGGCGCAGCCCCGCTCTATGAGCAGGAGGCTGGGCTGTCGGTGTAGCGCCGCTCTGGGGCTAGGAGGCGTGGCTGTCGGCGCAGCGCCGCTCTATGAGCAGGAGGCTGGGCTGTCGGTATAGCGCCGCTCTGTGGCCGGGAGGTCCCGCTGTTGGCAGCGCGCGCCGGAAGGAGGGCGGAGCGCGACGCGGGTTGTTTAGGTCCTGTGAGGCTGTGAGCTTGGTGGGTAGTAGTGGTCATGGGGGTCCCTAAGTTCTACCGGTGGATCTCAGAGCGGTACCCCTGTCTCAGCCAGGTGGTGAAGGAGCATCAGGTGAGATGGGAGCGGAGCGCCGCTGCCTGCCAAGGCCCCGTCGTCTCTCCGTGCTGGGGCGGAGGAGGGGGGTTCTTGGCCGGCCTCTCAGCGGGCCGGGGAAGCGGGCCTGGGCCCTAGTCGGGCAGCCGTGGCCCGGGCTTGCTGCGCAGAGCCGGAGCCGAGGCTGGCTCGCTGAGATACTGATCGGCGTAGGGCTGGCGGCCGCGGCTTGCCGAGCCCCGCAGCTCAAAACGGCCGAAAGTCGCGGGATGGTGACGCGTGTCGCTGGGGAGCGGGGTCGAAGCTTTGGGATTCCCCCTGAGAGCCTGAACACCGGCCCCGACGTGGCGGGTAGCGTACAGAGCTGCCGGAGCTGCTGCTGGGAGCTGTTGCTGCAGCCCCACCGCGCAGACATCGGCACACGCAGGCACTGGTTTCGGAAGCCCTGGAACCGAAAACAGGCTGTTGCTCGAGGAAGTGCCCAGTCCGGGGCCCGTCTCCGAGCCGTGGCGGTGACCGGCTGCCACCGGTTCTCTTCTCTGCTTTCGGTTTCCCCAGCCCCTCTAAACTCCGCGGTGATTCTGTCCCCCTCGGGAGTACCAGGTCGGAGTTTCGCCTTTACCGGGCTTAGAAAAGTTCTAGCTGCTGACGACGAATGGCACAGCAGTGACGAGGGTCAGGTTTTACAGCCCTGCTACGTGTCCGTGTCACATGCGTGGACAGTTTGTGTTAGTAGTAAACCCGAGAAATATATTAAAACCTGGAAAAGGAAAGCTGACAGTAATGCTTTCAACAGCTAGGCTGAAGAAGCCGTGTTTTCAGATAAGTCGTGTTTAGCACCAGGTAGACGCAAGCCCCCAGCTTCCCATTATCATTTTCGACTGGTGTGTTTGGGTTTAGAGTCTGAGTAGGACGTTCTGAGATGAGTTGGGTGATGACTGAAGGTGAATTTCAATCTGTGATGATGACGTTGTGTTTGAGCGCAGAATCACAGAATAGTAGGGGTTGGAAGGGACCTCTGGAGAGCATTGATCTGTCCTCCTGCCAAAGCAGCATAATCTAGGGCAGATCACACAGGAACACATCCAGACAGGTCTTGAAAGTCGCTAGAGAAGGAGACAACCTATTCCAGTGCTCTGAAAGCAGTTTGATTACTGAATTTAACTGTGCTCAAGATCATTTTACACAGTAGGAGATTAGTTGTTGCAGGTGGCTGCAGATCCTTCCTGTGCCTGCCTCTTTGTTTCTTCTCTTCACCATTCATCTGTCTGAAACAGTTATGTTACTCTTCCATCTAGATGTCCAACAACACACCTTTCAAATTGATGTAAAGACACAGCAGCAGCAATACTACAGAAAATCATGACAAGTCAGCAGTGCCTTTTCTCAGCTGTAATGATAAGAGGGTTCTTATGACCAGTCATAACGGGGGATAGATCCATGGATAGTGGCTCTTAGATACTTAGCGGTGTTTGTGCTATGTTGCTTGTGTGTAGTCTGAGGAACGATTTTTTTCCTTTGAAAGAAAGTTGGACTGCTACAGATGAGGCTGTTGGAACAACAGAAAAATGGACAAAAAACACATTTGGAAGGAATGGGAGTTATAATGGGTAACTACTGCTTTTGGTGGTAATTGCCACTCTCTAGACTCTTAGCATACCTGAAGAGGCAGCTTGCAGTGGCCATGGTAGAAACTGGTTAACAGGAAGAGAGACCTAAAGCTTCTTAAAACAGCTTTGCTTTTGAAATGCTTATGGAAACTGCAGACTCAGTTTTGTAGTTTTTATTCTTTATAGTGAAGCTATGCAAGACTGAATCAGTGGGGTTTGTTTTGTTTTGGTGGGGGTTTTTTTGTGCCTTTTCCTTACGCAGGGGGCAGAAGTCCTGAGGTGCCAGAACAGTACAGTATAGGATGAAATGTGTTCACCTTACTTTTTTCACTATGGAAATCACAATAACAGATTGCAAGTGTAAACAAACCCATAACCAGGCAAGATAGTCCACTGGTGTGCAATAGGTTCCGGGGAAGTCTTCCCAGCTCAGCTTGTTTCCAGAGCTCACTACTCTGAGCCACACCTTGGGCAGTGGTTGTATTGCTTCACATGTCACCAAATGAGTGCTAACTATGGCTTTTGTAGATTCCAGAGTTTGACAACTTATACCTGGACATGAATGGCATTATACATCAGTGTTCACATCCAAATGATGATGATGTTCACTTCAGAATCTCAGAAGATAAGATTTTTGCTGATATTTTTCACTATTTGGAAGTACTTTTTCGTATTATTAAACCAAGAAAGGTTTTCTTCATGGCAGTTGATGGAGTAGCTCCAAGAGCAAAAATGAATCAGCAGCGTGGGAGACGCTTTAGGTGAGAATATCTGTTCTTGCTCTGTCTTTAGAATAGTAAATGTTTAAAAAAACCCTGAACATTTACTTAAATGTATGCCATGAAAAGTAAAATATATTTAGAATGGTTGTGCTTTTGACAGTAGTTTTAATTTTTGGTTAAATGAGGGTAACTACCTCTAAGATGTTAGTAGTTAAAATTAGGGTTCCAGAGAGGAAGAGGTTTGCTTGTTGCCTAGAGTTTTGTCCCTGTATGTGGAACTTGATGGCACAAGAAGCTTTTTCCCTGTGAAATTTTTGGTGAATTAAATCTGTAGTAGAGCTCATAGCAATTATATCCAGTGGCTTCATAACCTGTGAGAGTCTCTGGTATTTGTGAATGCTAATTATAGGTATGCCTTTTTGGTAACTATAATGGAATGTTCTTTGACAGTCAAAGAAGAAATGAAGTTTCTAGTGGAACTCTGCTTTCCTATTTGTACCAGTTAGCACTTTAGCTGAAGTACAGAGCTGCAAGTAGACTTCACAGTAGTTTCACAGATTTCACATACATATGCTTTGGGACATGTAGAAGCTTTTTTGAAGACTTCTGTAAAGAAAATCAGTGGTCAGACAGTACATGGAATGTGTTGAAATGCTACAAAACAGACTGGTGGAAGGAGACAATAGTAAATACTTTCAAGCTCCTGAGGGGTGGTTTTGGGTTTTTGGTTTGTTTTGAAGGTCTTTTGTAAGGAAAAAGGGAGGTTGAGAGAAAGAAGTCATTAAGAAAGAGTTCTAAGTAGAAATGGGGCAAATGTTTGATTAATATTGAGAGAAGGACAAAAATAATGGTGCTTTTCTGATGTTTGTGAAATCCTTGGCCAGGATTACATTTGTTCATTTGTTTCTGCATTACTCTAGTGGTGATAGTTCACCTCTCCTGCCTCCAAGGTATTCCAAACTTGTTCTTTGTTAAACCACATCAGCACTATTGTTCTGCTATAGCATTTTCAGATGTTTAGATCCCAAATATTCCTACTGATTCAACATTGGCTCCCTTGTGTTCTGCTCAGCCACTGAATGATCATCTTGGTAATCTAAATATTACCTGTGTTTGACTAATACCATATTATAATCGTTAGTAGTGGGGGGAAGCTATTTTTAAAGTCCTCCAGTTGTATTGGAAACAAGTTCAAACTCTATTCAGGAGTTAAATTTCTTTTCCTCTCCCTCAGTTTTTTGATTTCTTTTAAGTACTCTTTCAAAAATGGACTATATGTATTCTGTCAGTAAGGCTATTCTTAGGGTAGTAACATTTGAAGATGATGATTATTTCTCTGCTTCCTCTCTCCAACTCATTTGTTTTAGATCCGCAAAAGAGGCAGAGGAGAAAATAAAAAAGGCATTAGAAAAGGGAGAAACTCTCCCTACGGAGGCCAGATTTGACTCCAACTGTATAACACCAGGTAAGATACTACATTAATTACTGAAATTTATTTGGATTTATGTTGTTGCGTCTCTACTTTGGCGCTCTTTTCCTTTTCTAAGGCATGGGCTTTTTTTAACTTGGAGAATAGAATCCATCAAGACTAGAAGTTTGGAACACAAGTTTCAATTAACATCTAGTAGGCTTAAAGTATTGCCTCATTTTAAAAAGTTTTGGGGTTGCTATGGAAAACATGAAACTTCTCAGGTGGCGGGGGGTGAAACTACAGCTGCCTCTTCGTCTCTTGCAAAGCTTTTCCTTGGGTGGTTTGGTTTTGCTCGTTAATACTTTTGGTGTTTAAATGCAGTTTTGAATGGCTAGTGAAAAGCTGTGTGTTTAACTTCAGATTTCTCTTCTCAGGAACTGAATTCATGGCCAGATTGCATGAGCATCTGAAGTATTTTGTAAATATGAAGATTTCCACAGACAAATCCTGGCAAGGAGTAACGGTCTACTTATCAGGCCATGAGGTCATTGGTAATGTTTTATTTTAAATAAAATTAAATTTCTAGGAAAATACTTAATGAGTAATTTTGGCTCTTTTTCTTGGTTTTGTGCAGACTCCAGGGGAAGGCGAGCATAAAATTATGGAGTTCATCAGATCAGAAAAAGCAAAGCCCCATCATGATCCAAATACAAGGCACTGTCTCTATGGCTTGGATGCTGACTTGGTACGTGCAGTTAAAACAAACAGTGTGTTTGGCTTCTGAAATAGAAGCCTTTCTGTACGGCGTTCTAAAATGTTACTGAACAAGAACGTCATTTTGTGTTCCTGCAAGCTTTTGAATTAGTAATGAAACAGAAGAGCAGAATTTCTTTATACTGCTCAAATCTTGAGTAACAGCTTTTTTTAAGAAAGAAAAAAATTAAGTACGACCTCTCTAATATCTCTTTGTAATAGATTATGCTGGGATTAACAAGTCATGAGGCACACTTTGCGCTCTTAAGAGAAGAAGTCAGATTTGGTGGTAAAAAATCTCAAAGGTGAACTGATTTAACTTTACTTTCATTTCCTATGTGAAGAAATTAAATCCAGAATATACTGAGTCACTTAAGTGGTTGTTGTTTGTTTTTTTTATTGATTGCTTACTGAATTAATACAACTTCACTTTATTTTTGCGGTAACAAGTTGATTTTTCTAATCTCATGTACTTTCTAAATTGTGCATTTGAATTAGACAACATGAGAAAATGTGTGCTGTTAGGAGAGCTGGTAAAAAAAAATCCTTAGTGCTTTGGTGTGCCATGCTTCTTTCTTCATACTGTGAGTGGAGCAGTCCAGACTATACTGATGTTGTTTCCACAATTCTCTTATGCAAGTGTGAACTTCTGAAAATGTATTCATTTGTAACTGAAGTTTTGTGCATCTCATTAAGCTGCTAAAATAAACACTCTTAAAGTGGCTGACAGGATACTCTTACTCTGGATTTGCCCGTTTGAACTAACTTGTAGGTTATAATCAATCAGAAAAATGTGATTTGTTTCAGGGCAGCTGTTCTGAAATGACAGAGAACTCACTTTTTAATTGTTACTCTGTCTAAAGTTCCTTCTTTGAAGCTTCTGTTTGGTGGATATAGGGAAAAGGTAGGACAGACAGAAAAATACACTTTTGTGACACAAAATTATTTTGGACAGTGATAAGTCATAAATGTTTAGACAAACATCATTTTTGCTATTAAGCAGGTTTCTTTTGTGGCTAAGGACAATATCATAAATACCAAGAATGAGTGTACTTTTCATAGTACTCCACAGTCAGCTGTTCACGAGTGGTGATCCTGTTGATAGTGTTGTTGTGTAATGCTGTAATGTTTTTAAAAGGCCTTAAATCCCAAGGAACATAATTATTCCTTTTTTGGATAAATTAAAAGTGTGATAACCTTTTGAGGGGTAAATTAAATGAAGTATGAAATAAAGAAGCAAGGCGACATTGAAGCTCTGGAAGGGTAGGTTTAGACTAGATAATAGAAAGAAGTTCTTTAGAGTGAGGGTGGTGTTGTGGATGCCTCCTCCCTGGAGGTGTTCAAGGCTGGGATCCGGGACGGATGAGGCCTCGAGCACCCTGGTCTAGTGGGAGGTGTCCCTGATCATGGCATGGGATTTGGAACTAGACAATCTCTGAGGTCCCTTCCAACCCAGACCATTCTATGATTCTGTGATTGTTTGGGTGCCCCAACAGTGTTGAATATTTGGCTCCTGTTGTAACTTCAGTATGGTAGTGCTCATTATAGGAATTCACTTCTGGAAGTTACTGGAATTGCTTTCTCTGAGTATTCTCACTTGCAGTTGAGACAAAATGGCTCTGGGGTCTTACAGCATCAATGTGGATTTACCAATATGAAAATTGCTTAAAAAGTAATAAAATTAGGTCTGAAGTTCTGTATAACCAAGTGTAGTTCAGAATTTATCTTAAGCTTCCTTTTCCTCAGAGGTTTTCGGACAAAATACACAGCTGTTTATGCTGGTTTGTCACTGAAGGGGATCCCAGCTAGTTAACAGTAGCTGCAAGGTGGAATAGTCTTTCATGAACTAAAAATACATCAATCTTTTTTTTTAAAGTAATTTATCTTTTAGTGTAGGAATTAATACCTGAGCCAAGGTTAGGACGGAATCAGTTATTTTAGTGAAGAGAGGAGAAGAAGGTAGAATGCATGTGGGCTAATTTATACTGTAAACAAACAGTAGATGTGGGTTGGGTGGTTGGTTGGTTTGGGTTTTGGTGCTGTGTTGAAGCCACTAGATCATACATACAGAGCTTATTTTAAAGTTGAGCATATTGTTTTCTTACAAGGAGTATTTCAAATGGCTGCAAATGTAACCTAGCCATTATAGATATGAATCTGCATACTCCAAGTGTACTCAGGCTAGTTCTAAAATACCTTACGAAGTTTTGGGTTTGATGCAAAATTCAGAGAGGATGATCCTTTTTTGGACAATGGGATAATTACTTAAGAAATAGTTTGTGCTGTGGAACTTAATAAAGCTGCCCTGCCTTCTCCAAGTTAGCTGTTTCCAATACAGTGCAGTCGCGTTTGATGCTTAGAAGATTCTGCTGCAAAAGTTTGTACATTCAAAACAGATGAATCCTAAAATAGATTCAAAGAAGAAATGTCTGTACATTATTTCTCCTGTGATGACATAATCCTAGTAAGATTGCTTGTTTTAGGTAGCCTTGGATTTATTAATTATTTATGGTGAAATTGTGTTTATAAATAATTAACTTAATGTTACGAATAATTTACAGAGCATGTGCACCAGAGGAAACCACATTTCACTTATTGCACTTATCACTGATGAGAGAATATATTGATTATGAATTTTCACCAGTAAAAGTAAGTTCTGATGGAAGTTGTGACTGAAAAAACATTTGAGGTCTTGTTATGCAAACATGATAATAAGAATTATACCCCTGTGGTTTTTCTCTGTTTGTTTGGGTTTTTCTTTTTTTCCCTCTCAGGACAAGATTTCCTTTGAGTATGATATTGAAAGGATAATAGATGATTGGATCTTAATGGGTTTCCTTGTAGGAAATGATTTTATTCCTCATCTACCTCATTTACATATTAATCATGATGCACTGCCACTACTTTATAGAACATACATGGCTATCTTGCCAGAACTGGGAGGTAAGAACACTGGGTTCAGTTGTTGGAAGCAGAAATGTTTTAGCATTGCTGTGTTAATATTTATTAAGGCTTTTACATCCATTAGAATGTTGAGAGTTTCTTACACTTTCTTTAGACAGCCAGCAAGATTGTGTTCTGTTATCTATGGGGCATTTATATTGAAATGTGTAAGTTGTTCAGCTTAACAGCACACTTCATTTTCCCAACAGGCTACATCAATGAAAATGGGCATCTGAATTTACAGCGCTTTGAGAAATATCTCACAAGATTGTCAGATGTAAGTCACTTCAAAAATTGCACTGTATGGAATGGTGTAGTCTGTGGAATATAACATCAATGTAGTGCCCTGAAATCCACTATGCTATAGTTTCAATGAACTGTTATATGACTCTGTTTTACAGGTGATTCTAACTAAACAATCCCAATTCCTTCAGCAGCTCCTCATAAGCCTTGTTCTCTAGGCCCATCACTAGGTTCATTGTCCTTCTCTGGACATGCTTCAGCAGTGATTGTCTGATGTTACCATAGCATAAGAAGAAAAAGATTGAATCCCCTGATCTGTGTTTTAGCCACCATCTTTCAGTACTGCAAGACAGATGAGGATTCGCCATTAGAGTCATGGTCCTTAATTCTCATTTAGTAATGGACAACAGTACTGGGCAAAGTGCTGCAGGCAGCAATGTTCTTTGCTTGCCCTGCTGGTTAGTTTCTTGTGGGGTAAACTACATCTGAAGGTCTTGGAGTGCACTCCATTTTTTTTAAGTTTTTAATGAAGATCACTGGTAAAGACCAATGAAGAAGTCGTGTATCTCCAAGACAGACATGAGCATTCTTTGTCAACTAACTGGCATACAGGAGACAATCCTGTTAAGTGCTAGTGCAGTACTCAATCCCAGAGAGAAAACAACATGTAGACCATACAGAAATGGAAAGATCTCAGCCTTTTGCTAAATTTGGCAGAAGGAAGTTCATTTGTTGTCTCTGCTTCAGCCCTGTCCTCTGGTTCTTGAGTGAAACTATGAAAGTGTTGGGCGTGTGGCATGAGACTGTATTACCCAAACCCTTTATACATCTGTTACTTCTAGAGTTGGTAGTGAAGTGTGGAACTTGCCTAACTTACTGTTACCCATTGCTGCCTTACTGAAAGAAAATAAATGCAGCTTGGTTAAATGTTAGGTATTGGTAGGAAAAAAGATTCTCAGTATTAGTGTATTAGTTCAGTCGTATCTCTAGTACAAAATGTTTGTGTGTGAATGACTCTAGATGTAATCTAATGTGCAGACTAAAAATAACATGTTAATGTAGTACTCTAGAAATATTTGATGGACATCAAGCTTAAACTTCTTTTAACCTTTCTGCACAGTTTGATCGTGAACACTTCAGTGAAGTCTTTGTAGACCTAAAATGGTTTGAAAGTAAAGTAGGCAATAAATACCTCAATGAAGCAGCTGGTATTGCAGCAGAGGAAGCCAGAAAAAACAAACAAAAGAAACAAAAGGTTAGTGTATTGCATGCAGAGTTTTGGAAATAAGAATGCTACTTCTTGCAAATCAGTAATTAAATGGCATAAACTTCTGGTTTGAGATTTGATTATCCTTCAGTATATACCTTCAGAGTGTTGAACAGCAAGGAATTCCTTCAGGTATAATCAGTCACTGTATGTAGTTGTTCTGTTTTTAGTGCAGTTTATGATTTCTATTAATAAAGTATGCTCTATTGGTTGTTGTCTTATTTGCCACAGAAGTTTGGAGCAGCCATATAGTTTTAGCCAGTGTAATGGTTCTGCTTATTGGAAGCAACTCGGTGCTGTACACAAAAGACAGTGTGTAGGGTGAGAGTGAAGGGAATGTTTGTCTTGGCTGATCCTCTAAAACATGATTCTTGTATCCTTACTCCCACCAAAAGTAATCTTAACAATTTGCTGATGAAAAATTTGACTGCATCCTGGGTGTTGTAGCATGATACGGGTAGAAATGCTTACATGTGTACTGCACAGTTTTGGAAGTAGTTGTATATTGGAAAAGAAATACTTACACGTTTATGTAAAGGTAGTTGAGGTTTTATTTCAGTCTGCTCCCTTTTCTGATCTGTCCTTTTGTCTGATAAAATAATTTCCCCTAGACAATTACAAGAGAAAGAAATGCGATGAGTTTTATACTCAATAGTAATGTTTGTACGTCTTTAATTAGGATTTTGAGTTGCAGATTATATAGTTCTGAATGATGTATGTGCATCTTCTGTATTTTTACTTTACCTCAAATATTAATTTCATAGGCTCAGGAAAATTCTATATGTTTGGCTGCTTTAGAAAAAAATGAAGCTGATGTGACCCCTAAAAGTAAGTGCAAATAACTTTTCTGTATACATATAACAAAAAAACTTGTTAATTTTGTATAGATTTGGTAGGTCTGTAAGAATTTCATGTCACAGAACTAAATGGATGAGTTATGTAGTCAGCTGCTGGGAAATGGGACTGCATATCACTGGTTAATTGGTGAGAGGGAAGGGGGCTACAGCTACTGATGTGCTTCTCACCTGGCCTGTGTTTCCATGATGAATTAAATGAATGAATGAGCAAATCTTCAACAACTTTATGGTTTTGATAACTGTATGCTTAGGTATTTTGTTTTGCAAATGGAGACATGTAGGAAACACATTTGCTTGTGTTCTGAAATTCAGTGTCAAAAATACATGAATAGTACTCCATGACATAAGATGATACTGCTGATAAAAGATGACATTATGAAATTTATTTCAACATTTTCTGAATGGTTTCTCTTCTCTGTACTTGTGATTGGGCCTGACAAACAGAAGACAGATTGCCTGTCTTTAAAGGGGAAAAAAAAGAAAGTCAATTTTAGGCTTTCTCTGCGTAGTGATTTTGTTGGATTATTTCATGTTACTTTCAGTCCAAAGAGGGTCTGAACTGAAGAATAAAATCAAGTCATTAAGTCAAAACTGAATGTCTTGTAAAACATTAATATTTATTCTTTGGTTTTTTTATGAATGCTTTTTCAGCTGTATTGGAAGATGAGCCGGAAGATGATGATATGTTTGAAACTGAGTTTAGGCAATACAAAAGAACTTACTACATGACCAAAATGGGTGTAGAAGTAGTTTCTGAGTAAGTGTATGCTTTTTTATTTAAACACCAAAGACAAGTCTTTGCACATATCTACTACAAGACAGAATATTCATCCATGCTGAAAGCAGAGGGCATGGTAGCGTACCATAGCAGTGATGTTTTTTGGCTAATGCAAGAGGAGCTGCAAGTCAGTTTTCTGTAACAAGTAGTTTGAGGACAAGAGAACAAAATTCAGTTAGTATTCAATGAATGTAAGACCTCCTAGCCTCACTTGGTTCCCAAAATGCTTTGTCTTTATTCCTCTGTACAGAGTCCTAAGTAGCTTTTACATCCCAATAAAAATATGAAAAAATTAATATGTATCTTTCCTTTTGCTTTCAAGTGACTTCTTGGCTGATCAAGCTGAATGTTATGTCCAAGCAATACAGTGGATTTTGCATTATTACTACCATGGGGTTCAGTCATGGAGCTGGTAAGAAAAATGGTCAATGAGAAATTGCTGTAGATCAGTTGATATTTCTGCCTTGTATGCTGGGAACATTTAATGTAGTTGGGTTTGTTTGTGATTTGTGAACACTGCTGTGCTATAATTAAGTATCTAAAGAGGCTTTTTCCCTGCAGGTATTATCCTTATCATTATGCACCTTATCTGTCAGATATTCGCAACATCAGCGAACTCAAAATCAATTTTGAACTGGGAAAGCCTTTCATGCCATTTGAACAGCTTCTTGCTGTACTTCCAGCAGCTAGCAAAGATCTGCTACCTAAATGCTATCAGGTGGGGTTTAGAGTTAAATTGCATTCAGCTGTTGCTTTATTTTGAAGTAACTCTTTTTCTGATGTTTTTGCATGTCCTCTTAGTTGTGCTCTGTCTCTAGGTCTGTGGTTAAATATTTCTACTTCTTACTGTCTTAGAACAATGTAAAGTTGGTAATAAATACAAGATTTTTGTGGTCTGAGACTGTGATAGTTAAATGATAATTGTCAAATTCCTGTTCAGCCTCAAACTGGTTTTTTTATGCCAACCTCTGTCTCTTCCTAAAGTTAATTCTAAATTACCTCTGATATTGCTTAATTCTTCTATTGTATTTTTTGTAGCATTTGATGATTAGTCAAGATTCTCCTATTATAGAATATTATCCACTGGATTTCAAAACTGACCTAAATGGAAAACAGCAAGAATGGGAAGCTGTAGTTTTAATCCCATTTATTGATGAGGTAAGGTCTTTCAACGTGTGATGTCTGTAAAAGCTTCATAACAAAACTGATAAACCTCTTAATTTATCAACAGTTAAACATGCAATTAAATGGAAGTCTAAATTAACACTTGATAAAACCACAGAACAATAAAAATGTTTTCTGTCTGGAGAGTAAGGCTAGATTAAGTTACACAAGCAAAGTTAGCCTCAAGCAGCAGAACTCTTAAATAAGGGATGTGGGCTTGTTGTGGTTTGTTCACAAACACAGCTGCTATCCTTTGGAAATATATTTGCCCAAAGGTCATCTTTATTCTCTAAAGCCATTCCGTTGTAATTGCCTTATTTGTATCAGTGAGCCGGGACATGAGGAAGGCTGAGACTGCAATTAGGAAATAAACATATTAACCAGGAAAGTGTGGGTATCCACTTTCCCAGAGTAGAGTTTTCTGTGCTAATAATATGCCCATTTCTCTAAAATGTAGAAACGACTGCTGCAGGCCATGGAATCCTGCAATAAGTGCCTAAAAGAAGAGGAGAAACGGAGAAATACTCACAGTGCTTGCTTAATGTACTGGTATGACAAAGATGCAGAGTTTCAGTACATGTCCCCATGGCCAGAGAAATTCCCTGCTATAGAAAGATGTCGTACAAGGTAACACCAGTATAACTTCTAAACTACAAGTAGTTAGAAAAGTTGCACTGGCCTTCCACTGTCTTAAGGGAGCCTGTAGGAAAGCTGGTGAGGGACTTTTTAGGATGTCGGGTAGTCATAGAACTAGGGGGAATGGTGCTAATTGTTGTGGATAAACATTGTCCTTCATCTACAAATGTTACTTTGCAAAATGATAAACCACTGCTAAGTTTGCAAGAGCGCTTCAGAGGATTACTAAACTCTATGTGACCCAGAGGCTGGTCTGATAACGGTGATGGTTTATCAGCACACTAATTCCAGACCATTTGTTTAAAAAAAAAAATCTAAGCATTTGGATCCAGAGCAGAGAGTTGAACACAAGTATGTTTTTCACTTTCCTCTCACTGAAAGTAGCCAGCTTTACTTGATACAGACTGAAGTTTCAAGATTAGATGGAAACACACCCCTTAGTGATAGTCAAACTTCAGCAAAACAGAGTAGGAATGCCTGTTGTAGGGTTACACTTGGTGAAGAGTGAAGTTGAACAGTACTATGTATATATTAATGTCCCATTGAAAGGTTAGAATTTGACAGTAACAATTAAAGTAGTGAGAGATTGGGACATACCATGGCTTGAAATTTCTTCTTTCTGAATGAGTATCCTCTTTTCAGCACTAGCAAGGGGGTTTATATACCTTTTTATAGATTCCAAGTGGCTTAAATGAATTGCCACCTTACAGGAAAGGTGTGCCAATTAGTATTTGTATGAGTAACAAGAGTTCCTAAGTCTGAAAGTCAATCTGTATGAGCAACTGTTGTGCAACTTTATTTTCAGGTATAAAACAATACCTTTGGATGCTTGGCATGTGGAAATAACCCAAAACAAGATAACTAAAATGAACAAAAGTATGTTGTATTTTTGTGGATTTCCTACTTTAAAGCACATTAAACATAAGGTAAAAGATTTCTCTATTCTGACATTTCTGGTGATATTTAACAGATAACTGTGGAAGAGTTTGAGGAAGTTTCATATACTGTTTTCTTATCCAGTTCTATCTTAGAAAAAATGGTGTGCAAGTATTTCAGCAAAGCAGCCACGGAGAGAACATGATGTTAGAAATCATAGCTGATAATAACTCAGAAGAACAGGTAAGCATTCAGCTCCAAACAAAACAAAAAACAAACACCCCCACACAAAATATAGAAGGTCTGTACTAGAAGTGTAAATCAACCCAGGTGTTACAACTAACGTGCTGCATCTAAGGAAACACACTTGGAATGTGTTCCTTTGTGCTACAAAGTGAAATACAATTCTCCATTTCTAATTGGAGACAATGTAATGTGTATCAACATGTAATAAGCTAAAATGAGCTGCTTTTTTTTAAGAAGAAAAAACTTGCCTTAACTAGAGTAGCCTTTAGTGCAAAACCAGCTTGAAAATACATTAACAAAAATCTTTTAATATGTTAAACAATTAGTAACTTGTTTGTTGTTTGGGGTTTTTCCAGATGGTAGAAAATGTTGCCAGTTTGGTACTTGGAAAGCGTGTTTTTGTGAACTGGCCACACCTTGAAGAAGCCAGAGTTGTTGCTGTGTCAGATGGAGAAACTAAGTAAGAGACCATTTCATAGATAGTTATCATCTTTCTTGTTTTGTTCAAAATAAGTTCCTTTGGGCCATACAGAAGTTTGGGGGTTTTGTAATACTTGCTAACAGCAAATCAGCTCACATGTATTAAAGGCTGCTTGGTGGAGTTCTGAGGGCTGTTTAGCTCTGTAGAAATCCAGCCCCTCAGTATTTGCCTGTAGATATGGAAGCTTGCAAGAGCTTGCTCTTAAGTTTGAGGGGAAAAATGTACATGCAGAAATCCACACAGAGAATGTAAAAGAGATCATTTCTGTACAGTCTTCCTTTTAGCATGTGCACAGATAATTTTAATTAAAAATAAAATGATGAAAAACTCATCATGAGCTGACAATGTGCATTTGCAGTCCAGAAGGCCAACCATGGGCCGCAACATGAGAAGCGTGACCTGCAAGGTGAGAGAGATGATTGTCCTGTTCTACTCTGCGCTCATGATACCCTTGCTGGAGTACTCTGTCCAGTTCTGGAGCCCCCAGCACAAGAAGGACTTTGAAGTCCAGAGCAGTAGTCAAAACATTGAGGTCCAGAGGAGGCCATAAGATGATCAGAGGGCTGGAGCAGCTCTGTAGGCACAGGGTGAAGGAGGTGAGGATGTTCAGCCTGGAGAGGAGAAGGGTCCAGGGACACCTTGTAGTGTGAAGAGGGCCTCAAGAAAGCTAGGGAAGGACTTTTTACAATGTCTTGTAGTGATAGAACTGGAGGGAATGACTTTTAAGATGGAAGAGGGGAGATTTAGACCAGATATTAAGAAATTCTTTACAGTGAGGGTGGTGAGTCACTGGAACAGGTTGCCCAGGAAGGTTGTGGATGCTCCCTCCCTGGAGGTGTTCAAGGCCAGGCTGGATGAGGCCTTGAGCAATCTAGAAGGTGTCCTTGCCCGTGGCAGGGGGTTAGAACTAGATGGTCTTTAAGGTCCCTTCCTACACAAACCTTCTATGATGAAATAGACTGTGTGGCCTGCTGTAGAAGGGGTAGAGAAGATGATGCTGCAGGTTTTTCATGTCTTTCACAAGTGACTTCTAATTGTCTGAAGCTTTGCTTACAATTGGTTATGGATTAATTTTATGGGGTTAAATTAGTAGCTGAACTAGATGACCTTTAAAGGTCCCTTCCAAGCCAATGCATTCTGTGATTCTGTGATAATATTCTCAAGGTTTTATTTGGAAGAACCACATGGCACACAGAAGCTTTACATGGGCAATGCAGTGCCCCCAACTAAAGTGGCCTACGTTGGGGATAAGGAGCAAAGCGTGTGGTTGAAAGAAGTTCAAGGCATTTCAGAACAGTAAGTAACTTTGAAAACTGAAGTGTAACTTTGCATTTTACAAGCTCAGCTAGGTTTTGTTGCTGTATTGCAGACCTAAGTAGCTGAGAAGAGTTGCTAACATTAAAGAGTTTGCTGGAATTAAAAAAAACCCCACAATATAAATGAAATTTCAGAATATATGGAGTTAGTCTCAGGTATTCAAAGTTAGATGCTGCAACAAAAGAATGAGTTCTGGCATTTACTCTCCCACTCAATTTTCAGTTCTAGTCTTACTGTTATTAAGCTGTAGGAGGTATACAGAATCAAGTCATACATGATCAAGTTACAGCTTCAGTAGCTCAGCATTATTAAATTTGAATACATCTCTTCTCTTCTGGAGTGTGCTTGCCCAGCAGAACACAACTAAGTTGCTGTAGCTTCCTGGTTTATTATCTGTCTTTTGATTTAACTGCTTTAATTACCCTAACCCCACTGTAGAGGTGATAATGTGTTTAAGTTACCACACCTAGCCATGTAGTGATGGCTGTACAACAGCAGAGAAGGAATTGGTTAGGCTGTTTATTGTGGGTACTTTTTATAAAGCAGAAAGGAACTATTCGAATCCTTTTATTAAGAACTTTTGTGTTTTGTTTTGATTTGTTTTTTCCCCAATAATAAATTAATTCCACCCTCTTGCTTCAATTCTGTTTATTGTAATGAAAACTAAATATTCCTCTTTGCATTCAGCTACCTGAGAAGAAAAGGAATAGTTATTCATGAAACATCAATAGTTGTGTATGCTCAGTTACTCACTGGTAATAGATATCAGCTACACCAAAACGGAGAAGTTTATTTGGAGAAGCAGTGGTCAAAACAAGCTCTTCCTTTTGTTTACCAAACCGTTGTCAAGGTAAATATAGAAGTTCAGTATCTTCTTGCACACAGCTTCTTACTTGGTTGGGGCAGGGGAAGTTGCACAGAAGAAAAGGTGTATGCTCTTTTGAAGGAAGGAAAAAAGAAAAAAAGCCAGACATAGGCATCTTAATTTACTGTATTAAAAATAAACAAACATAATGTGTTAGGCAAGCATTTTGTCACAAAATTTGGGACCCTGTTGCATAGTTTTGAGATCTTACTGAAAAAAATGGCTTTTGTAATCTTTTCATTACTGATATTTTGGATGAATTCACAGTAGTGGTGCTCTATAAGATAGCATAGTTGCTTATGTAACGGCATTTGTCATACAGCATTAACTTCTTTGCCTTGGATGAACCATTCCAGACTTGGATTATGTTTTAGAGTAAGCATTTATATGAACTTTTAAATCATTCTACTGAAACAAGTGGTAATGAACATTATTAATTGTGTCTTTCTTTTGTAGGATATCAAAGCCTTTGACTCTCGTTTTTCAAACATCAAAACTTTGGATGACTTGTTTCCTCCTGGAAGCACAACCTTTATGCTGGGATCTCCTTACTATGGCTGCATGGGAGAAGTTAGTTCCAATAATTCCATCATTTTTCCCCCCATAGAATTACCTATTTGCAAGCCTGAAAATCTAAGATGTTGTGTGGCAGCATTTGCTAGCTAAAATTTTAAATCTGAGATTCTGTGGTGGTTTAGAGGAAGAGGTTGCTGCTGTAACACAAAAAAAAGTAGCATAATAATCTTGCACTCAAGTTATGCAGCAGAACTATTTTGGACCATTTTCAGTAGTGGATTCCTTTGCTTTGATGCTTTTGGATTTGTATTTATGAGGCAGCAGTGTGCAAGTCAAAGCAATATCATGAATCCCAAAGCATCTATGTCCCTGGTGGAGGTAAAACTGTTGATGAAGTAGTATCCAAAGACTGCTGGTTTTGAATAACATTTTTAATGCATAGTGTTTCTCTCCAAGGTTCAAGATTCACGTGATGTGATCACAGAAGGTAGAATTCGTGTAGTGTTCAGTATTCCATGTGAACCCCAGCTTGATCCTTTAATACAGAACCAGCATGTAAGTGCTTCAGTTTGATTCATATTAAATGCTTTTACTAAGCAAGTATACTTTGCAATCTAAATATATCCATGTTATTAATTTTCTCTTTGTATAAAAATTCTTACCCTTCGGGAATTGCCAATATCTTTTATTTCTTTGTTTTAAAGAAATATTCTGTGAAATACAATCCTGCATATATTTTGGCCAGCCGTCTTGGAATAAGTGGCTATCTTGTCTCCAGATTTACAGGGAGTATCTTTATTGGAAGAGGATCAAAGAAGAAGTAAGTTCTCCTTGTGAATTTTAACTGTAGAGATGCTTCTAAATCTGATAGAAATTCTGTGGAGTTGTGTGTTCAGGCGTTGTTCTTATGAAGTGTAATACCGGTTTACGATGCGAAGCTCTCTCCACAGCACATTTGCTGTAAATTAAATTCATATGCAGTGCTTTTCTCTCCTACCACAAACTTCTGTTTAATTTTTGTTTACTGGAGAGTCTTCTGTTGGCTTTAGTATTGTAGCAAGACAGAAATTGACTTCCTTGTCAGCTATTTCCAGAATTGCAGCAGGAGTTTGAGTTTCCTAGGACAACTTGCTGAAGTGGTTGATGCACAAGCATCTTCTTGTGATTTAATGTGTACATTTGTTCCCCTCTGATTGTTCGGGGACGTCCTCCTACCTCTTGGTAAATGCCAGGTAGATTGTGGCTGATTAGGTCTCAACTAAGGAAGAAAGCTAAAACATACCCTGCTGTGGTTGCTTAGATTTTGTTTCAGGATAACCATCAGCCAGCAATGTGTCCTTGTGGCCAAGAAGGCCAATGGCATCCTGGAGTGTGTCAAAAAGAGTGTGGCAAACCAGATGCGGGAGGTTCTCCTCCCCTTCTACTCTGCTCTGGTGAGGCCACATCTGGAATATGGTGTCCAGTTCTGGGCTCCCTGGATTAGGGACAGAGACTTGCTGGAGAGGGTGCAGAAAAGGCCTGCAAAGATGATGAGGTGATTGGGACATCTCTCTTATTAGGAGAGACTGAGAGAATGGGGCTTTAACAGACTTAAAACAGACTGAAAGGGGGGATCTCATAAATGCTTACAAATACTTCCAGGGTGGATGTCAGGAGGATAGGGCCATTCTTTTTTCAGTGGTGCCCAGTGACAGGACAAAGGGTAACAGGCACAAACTTGAACATAAGAAGTTCCATCTAAACATGAGAAGTAACTTCTTTAGGGGTGGTGGAGCACTGGACCAGGCTGCCTGGGGAGTTGGAGGAGTCTCTTCTCTCTGGAGGCATTCAAAAGCTGCCTGGACATGTTCTTGTGCAACCTTCTTTGGGCTAACCTGCATTGTAAGCGGGGTTGGACTCAGTGATCTCCAGAGGTCCCTTCCAACCCCTACCATTCTGTGATTTAAGGAAGAGAAGTAAAGTATGCCCTAGTCTCCTTTGCAATAAGGACATCTATCATAGCACAGTTTGTGTCCTGTAATGTATATAGCTGTCACAGTGCTAACAAGTAAATGATACAATGAATTTAATTTTTCTATACTTTAAGGCTGAGAACATAATTTTCTGTGTTTTTAATGTGCGCACACATCTATTAACTTGCAATAATACACTTTTCACTTGTTACCAGTCCTCATGGAGATCACAAAGCAAATGTGGGGCTAAACCTGAAGTTCAATAAGAAAAATGAAGAAGTTCCTGGCTATACTAAGAAAGTTGGAAATGAATGGATGTATTCTTCTGCAGTAGAACAATTACTTGCTGAGTATTTAGAAAGGTAAATATTGAAATTTTCCACCTTAATGTTAATCTCCAGATTTTGTCCTCTGCATGCAAGTCTTCTAAGAACTGATGAGTGTGCTCTTGGAGATTTAGGAATTTCTTGTACTCCAACTTTCTGTTTCAAGTAGTCTCTAGTTCCAAGGAGAAGCATATTTTGGCATAGAGTAATTTTGTCACCCGCTTACCCTTGACAGCTGAACAGTATAGGCTAAATTAAGTTTAAAAACAATAATCCATCTGGGCTCCAAAAGTGTTGAAGCCCAAGGTTTGTTTTGATGAGGTTTTTTGGTGGTCTGTTCTCAGATAAAACTAAATTTGTCTTGCATTTATTAATTTTTTTAGGGTCCCTGAACTATTTAATTATATAGCCAAGAATAGCCAGGAGGATATATTCTATGAAGATGACATTTGGCCTGGAGAGGATGAGAACGGGTAAGCCATATTTCTGCCCTTTTATTTTTAATAAGTTTTCATTTCTAGAGGAAGTAGGATGAAGGCTGACACTGTGAAAATTGGTAATGATCATATAATGGTTGCCATGTAACTGAAACCTTGCTGTTCCTTGAACAGCATGATTGTTCAGTGATGACTCTGAAAAAGTGGTCAGAATAGTGTACATTCCAATTGTGGAGTTCAAGCCTGTCACACTCTTGTCTCGGGTTCAGTAACTTAAAAACTTGCTGTTTTGATGGCTACCTCATAATTCTTGCTTTTCGAAGGAAATTTCACATAGGCGTAGCTATGAATAGTCAAAAAGTCACCAAAAGATCATTCTTTGAAGATAAAGCTCTTAAAATAAATATTGTTTTTGTTTAAGAGCTCTTGAAGTTTGATTTCTGTGATTTAAAGAAGAAAAAGTCCTTTGCATGTTTTTAGTATATGTTCAGGGAGTTTCAGAGGCAAGGTTCCAGATACAGCATAGAAATATAAAGCTTTTATTATTAGCGAGTACACCCTACTTAAGAGTTTGAGCTGCTAAGTCTTCATGATATTGAACTCCACAAGGCTCTTACCAGGTGGATGTATTGCTCCATTTTACCAGAAGCATGCCCTGAAGTTAGTTCTTCGTGTGTTGTGAGAAGCAGATGCCTGCAGCTTGGCATGGTTAGTTGGTTAGATGCAAACATAGTTTAAAGTATTTAGTAAATTAATTGAAGTTTTAATTATTTTTTTCTGGGATAAAATTTCAGGTTACAGTTTTGAAACAGTGTAGTATGGTTTCAGTTAAATTATTTGTTTTAAACTCTATTGTAACCCCCTACAGAACTCTTCAGTCCTGTTACTTCGAGCATGTACAAGCGTTGTACCTATGTCGTAATTCCTGACTGATTAAATTAAGGAACATGCTAAAATGGTTGGTATGTGTAGTTAGAAGTTTTAAGTGATGTTGTTTTTTATTTAGAGCTGAGAAGGTTCAGGAAATTGTTGCCTGGTTAAAGGCACATCCTGTGTCTGCATTGTCTCGCTCATCTTGTGACTTGCAAATTTTGGATGCAGCCATTGTTGAGAAAATTGAGGAAGAAATAGAGAAATGCAAGGTATGCATCACATGCACCGCTGATCAGAACCCTCTGAACTCTGTTGTTGAGTCAGTTACCAACCCACCTCACATACCAATCATCTCACTCACTTTTCTTGAGTTTACCTAGGAGAGTGTTACGGGAGACATTACCCTGGCTGAAGTCAAGGTAGATGATACCCACTGCTTTCCCTTCATCCGTCCATTTGGTCATGCCTTCATAGAAGGCTGTCGTATCAGTCAAGCAAGATTTCCCCTTAGTGAATCCATGCTGGCTACTCTGGATAACCTTTTCTTTCATATGGTTAGAGATAGCCTCTAGAATGAGCTGCTCCATCATCTTTCCAGGGCTGAAGGTGAGGCTGACAGGTCTGTAGTTGCCTAGGGCTTACTTCTTGCCCTTTTAGAAGATTGAAGTGACAGCGGCCCTCTGCCAGTCCTCAGGGACCTCCCCTGTTCTCCATGATCTTTCGGAAATGAGAGTGGTACGGTAACATCAGCCAGCTCACTCAGCACTCATGAATGCACCCCATCAGGGCCTATAGGTTTGTGCATTTTAATTCCATCCAAGCAGTCTCTAACCCAGTCCACACCAGTGGAGAGTCTTCCTCCCTCCCTTACCTCCTGTGTCTGAAATTCCTGAGCTCTGGTCTTAGCAGTAAAGACTGTAAATCAGTAAAGAGTGGTTTGGGTTGAATGGTTCAACCTGGTCTTGAACATCTCCAGGGGAGGGGGCATCCATAGCCTTCCTGGGTACCTGTTCCAGTGCCTCACCAACCTCCCAGTAAAGAATTTCTTCATAATTAAAAAACACCTGTGGCTCAGTTGGTAGCACATAAGACCCTTAATGGGAAGGTTGTGAGTTCAAGCCTGCAGTGGGCACTAATGTCCTCCCTACTCTAGTCATGAGGTCTGTGGTGACAGGTTGGACTTGATGATCGTTGAGGTCTCTTCCAACCTTAGTGATACTGATACTGATAATATCTACTCTAAATCTGCCCTCCTCCAGCTTAAAGCTGTTGCCCCTCATCCTGTCTCCGCAAGGGATCCAGGAAATTATTAAAGCAAAAGCTAAGGGCAAGCCCACGTGAAATAATGAGCTGATTTCTTTGAAATTACTTGCAAGGACCTGTTCATGAAATTGCGAATTCTGGAATTAGCTAAACAGTGCAAAACCTTTGGTAAGAAATCAATCATGTTTTAAAAACAGGACTTACTTGTCCAAAAGACTTTATGAAAGATGTATGGTTTTATCTAAAAGAAGCAAAAGGATTCTATGTTATCCTTTCAGGTGCTTTGCTGTACATGAAATGCAGCGTTGGTGCCCTACGCTAGTTTGTAATGACTCTCTGTTCTTTTCCTTCAGCAGAGAAAGAGCAACAAGAAGGTGCGAGTAACTGTGAAACCCCATTTGCTGTACAGAGTAAGTGAGGTGGAAAAGTGTCTTTTTAAAGTGTCTCTTTTTTCTTTTTCTCCTTTTTTTTTTTTTTAAATTAAGATGTCCAGATCATACTTACTTTACCTAAGCATATCAACTTTCAGGGAGTGGAATTTTATTAAGGTATTGATGGAAGAGAATGTTTTATGATGTTTTCTGGAAAATCAATTTGAGAATAATTGTCTGTGAAAGGAGAGAATTTACACTCGCTGCAAACTCTATCACGTGTTATGCTGACTTTCAGTTCTCTTTTTGCCTTCTGATTTTAACTCTTACAGTTACTGGCTGTATAATGAAGGCAAAATAAAATGTCCCATTTATCTCCTCTTCCCTGTTTTGCTTTTTCTTCAGTTCTTGACATAGGATCCACTGCTCATCTTGCCTAGCATTTCACAGATACTCACATTACTGAGACAGGCAGGTTACACCGAGTGGCTTTATTTTGTCTAAATTGATCCCCTTGGTCTGCCTTGGATAGTGCACAGCACTGCTGCGTCTCAGGCAGAAGCAACAAGTCAGAGTTACAAGAGAAAAATAATGAAAGTTTGCCTTGTATCTGCAGAGGGAAGATTCTGTGTTCTTCAGCAATTCATTTTCCATTTACTGGGTGCTTCAGATATTGTTTTACATGAATTTTGATTGTAATTCCTACATTTTTGCAAGCATTAACAGTGTCTTTTGGTTATTGTCAGCCATTAGAGCAACAGAACGGCGTTATTCCAGATCGAGATGCAGAGTACAGGCTGTTTGACCGCGTCGTCAATGTCAGAGAGAACTTCTCCGTTCCGGTTGGTCTTCGAGGTACCATTATAGGAATTAAAGGAGGTAATATTTTCTTCATAATTGTAGTATTACAGCTATATAGCAGCTCACGATGTGAAAGCAGGCTTCAGAAAAGTGTTCAGTGTAATGGTTGTGAAGGCACTGAAATTTCTCACCTGTGAAGCAACTTGAAGCCACTAATTGTGTGTACTGTTTTGAATTAAACCTACAGCTATTGGATTTTAATTTCAAATACTACATCGCTGTACTTTAAATAAGAAATTACTTACCCTTTGTTCCTTCTTAATCATAGAATGGTAGGGAGTGGAAGGGACCTCCAAGATCTAGTCCAAATTCCCTGCCAAAGCAGGATCATGTGGCTCTCCAGAGGAGAGTCCTACAAGTTCTCTGGGCAGCCTGCTCCACTAAAGAAGTTTTTCCTCAGGTTGAGGTGGAACTTCCTGTGTTCCATTGTCCTATCACATGACACCCTTGAAAAGAGACTGACCTCCTCTTCTTGACAAACACACTTCAGATTTTTATAAACATTAGTAAGATACCTCTCAGCATTCTCTTCTCCAGACTAAACAGCCCCGTGTCTCTCAGCCTCTCCTTATCAGAGAGATGTTCCAGTCCTTTAATCATCCTTGTAGACCTCCTTTGGACACTCTATAGTATATCCCTGTCCCTCTTGAGCTGGGGAGCCCAGAACTGGACACAGTACTCTAGATGTGGTCTTACTGGAGGAGGAGAACCTGCCTTGACCTGCTGGCTACACCCTTCTTAAGAAGGCAATCTGAGGGAGAAAATGAGATGCAAAAAAAAATAAGGGAGGGGAACAAAATCACAGGATGTCAGGGGTTGGAAGGGACCCAAAGAGATCATCAAGTCCAACCCCCCTGCCAGAGCAGGACCATACAATCTAGCTCAGGTCACAGAGGAACGCATCCAGACGGGCCTTGAAAGTCTCCAGAGAAGGAGACTCCACAACCTCTCTGGGCAGCCTGTTCCAGTGGTCTGCGACCCTTACAGTAAAGAAGTTCCCCCTTGTGTTGAGGTGGAACCTCCTGTGCTGCAGCTTATGTCCATTGCTCCTTGTCCTGTCACAGGGAGCAAGTGAGAAGAGCCTGTGCCCTCTCTCCTGACACCCAGACCTCAGAACAGCTCCCGCCAGTCCTGCTTGTCCCTTGGGGTCCTTCCGCCTGCAGATGCCCCTAAAGTAACCCAGAAGCCCTTAAAGCACCCAAATTAAAGCACAGCTTCAGCTAGCCATTACTGAGGCTTTCCTGCAGCTGTTCTCATGCCGAAAATGGGAAAATATGGGCAAAGACTGAGGTCCAGAGAACAGCAGCAAAGCTGGTGAAGGGTCTAGTGACCAGGTCTTGTGAGGAGCAGCTGAGGAAACTGGGATTGTTTACTTTGAAGTAGAGGCTGAGGGGAGACCTCATTGTTGCCAACAACTCCCTGAAAGGAGGTTGGGGTGAGGTGGGGGTCGGTCTCTTCTCCTTAGTATCAGGTGATAGAATGACAGGAAATGGCCTGAATTTGTGCCAGGCAAGCCTTAGGTTGGATATTAGGAGAAATCTATTTGCTGCAGGAGTGGTCAAGCATTGGAACAGGCTGGCCAGGAAGGCGGTGGAATCAACATGCCTGAAGGTCTTCAAGAAACGTGTGGACATGGCACTTCAGGGCATGGTTTAATTGCCATTGATGGTCTTAGGTTGATGGTTAGACTTGGTGATCTTGGAGGTCTTTTCCAACCAAAACTACTCTGTGATCCTATAAGAAGGTCACGTTGAAGTTGTTGGTTTCTGGCTTCCTGAATGTGAAGATGGCTCACATCTCTTCTCTGGCAGTGTTTGACACCTTTAACACTGCTATAAATTTTGGCTCTGACAATGCAGGTTGCTAAGGTTGTTAGGTGTGGTCCATTTCTCCTGAAAGTACATCTTAATGGGCAGCCATATATGACTTCGAGAAGATTTTACAACTCGTTGCTTATGAAGTAGTTTATTTAAGGAATAGAATTTGTTGTTGTTGTTGCTAATTGATTTTCTTATATTTACATAATTTAAATTAAAACACTACAGTTTCATGTATAGGATGACTTTTTCCTTTGTTTTCTGTAGCCAGCAGAGAAACAGATGTGCTCTTCGAAGTTTTGTTTGATGAAGAATTCCTTGGAGGCCTGACTATAAGGTTTGTACAAGGGGTTTCATCATCATTTCATCCTCTTGCTATAGATTACTTGAAACCATTGCTTTTGGCTTGGTTGAGTCTTCTTAATTTTTCTGCCGCCTATTATGTTTTGGAAATGCTTTTTAGGCTTTTTTGCATATTTAGAAGATTCTGGTTTGCAGAAAGCAAGTATGAACCATCAGAATAAAGCACTAGATCCACATGTCTTCCTAAAACAAATACGTAGAAAACGGATTATTGTCAGTGTGTCTTTAACCTACCAATTAAAAAACAGTCATTAGTCATCCATCTCTGTGAAGAAGGGACTCTGAACTATCAATAATTGATACCTAGGCACCAAATTCTAACCACCATTAAAAAACAAAATTTTTCTTAGGGAAGTGTCCCTTCCAACCTAAACCAGTCTATGGTTAATGCTTTTGATCTAAAGAGAGATCTTTTCTGTATCTAAGCAGGTAAACTTCTGAGTGCACTGTTTTACCCAGAAGGCTCTGTTTACTGTTTTTCTTCGATAAGGGGTTTATAACAGAAATTAGAGGAAAATCTTACCTATTTCCTGTGTTCAGCAAGCAAAACACAAACTTCTCACTTGGAAGAGTGTGCCCTGTAACACAGATGATCTTCAGTGTTCAGAATCACAAAGAAAGATAGAAAACTTAGTGCTGCTGTGCTTCAGTTTATAATTCTGCTACTGGCTTCATCTCAGGGGGGAAAAAAAAGTACTGTTTCCTGGTTCATTGTTTTTCTGCAGATATATTGGCTACAGAATTGTGCTAAAACAATTCACTCAGCATTGAAAGGTACAACATAGAGTAGTAGCAATTTCTGTTGTTTTCTGATTTTGACAGCCAGAGGCATAATGAGGTGAATGTTACGTGTAATGGTGCTAGATTTCAGTATTGGATATGTTTTTCAGCCTCTGCTGTTCCAACTTTGTGGTGTTATCTTTTGGCATAGAGGCAACAGTGATGTTAAATCAGATGTATGGAAATGTCAATGATGAAACTACACGAAGCAATGATGTAATTCACTTTTCTTAAGGTGCTCACCTGCCCGAGGTTATCGTCTGCCATCAAGTGCCTTAATTAACCTGTCTCATGGTAGCCGGTTAGAAATGGAAAATGAAAAGCTGACGGCCGTAGTTAAACTTCAGCCAGCTGTGAGTAACTACAATTCTCATGCATCTGATCTGTCATCTGTGTGCTCACAAAAAGTGCATCTGGGAGGCCTCAACCATTCTCCTCGGTCCCTTTTTGTTCCTACTCAAGTAAGACTTTTCTTTTGTTTCTGCAAAAATGTTTTTCCTTAAAAGCTGAATTAGTGCAAGCAAAATTTGGTATTTATGTCTGTGTATTAGAAGTAGGATAATCCTTGTCTTGGAGAAATGGGTTAATCCAGTTCGTAAAAAAGGATCCAAAGTTTCTTATTGACAGTTGGTTTACTTTGAGTAGTTCCAGTTGCATTTTCAAGAGACATAGTTAGGAGCAGTGACACCACATTTGCTGTCAATCAGTAGTTTGTTTGGGCAGAGATGCAATTATTTCTTTAAAGCTCTCTTTCAAACAATACTTCCCACAGGCTGTTTGTCTGTGCTCAGAAAGCAAAGACATTATTTGTTTCTTGGTTATGATTTACTTTGAAAATACAGTAAAGAAGAGAAAAGTACAAGTGAATTAGGATTCTCATTGACTTAGTTACACTTCATTTTTTAACAAGTGACTTCTTTAAAGAAAATTAGCTTAATGAGTAAGTTCATGCTGCCATAGGTGTGTTTGAGAAGATCTATCTCGTGTTTTCCAAGTCTATACTACAAGACTTACTACTATCCAGAAGAAGATTTAAGGTAGTAAAGTACTTACATGTTTTTTTCGCTCAATTTAGCAGCTGAATGGAAGGCAGCAATGCAATCTCAGGGCTGAAAATCAAGGCAACTCCAACTTAATCCAGAAAGGATCATTTCTGAGTGGCAATCAGAAAAATAAAGTGAGTGTTCTGATGCAATGAGTATTAGACCCCATGTCTCAACATGTATTTTTGTCTTCCTATTTAGAGTGAGTGTTCTTTTCTCATGATTACCACGTAGCTTTGTACATCAGATTTTTTTATTCCAGGTTACTGAAGCAGAACTTTGTCCCAGTTCTTGAATGAATGTAACATCCTGTGCTATCCATGTTTAGATTCTAGATTTTTGGAAGAATTTTTTATGTAGCTGGGGTTCAGCTCTGTGGTGACAGAGGTGTAATGTTCTGAAGCAGCTGAGCCTGATTTATGTAATGCCTCACAAAACAAGGCATGCTTTTGAAACCGTTTTCAGTTATCTGAGTTTAATTACATTTCATGATCTTTCCTATCTTCATACTTCCAATAACAAAACAAAAACTATCTCAAAACAAACTATGCTCATCTCAGTTTAATAGTGATTCTTAGGAAGAGTTGTTATATCAGTGCAGCCCACCACAATAGCCTGTTTCATAATACTTGCATGTTCTACTGTCAGTGTGAAAACTTCTGTTGTCTGAGCACTGTTAAACTTGGACCTAGGATTTTCAGAATGTCTTTGTGCATGATTAGCTGGTTTAAAGTTGAGTTTATAGCTGCTGAGATTGTTGGGGGGTGTTGCTTATTCTTTTGTCAGGCACAGAGTAAGCAAGATGATGAATTCTGCAGCATATGGCAGTCATTGCAGAGTTCTGGGAAGTCTCACCACATCCAGCAAAATATGCACGAGAAGGTAAGCATATAAACTTTAAACAGACCCCTGGTACTTACTTTCTATGTCAGCTCATTTCATCAGAAAGCTTTCTAGTTAATGTTACAAATAAACCTTCTGGATTAAAGTATTGTTACACTGTGTATGCATAGCTCTGGAAAGAGGTAATCACGTGGGACTACCATGTAAGCGATAGATGCATAGTCTTCTGGCTAAGGTTTGGTGTTTGAAATCCTAGGGTGCAGTTCTACCTCAGGAAATCAAGCTGGGAACTGGTAATCAGTTCTGTAAGCCAGGATTCAATGACAGCAGCTTTAAAGGTCAGCAAAGAAAACAGGAGCCATACAAAAAATGTAAGTACTGTAATAAAAATCTTTGTTTAGAACTACTTACTTTATCTGATCTTCATTGAATGGCTGGTGATGTTGTTATTTTTTTGGTAGTTATTGACAGAAAATATTATATGCAATGTTATATAAGCTCTGTAATGTACTTCTCCTTGTCAAATATCCCTGATATACATATTAGGTTATTCCACGCTTAATCCTGAATCAAACTTACAGCGTTTCCAGAGAAAGGACACAAAGCTGGTGAAGGGCCTAAAGAAAAGCATTGCAAGGAGCAGTTGAGGGAATGGGGTTGTTCAGTCTGCAGAAGAGGAGGTTGAGGGGAGACCTCATTGTTCTCTACAATTCCCTGAAAGGAGGTTGGAGTGAGGTGGGGCTTGGTCTCTTTGCCATAGTATCAGGTGGTAGAATGAAACGAAATGGCCTGAAATTGTGCCATGTGAGACTTAGGTTGGATATTAGGAAAAATGTCTTTCCTGCAGGAATGGTCAGGCATTGGAACAGACTGGGCAGGGAGGTGGAGGGAGGTGTTCAAGAAATGTGTGGACATGGCACTTTGGGACATGGTTTAATGATGGATTGGACGCGATGATCTTGAAGGTCTCTTCCAACCTGGTTTATTCTATGTATTAATGGTCATAATGGTCTTAGGTTGATGATTGGACTTGATGATTCTTAGAGGTCTTTCCCAACTGAAACAATTCACAATGACTTTCCACCCATGTGGTATAAAAACAAAGCAAAAAAAATCCCCACACCTTAACTTTGAAAATTTGCTTGTGGTCATGCTTACAGAATATAAAGCGAGTTAGTTGTAGTATTCTGTATACTTCATTTTGTTTTATCCTACAAGAAAAGCATGCATCAATTGACTAAATGAGTAAAACATTTGATGCAACCATTGGAACTATTCCAACTCTGGGTGCTTGTTTGGAGTGATTAGTTTATTTTGAGTCTTGATTATTATTATGATTTGTAAGAGCATTTCAAAAGAGTGTGTTCCTTTATAGTTAAAGAAGACTACAGAGTTACAAGAGGTGAAAGTCAGCCACATAACAAAGTACCAAACAAACAGGTAATTTCTCCTGTACTATGTAATTAATTCCACCCCCCCACACACACACTGATTCATCATTGTACAGATTTCTCTTTAGCTGGTATCATAGTTCTTTCCTAGATAATCTTTCTTTTTTTCCCAAGAGAGATATTTTATAGACCGAAAATAAGAGTGCAGAAGATGTTACCAAATGATTTTCTTGCTGCTTTCAGGCTCTGAAAATTATGTTGTAATGGGGAAACACAAACACTAGGTTTCCAGTAAGCTGGAATCTGTTAAAAATGTTAGCTTGTGAAGGCTGTCTGCAGATGCATTTCTAATATTGCATTATAACAAGTCACGGAGTGTTGCTGCTATTCACTGATAAATGCTACCATGTATTTTAGAATTTTGCAGATGTGAATAAGTACAATATCAAACTTTTGAAGAGGAATGAAAGTCCCAACATGCCTGTACTTCAGAAGGCTGTAGTTGATAGTCCCTCCACAGGTGGAAAGGTAAGAGATAGTTGATGTTCTTGTATTCTTTGAATAACTTCTGTTTCCAGTCCACGTTGGTCCAGTTATTCCTGGTTACTTGTGCACAAATTCATGTTCATAACAAGGCAAATATGTATAACCTTGATCAGTCTTTATATAAACTCTGTATTGGTCAATATTTGCATCTTTTTAGTATGCAAAACTTGAAGTAGTCTCTGGGTAACTGTTCACAGTCTGAGCAGAGGGTACTCTGCAATCTGGCCAAGCTAAAAAGTCCTGAATGAGCATAAAACTAATCTCAAACTAATATACCCTTCCTCTTGCACCTGCTTGTAATACACTAAATTGGTGTGCCCTTTTTGTTTTTTTGAATGTGTTTTAAGAAGGACAATGAACTTGAAAACCTTCTAGCTTCTTTGAAAATTTCCAAAGAAAATGAAGTGCAGACCTACTCCAAGGAAACAAGAGCTAAAAATGAAGAACATCTGTCACCACAATCATTTGTTATGGTCTGTATACTACTGGAATCATTACATTGTAATTTACCATCTGCTGCTTTAGCATAAGTGCTCCTATTTATAGAAACTCCATGAAACCTCATACTGTCTTTTAAAACATATTGATGAGCTTTTACTTAGCCATTTCCAAAGACAATTAACAAATACATTTGTTTACGCTATGATACTGTTATCTGTGCTTTGCTAAAATGTAATTGATAGGAAGAACAAAAATTCAGGTTCTGTTACTATGATATTCAGAGCTAAGTAAGAAAGTAGTGTTATGTGAATACCATAGTGTCCCTGAATGTTTTATTTTATCTTTAAAGAAAGGAACACAGATGCTCAAAGAGATTTTGAAGATAGATGGCTCTGACCTGGAAACAAGGAATGAGGTGAAATCCCAAGTCAATGATGTTCCTGCTCCGTCTAGTAGACAGGATTGCCATGGAGCTGCCTCGCAGTATAGACAAACCAAAAAAATGGGTATGTTTAGACATCATCTCATAGTTCAGAGCTTCACCTTGTAGTGACATTTTAGAATAGAACTGACATTTAGTATAGTACTGATTTTCAAGTAATAGTATAGTAAATTTTCTTTGTTTCTACTTCAAATCTGAAAATATCTTATTAATCGGATATTAAAATACTGGGGAAAAAAATTAAGCTTTTTTTTTTTCGCCCTTATAATAAAGTTGCTACCTTTCAGTGAAAGAAATATTTATGATACAGCTTTTATTTTTTTTTTTTGTTCCTTCTATTTTGTTTTCTCCAGCTGCTTATATGAACAAGGCTTATAGCACTGGAGGCCCTCAGAAGACACCAGCATTGGAAACTGGAGGTCACCCTTTCACTTGTCCACAGCCTGCACTGTCTACTGTTTCTGAGCTTTGTCATATTTGTTCTCTTGCTGGAATGTCACAGCCAGATTTTTCTTTCACAAAAACACCACAGGTAAAATTCTTTCTTCTGCAAAAGTTATGGATCTCAACTTTGTTTCACTTGCCCTGTATTAAACATTGGCTCCTTTTGTTTGCCTTTTTCCCAAAGAAACAAATCCTGTGTTTCTGTCTCACAGCATTTGTCAGCAATAACAGTTCCCTCAAAAATCTTCTCTCTCTTTTTCTAGACCATGACAGTTTGTCACATAAAACTGTCAAACGGTTTGTTGGTTCATGGACCACAGTGTCACTCGGAAGCTGAAGCGAAGGAGAAAGCTGCACTTTTTGCTTTACAGCGTTTGGTGAGGATGAAAAGAATGTTTTAATGTGTTTGTCTCTCTTGCACTGTGCCTGTTTGTAATCATTCCTTTCCTTCTTCAGAGTTCTGTAGGAGTAAATTTCCCTTTGCCTCCACCTCCACCAATGTTACCAAATTACCAAGCACTGGGAGTTCCTGTACCACCTGGGTCTATTCCTCCAGTATTTGCACAGCCCCCTGGTAAGTATTTGGCTAGTACAGATGTCATGATACTGTCTCAGGGCCACAAAGATACTCAGAGGGCTGGAGCACCTCTCATATGAGGCCAGGTGGAGAGACTTGGGGCTGTTCAGCCTGGAGGAGAGAAGGCTCTTAGAGCTGCATTTCAGTATCTGAAGGTGACCTACAGAAAGGCTGGGGAGGGGCTCTTTGCAAAGGCTTGTAGTGATAGGACAAGGGGTTTTGAAACTGGAGCAGGACAGATTTAGTTTGGACTTTAAGAGGAAGCTCTTTACAATGAGAGTGGTAAAATACTGGAACAGGTTGCCCAGAGATGTGGTTGAGACCACATCCCTGGAGACGTTAAAGATCAAGCTTGATGGGCCTCTGAGCAACCTGATCTAGTTGGACATGTCCCTGCTGACTGTAGGGGAGGTGGACAAGATGACCTTTGAGGGTCCAATGTATCCTGTGATATCCTGAAATTGCAATGATTCTATATATGAAAATTAATGCCTTCCAGAAAGCCCCATTTTTGGTCTTTGTGTATGTAGTTGTATGTCCTTACTGCTTTGAAAACAGTGCATAAACCTTTTCTCATTGTGTGTTCATTTCATTTTCACACTAGAGTCATGTTTCTCCCAAGTATTTCTTTCCCTCAAGAATGTATTTGTCCATTCAGTCTTAAACAGTTTTTGGGGGGGGGTTATTTTAATCAGAACAACTGTATTTACAAAGCTGGTAGTCTCAGTCCAAATGTGTTAGGAATCTCTTCCTTGATTTTCTACATGGATTTCCTCCTGCCCCCACATCATTAATGGTTATCCATGCATTCATGTTTGTATTTGCTGATAAGCAACTTGCACTGAAGTGCTGCATCACAGTCCTGTTTGGACACTGCAAAACATGAGCATAGTAAGTAACCCCTCCAAAACTCCCAGAGATCCTGGTGGAGCTTCTGGGTTTGTTTTCATTTTGTTTTCTGTTAGAAATCCCATTACCATCTAGTAATAATGGATCAGCACCATTGTAGCACCCTAGTGATGCATACAGAAGCTGCTACATCTCTTTTCCCTAGAGTTTGTGTTGCTGACTTTCTTCAACAGGATATGACCTAACTTGCAACCTTCTTCCCTAACACAGTTCTCTTGGCTATGGATATGAACATCCTGAATTACACACACTCTGCAGTCCAGATGCCATTAGTGCTCTTAACTCTGCTGTCATACAGATGTAGTTCTGTGACAGATGAGCTGTTTGGAATTATTTTGATAATAAATAAATAAATGCATACCTAGTTTCAAGTAAATATGAAGAACATGAGGCTTTGTTAGAAAGAAAAAACACGCAGGCAAACATAGTTGGGATACTTCTGGGGCTTGGGGAGTTAGTAACTTTTTTTTTTTGTGAGGAAAAAGCCAATAGTTCCTTATTTTGCTTATTTTCACAGCTAATATGATGCCTCCATCGTCTTGCATGTTTGGTCCGGTATCCTGGGGAGCTCCAGTGCCTAAACATTATTATCCTGGCTCTTACCCAGGAAATGCATCTCTTGCAGGAACTATACCAGTCGGTTCTCACAACCAATTTATACCTCTGCAGGTGAGATTGTCTAAATGTTCTGCTGTTGTAAAAAATGTCCCTACGTGATGAGCTGAACAACATCCCCACTGTGAAGCACTATTTAGTGTTAGAAAGTAATTGTACAATTAAACATGTATGCATGTTTTCTAAAAGTGGAATATTTGCAGTTGTTTGAGAATGCATTGTTAAATAATATTTATTTAATTTAAAGGTAACTAAAAAAAGGGCTGCTAGCAAGAAAAACTTTGAGCTGAAGGATTTACAGAGTTCCCCTCAAGCTGCACCACTAAAGAATGAACAGCCAATGTCTTCTGACCACATTCAGCAAGATAGTTCTTCAGCTCCTTTAAAATCTCCTCCAGCTGCTCAATCCACTGTTTCATTTCAAGACAATGTGGCTACTCCAAGCGTTCCTCATAACAAATCAACACCAAACACTTCCAGCAAGAGAAAGCCAAGAAAGCTGGCTGTCAATTTTGGCACACCCAAACCTTCAGAATAAACATGGTAGCTAGGTGCATTTTATCTTCAACTCTTCCCCCACTGTTATGTTCTATCATTTAAAAAGTCAGAAAACTCTATTTAAAAGACCAGCCACTTTTATATAATACAGAATGAAATGCATTTTATTTGCTATTATTTTCAGGTTGTTGCAAAAAACCCTATAAAAGTTATGTTGAAACTTAATGAATTTGACATTAATTAGCAGAAGCCAGGAAATGCTGAATTAAGGTAACCATGCCATCCATTGTGCCTAGGTTTCTCCACAGTGGCTTGCGTACTATACACAGTAAGCAGCAATAACAGTGGCAACCTTAATTCAGAACTACTGTGCTTTTTGGGAGGGATATGGAGCAGTAATAAGTTGGGCATCTAACATTGCTTAGTACAACATTTTGTATTCTAGCTTATTTTTAAATAGTGTAATAAGACAGAAAGGAAAAATTATTAAAAGGCAACTTTTATATTGGCTCTCCAGGTCCTTCTGAGTCAAATTGATGTGACTAAAACAACTCTACAACTTTCAAAATGTAGATACTATTGTATGTCTAAGACTATAGTGGCAAAAAATGGTTTCTGATGCAGAATTTGTTCCAGGAGATTAATTTATAGGATGTATTGAATAAAAAAAATATACATTTGCAAAGCAGAGAGCTCTTTGTGAAAGTATGATTAATATTCTTAATCTAGCAGCATTTTAAGTTGCATTGTTTTCAGATGGTAAAATAACATGGATCATGACTGCAGATCTGCATAGCCTCCTCAAATGCTAGTCATAACCTGTTGTTTTTTTCTAAATTATAACAATGGCCAGACTTTAAAGATGTCCATTTGTGTGTTATGGCTGTCAAAGTTATGTTTACTTTTCATGGGAACTGTGTTGTAAAACAAGTAGTTCTATCACTTAGTTCACAAAGAGAAAAAAGGAAGATTCAGAAGTCCCCATGCTCTGTTTAACCCACAGGTACCATTCTTCGTGACATTAATAAGGAGACTGCAGTTTAAAAGAAGATTTTAAACCTCAGTTTGTGCTTCTTACTGATGTTGATTACATTTTATTTTGCTTCTTTATTCAAGTCAGTTCCTGATCTTTTTTTTTTTTTCTAAAGCCCAGGAAGCTTAGAAATAAAGCATACTTTAGGCATTCATTTTGTTGCCTCCAAACAGGTTTCATGTTGGATCTGCAAGTTTGCAGACTGCTTTCAGTTCCACTGCCTTGTTCTTTATCTCCCTTTCTTAGTGTAGACAAGTTTCACATTGTTGCTATGTTACAGAATTATTTTTTTTATACTGATGTCTCTGAGAGAGTTGTTGCCTTCACAGTATTTGTAGAATAGCAACAAGCCCTATAAAAAGGATCACAAACCTTGCAGAATATTCCATGTATGGTCTTAAAATATTTTATTGTTGTCTTTACAGCCATCTAGTTTCAAGAGGGTTTGAAGCCATGTTCCATGCAGGGAAAGTTGTCTATTTTGTCACTAGAAACACGTGCCTGACAGGATGCTGACATGCCAAGGTTTAAGAGGTGTTTGTGTAAAATGTAACCAAGACACAGATGTCAGTCCCCCATGGCCTATATGAGTTATCTGACTGTCAAAGAAAAGATCTCTTTAGAATGAGGAGACTCCTTTAGATTCTTGCATCACAGAATGTGGACATACCTGGATAGCAAATTTATGCAGGTCTTTTCAGAAAGAAAGTAACAGAGAATGCTACACTCGTTAACACCAGTAACACGGCAGTTTTTATCATTAATTACTTCATTCCATGACTTCCACTCCTTCAAGTAGAATTGCTGTATTTAGTATATTTAGCTTCATTCTGTAATTGCTGATTGTATTAGTCCCTGGTTTTGGGGTGATCTGTGCTATGATGCTGACTGCCTGGTGCCCAGTTCATTACAGTTTCACATGTCCTGGTAGGTGTGACATCTGCATTGACCTATGCCATTTCCCCTGTGATTTCAGTTTTCTATTTCAACAAGTCGATTGTTTAATTCATACAGATACAAACGTAAACATTGTTTTTCTCATAGATGCAAAGTATTTTGTAAGCACTGGAGATTTTCATTAGATCTTATACAGAGCAGTATTTTACTAAAAATCCAAAAGGGAAGACTTTTATGTGCGCATTTTTGTAGTTTCTGATTTATTTTTTTTTTTTAAAGTAACTTTTAATTGTTTATCTGCCAAGTGAAATGTTTTGAATTTGCATATGGATGGATACAGAATGTATTTTTTTGTGCTGTTTAGTGTTAAGTGTGCATTTTCAGATTTTTAGCATGTAGTTGCACAAAAGATGGTGCAAAGTTATTTTAAAATATGAATATATGATACACTGAAGGAAAGATGTTCATAAAACTTTAATGCTATATAAAATTTTAATGCAATAGAATAATTTTCTAAATTGTCTGTGTCTGCTTGGATTAAATATTGAAACAAGAAACATTACCTATTTTCACTGTTTTATTTGGAACTATTTTCTGGGAACTTCTGTATGCTCCAACCCAAAATTTTAAGACAGAAATTAGATCTCATTAAGCCCTATTTCTGTTATTCTCAGAAGCAGCAGCTGCTCACCTGAGCTGATGGCTTGCAGCTACTACTCAAAGACAGGCAGATTGCTAAAAAGGCTGTTGGCCACTTTGCAATTGCAAGTGTTTAACTAGATACTGATCTTCCAGAATTTCTTTGGTCTCAGTTAATCATTACATTTTAAAAAACCAAAAGCTCTAGAAAAGGCAGCAAAATTACTTCTCAGCAAGTGCAGTCCTAGTGGTTCTTAACAAGATACAAAACTGGCTGACAGGTGAAAAAGAGGAGGAGCCCTGGGTACCTGGAAATGTTTGACACTGGTTTTCTGTACCTGGAGATTTTTGCTAGAGTAGAGTAAGAATAGTCAGCCCATTTATAACAACAGTTTTGAAAGAAGCATAATGTCAAACTGCACTAAGCCCAGTATAATGTCAGACAAATGCCAGACAAATGGCAAGTTAAATTTTGGAAGTGGAGTTCCTCATCCCCAATAAAAGCAGGGTGGGGGTTGTTTTTAATAAAAACTACATTTCCCCTATATTTTACAGAAGGTGAATAAACTTTTTCACCTTCATATAGTGTGTGTATATACCATGTGCTTAGTTGTGTTCTCTTCCATCAGTTACCTCTAAGGTTATGTTCAAACTCTACTTACTGTCCCCTTTTAAAGTCTCATGAACACTGTAGCTAATTAATTTTTAATATCTTATGATGATTATTATGTGAGTTAAGAACTGTGTTAGGATTCATCTTTTGCCAACTGCAGCACCAGCTTTTCATGTAAAGAGATTTTTCCCTCTCCTAGATTGTTGTTTAAACTAGCTTGTTTCAAGCAATTAGCATAGAGAATGGAGAACACTCTTAACATGATCAGCTGCTGCAAGTTTGTGTGACAGTGTTCTGTATAGAACTGCAGTCTGGTTGGCAAGTACATCTAGGTCGTATTACTCACCATGATGATACCAATCTTGCATTTCTTAAGATGTCTTCACATTATTAGTCAATAGACTTTTAAGTACTGCAGTTACCCTGCGTGGCAAATTCTGGCTCATTACTCTTCTCATCTCAGTCTATAGCAGTAAAGAAAGTTAGATAAACTTCTAAAAATAATCTCAGTTTGTGTGTAATAATTCTCCCATGAACACTCCCATATGAAAATCAGGTGACATTTGTTCCATTTAGTTTACTTCATCTAAACTACTGTATGGATAATCTCCTAGTGTGAGGATTCTCAAGGAAGGAATGGTTACTTAGAGGAAGGGATATGTTTTATTCTTTGTATTTGAGATGTGATCTCCATATGTATTCCATAATCAGCCTTCCGTACTACTGAGAGACAGTTATGTTCTTCTCTTTCTGTCTCTGGAAAGGGGACACAGTGACACCAAGGGCATAAGAGCACACTGAATACACTATCTTGGCCAAAAGAATCCAAATTCAGGTGCATGAGGATCCATGAATATTGAGAATGTTACTGATACATGTTTGGAAGAATCAGGTGCCATGAGGTAAGTAGCTGTTGTTTATTAACAAAAGAGTCCACAGTTCCAACAACAGTTCCTTATTGCTGTCAGTTTTTGACGAGGTGTTTACTTATTTTTCTGTACTGTGCAGATTTCTTGTTTCATTTCTGCTATGAAAAAATACTAAATCAAAAGAAAACAGGAGGAGTCCTAATGCCATCGAGTGCAAACAGTAAAAGTGATTCCTATTTTTTGAAAGGACACAGAAAGCTTTTTCATTAAAACTTAAGATACTTCTTGTAAGACTTGGTCAGTAATCATTGCTGCGTCAGCACTGCTTCATTAAAGATGATAATCAGCCTTAGTCCTGTATTTTGTGTAATTGCAAGAAAGACAAAGACTGGCAGTCAAAACCCAAACTGTCATTTCTCTGGAGTTCTAAGTTGGCTACTATGAGCGTGTCGAGGGTGAAGCAAGGACTGGGATTCCACTGCAGGTAAGTGATCTGTTTCAAGAGTAACCTATGCATTTTTTTGGACTTGGGGTTTGGGATGCAACGTGACACTTACTGTGAGCTCCTGATGTTTCTTCCAGAATGTATGTATCTTTGTCAGTCATTGGAACCTCAGCAGGATAAATGGAGAGCAGTGCAGGTGGCTGGATGCTCAGTCTGCTGAGAATATATATTGAGAATGTTAATCTCTCTTCTAGATTTTCCTGTGTTTATTTTTCCCTCCTTTGATTCCTCTCGCTTTCTTTTTTTTTAAGTGTCTTATTGAAACAATAGCTCTTTAGTGCTTTTTCATCCCTTTAGCCTGTAGTGTATCCATTTTCTTGTTCTACTTAAGCTTGATGCTCATTTTCCTTGCTTTATTATTAGATTTATATTTTTTCCCCATGAATTTCCAGACTTCAAGATGAATGTTCCTTTACAGAGCTGTTCAACCCTGGATATTTTAAGTACAAAAAGTCATTCATCACGTGTGTACACACACATACAGATAGGGGATTCAATCTCAAAGCTGTTCATAGTTCTGTCACTTTTAGTCCACAGGGTGATCCCTTAAGACACATCCAGATGATGATGGATATTCTCATGTATACACATTACACATCTCCAAATGTATACGTTGCTTAGGATGGGTTAAAAACATGGGCAGATAATGAAATGTGAAGAGAACAAGTACACTATTTTTCACTTGGTTTAAAACCTGATTGTCCTCAAGTCCATCTCATTGTCTTTCAAAGGTTACTTTTATTGCAGAACTGGCAGAAAGGAAGGACTGCTTGTCGGTCACCAAGCACAGTGCAAAACCTCCTGTATGTGGGCACAGTTTTGATGTGCAGTTCCCTAGTGAAAATACTTAACCAGTCTCGTATTATTTGTTCTCACTGAATCATGCCCAGCGTATCAACACGTGAACCATATCAAGGAATTAACCCAACTGAAACTCTTTCCCCCATGTTGGAGTGAGTCCAGAGAAGGGCCACAAGGATGATCCAAGGGCTGGAGCACCTCTGCTATAAAGATGGGCTGAGTGAGCTGGTGTTGTTCAGCCTGGAGAAGGCTGGAGAGACCTTACAGCTTCCTTCCTGTACCTGAAGGGGGCCTACAGGAAAGATGGGAAAGGACTTTTATTTCCTAAGTGTGTCTAGTGATAGGACAAGGAGAAATGGTTTTAACCTTGGGGAATCTGCTGGAGAGAGTAGCACTGTGGAGAAGGACCTGGCAAGTTACCCATGGGACAGCAATGTGCCCTTGTGGCCAAGAGCGCCAATGGTATTCTGGGGTGCATTAAGAGGATTGTGTCCATCAGATTGAGGGAGGTTCTCCTCTGCTTCTATTCTGCCCTGGTGAGACCTCACCTGGAATATTGCATCTAGTTTTGGGCTCCCCAGTTCAGGAGGGACAGGGATCTACTTGAGAGTGTCCAATGGAGAGGTACCAGGATGATTAAGGGACTGGAGCACTGCCCTATGAGGAGAGTACTGGAGCAGGCTGTGCAGAGAGGCTGTGGAGTCTCCTTCTCTGGAGACTTTTCAAGACCCATCTGGATGCATTCCTGTGCAACCTGTGCTAGACTCTGTGGTCCTGCTCTGGCAGGAGGGTTGGACTCAATGATGTCTTTGGGTCCCTTCCACCCCCTAACATCCTGCGATTACAAATTTCAGATCTTGCTCTTCTGTATCTCAGCAGCTGGAGTCCTGTTGGCACTGCCAGGGGCAAGTTTGATTCATGCTGGAAGCCTGGGATCAGTAGTATCAGTCATACAACAGAAATGTACCTTGGAGTACTTTTATTTAAGAGAAAAAATGTTTCCTATTCCAAATACAGTCTACTTACTAATCTGGAGATTTTAATTTATCATTTGGTTGTAGAAAACATCAAGATCATGTTTTCTTTATAGTCATTAGGTCTGCTTGATCACTCCCATCTCTCAAGGAAGGCCTATTTTAACCTGGATAACTGGGCAAACCCCATCATCTAAAGTGCTGCTCACTGAAACATTGAGCATGGTAACATTGCTTAAAATATTCAGTGTAAACTACTTACAGTGGAGATTTTGCCAACACTGTCAATGATCTTGTCACTGATGTTCTGCCATTTGGTTGGTTTTATTTCATAATCCTTATCTTTACTACAGCATTGGACAAGTCCCTGGAATGCCTCTGCTTCTTCATTTGGTTTGGTACTCCAGTTAACAGACCAAGCTCACCTCACAGAAACCAAAGAAACTGAGGATTTCAGCAGAGAAGATGCAGAAGTAGAGGACCTGGATGCTGCAGTAATTGGTATGTGACCCCAGATGTGTCAATTCTCTGCCTTCTGACCAGGGGAATGGCACCTGCATGCTCTCACTCAAGCAGGAAGGGCAGGGTTGCAGCAGAGGGTTTCCTAGGCTTGTTACTAGTGTTGCAGGACAGTAGTAAGTCATGTCTGGACAAACTGTGCATGCCTGAAAACTTGTCGCCCCCTTTACTGCATCATTTTTAATGTACTGCAAACAGAACAATCGAGTATTTTTATTTCATAACCCTCTCTTGAAATTCAGCAATTGTAACGCTTGTATAACTAGATTACATATGGACTGCAACTGTGAGAGTTGCTTCACGTTATCTTTTTCCAATGATAGATGGTGTTCCTTTCCAAGATGCATCTAAATTCTTAATTATCATATTAAGCAATTTAAGTTTTGCATGAAGACATTGGCTTATGGCCACTCCTATGCAATACAGTGAACCAGAGTAGTATGTGTCACATTTAAGAGTTTGTGAAATAGTCACCTGCATCTCTTCTCACAAGTATCCAGTGAGAGAACAACAGGAAATGACCTGAAATTGTGACAGGGGAGGTTTAGTTTGGATCTTAGGCAAACTTTCTTTCCTTTAAGAGTGGTCAGGCATTGGAACAGGCTGCCCAGGGACACGGTGGAGTCACTGTCCCTGGAGGTGTTCAAGGAATGTGTGGACACGGCACTTTGGGACATGGGTTAATGGCCATGGTGGTCTTATGTTGAGGGTTGGACTCTCTGATCTTGGAGGTCTTTTCCAACCCAAACAATTTGATTCTACTGTTTTTTTCTTTTTGAAGTTTTGCTTCATCTCACAGCGAGATAGGCCCTATTGGTAGTGTAAAAACACAAAGGCTGTTTTGATGAATTTTCTCAATTTTACTTAAGGCTGCTTAATTTTTTTAATGTTTGGCAAGGTTTTAGCTTTTTGTACCAGTTAGATATGTTGAAGAGCTTCAGGAGTGCGAATAATTATTTTCCAAAATTAGCAGAATAAATTAGTTTGAAGAAAACTAATCACATAGGAAGTACTTGATACCTTTCTGTGGCTAGAGATCATAGGTTATAGTCGAAGAGGCTATGAAAGTCAAAAGGGATGGTATCTTTTGAAGGGGTCATTCCTTAGGGAAAAGCAGACAGCCCTTGGCTTTCTTTCACCTGCCTTTCCCTTTTGTGTTTGTGGTTTAAAGATCCAAACCCATCAGATCCTTATCCCACATAAAATACCCTTTTGTTGTTCGTGGCACTACTTTTTGTACGAGGGGCCAAGTACAAGGGGGAAATATTTTCGACATATTCATTGCTTTTTCATCTGATTAAATGAGTTAAAACTAATTGATTAATTCTTCTGATTAAAATGGGGTTAAAACTAAATTGTACTGATACTAGTTTGAATTTGAGCATCCTGAATTTTATTGCTTGAGAATGTTTCTGGCTGTTTCTGTTTAAAGTCCACACGCAGTTGTGTCCTTCCCCCCCCCCCCCCCCCCCCCAATTTTAAACGTGGCTCCTCTGCGAAGGAAGTGGCATGAAAGCACTGCAGCAGATGAAGTCTTGATAGGGCGCTGTGTGCAGTGACGCACGCCAGAAGTGACTACCTAGTTGTGTCCCAAACACCTGCTGCCAGTGGACATTCTTCTGTGTAGTACCGCTGAGGAGGAGGCACTGGGGTTAGCAGACACTTACCGAGCCGGGGGTTAGCGCTCTGAGGAAATACTCCCGTGTTCGCTGAATTCTGGGCTCTAGAGACCCTTTAATATTTGGAATTAAACTAAAAGCCTTCTAAGTGCACTTGGTAAATGCATACGGTAGCTGCCCAGACTCTCACGCAGGGTTGGTTTTGTTTTGGTGTTTTGCTGTGCCTGTGGGTCCCGGCCCGAGGGCCTAGCTCCGAAAGAGCCATTGCCGCCGGGAAGCCCGCCGCCGCTCGCTTCCCCTTCGCCAGGAGCAGGTGCCGCTGTTCCCACCGGAGTCGGCGGCAAGCAGCGGAGTCCTCGGGCCGCTCTACCCGCGGCAGCGACCTCGGCGGCGTCAGTGCCAAGGTCCGGCGGCGCTCGCTGTTGGGCGGCCCGCCCCTCGCCACCCCGCAGCCCGCGCCCAATAGGCCGGCCGGGCACCCGCCCCGCGGTGGGGCCGGGCGGCGAGGCGGAGGTTTTCTGGCGGGCGGGCTGAGGTTGCGTCGCACTGGGCGATACGTCCGCGGCCGGCGATGCCGTGCGAGCAGCAGGAGAGCGCCGCTGCCCCCGCGCGGTACGTGGTGGGGGTGGACGTGGGCAGCACGGTGCTCAAGTGCCACGTCTATGACCGGGCGGCCGCCGTCAGAGGCTCCAGCTGCAGGAAGGTGAATCTGTGGCGCGGGAGTTGGGGGGAGAGCAGTGGAGGGCGCGGTGCCCTTTTATGGCTGCCGGGCCGAGAGGCGCGCTCCGGGTGGGAATCGGCGGGTGAAGACAGCCTACGCCTGCGGGCTGGGCAGCTCGGACCCAAGACTCCGCGTCCCCACCGAGTCCCCGGAGGCGGCGGGAAGCGTTCACTGGCTCTTACCCAGCCTTGCTTTTCGAAGTGCGCGACTGTACCTTGAGCCGGGTCGGATGGAGACGACTGTTCGAGGATTCTCAGACCAACCTGGGTGAAACGAAACCCGCAACCCCGTTGAGAGCCCTACGGACATACCACCCCTGGCACGCACTCCGCTGCGGCTCAGTGTTTGCTGCCGCCCACCTTTCCCTTTACCTTCGCTTTAGGCACCTGTCGACTGGTCGTTCTCCAAACAAAAACTTTCGTTAATGGAGCGTAGCTGCGACCGGCGTAGGGCTTACCTTCACATCTGAAAGGAGGCTGTAGCGAGATGTGTGTCTTTTCTAAGGAACTAGTGGTAGGGTAAGAAGAAATTGCTTGAAATCGCACTCGGGGAGGTTTAGCCTGGATATTAGGAGCAATTTCTTTCCAGAAAGAGTGGTCAGGCATTGGAGCAGGCTGCCCAGGGAGGAGGTGGAGTCACCGTTCCTGGAGGTGTTCAAAAAACGTAGACATGGCACTTCAGGACATGGTGGTGTTAGGTTGAGAGTTGGACTTATCTTAGAGGGCTTTTCTAATGTCAGTGTTTCTATGATTCAGTGTCCTATTACGGAAGATGATCTCCAGAATTAACTTTTTTATTATTAGCTGTCACAATGGAAGGATTGTAGCAAGAGAAAGTGTGATAAATATGATGGATTTTCAGAGTTGGAAGGGGGTGCCCTCAGTGGAGCTGACTCGCCCTCTTGCTGGAAGCATCTGGTAGGTGATTCCTGGCCTGCTGTTGACCTGCTCAGAGACATAGACATCCAAGTTCAGCAGCAGAACAATCTGCAGTTCCTGGGGCTTTGGGCTTCTTGATTCATTCCCTCTGAAGAGAGGTCTTCCAGAGATCACATACCTGTATTTAGCTGTGTTTTAAAACACTGTTGTTTCCCCTCTTGCAGCAGATCAGAACATTAAGAAAGAAAAAAAACCCCAAACGAAAAACAACAAACAAAACAAAAAACCAAACCCCACCACCCCAAGCAAACAAACAAAACTCCAACAAACTAAATCCAAATGTATTTGCATAAGCATCTAGAAGAAGGCTGGTTTCTGTGAACTATGTAACAATGATTTGTATGTTTTGTGAACAGGTGGAATCGCTTTATCCTCGTCCTGGCTGGGTTGAATTAGATCCTGAAGTGCTGTGGAGTCAGTTTGTTGGTGTAATAAAAGAGGCTGTACAAGGTAATGGCTTCTAAATTTTGAGAAGTTAATGAATTCTTCATCAAAATCTTTTACTTCCCCCTCCCCTTTTCTGGATACCACTCTAACTGTGCTCTTACACTCTACAACTCCCACAGTTTTCCCATTATATCAGCTACAGTGTTCTGTGATCCAATATGGATCACCTTCTGTGCCATGCTGATGCTGTAGTTCTGTCAACAGCACACCAACTTACTCTCTCAGAATGCCCTGGCCTCCTTGTCGCGTGTGTGCATGTCATACTCCTTCTTTCAGTGCCCAGAGTTCCTCCTGTTCAGCCCCTTTTGCAGGGTGGTCTCCAAGTCTAGCTCTGTCTCCAAGCCTGGCTGGAGACAAAGATTTTCATGTCTCTTGCTTTGGAAGGCAGGTGAGGGGACAGGGAAAATGAGTAGTGCCAGGTATAAGCTGAAGCTGAGTATTTCAGACTCTTGGTCTTGTTTCCTCAGAAGCCACAACTAGTGTGTCACAAGAACAGCAATGTTTCGTCAAGCCTTAAAGACCTTACTAGTTTCCTCCACTCTGTGGGGCAAATCAGGAAGCAAGATCTCTTTCAGCTAGTTTAAAAAAGGGAAGCTTCTCTTCTGGCCAAACTGTGCACTGGTAAAGTAATTTTTAAGTGTTTGTGTAACACAAGTGAATGTAAGCTCATGCTATCAGAAAAATCAGTCCCACCTTCCTTTGTACAGGGATGTCTCAAGTTTACAGCCGTTTCCTGAGTCACATCTCTCTGTAGTTGTTTATGCCAGCAGAGCTTCACCAATGTTTGTGCTGCCACAAGAGAGGGTGTGGTAGCAGGGGCAGGAATGACTGGCAGCAGTGAAGGCATGGGTGCACTTCAGTTTATAGGGCTTGTAGAGCTAAAACATGATCCCACATGTGACTGGTCAGTACTGCCTAAAGGTGGAAAACTGCTTCTGACTGCATGGCCCCACTATTCTTTCTCATTCTGGTACTGGTTCACCCTTCCAGGAGACAGCCTAGCTGGAAAACATCCATACTTCTGTTTGATTTTCTTTTAAATGTAAGTTAGCTCTGCTCACATAGGGGTCAAAAGAGCATGACAATTGAAACAGGAAAAGTGATGGGAACATGCAGGTTGTTGGCTTCACCTTCTGTTTTGACCTGGCTGCTATTGACAAAGAGGTACTACTGTTCTCAAGCCACCCACTCCTAGATCCTCCTCCCCTACCCTCTCGTACCAGCTATACTTGTGCCAGGCAGTTGGTGCAGGTAGCCTTGCGAAAGCACTGGCTGAATTTTCAGCTGACTCAGGGCTCTTAGAGCACTGCCTGCCTGAGTGCAAAGACCACTCTGAGGTGCTGAAGCATGTGTGGAGGTCAGAAGGGCAAGATGTGGCCTTTCTGTATGAAAGTCAGTCCTGTAGTTGTCACTCAGAGGCTGTGAGTTGGAAAGTTTGCAATATGTGCTTACACAGATGACAAACTTGGCACATGGAAATTAGCCTGTATGAGCAGGACATACTTATGATGAGATTTGTTTGAGTAGCAGGATTCAGAGCCCATCAGGGTAATGGTGCTTTGGACAAAATAGGTGTCTGTTTAAGTGGAATTTCTTAATATAAAGTTTTTTTCACATAATTTTGTTTCTGGATTATGCATGGAGGTTACTTGGGACACTAACCTGAGCTACCTTGAAAATATCTGTGGCCATACTTACAGTTAGGTATGTTAGAAAAAAATGTTCTGTAACAGTTACGTGAAAGTAAGGGTTAACAGCAAAATTTATGTATATCTGAGTGTACGTTTTTATACTTCTGAATTTGAGCTGTGTTTTACTGCATTCAGTGATACATAGTTTAAGCAAATTTGTTCTTGTGATTTTGAACTGTTATTTAGGGTGAGACATAAAAAATCATGGCACGTTGACATTAATCTCCTTGCTGTCCACACAATCAATCTGGTTTTGTTTCTTTATGGAATTACTGTCTATCAGTTTTCAAAGGTCCCGCTTCTGTTTGTGTTTTTATTCACATTTATCCATGTAAAATCCATTCCTTAATTGATGCTATCAGTCATGTAATCTGCCTGCCTGTCTCTGAGATTGTTCAAGGTAAATATGAACAGGCCTTTCAGAAGGGGGGAAGTCTCACTGTACCGTAATTGCTTTTGGAAAACATACAGGATTATTTACCTGCTTTGGAATCAGTTGTGCGGGTCAGAGTTCTCTAATACTTCACTGTTCTAGCCCCTTAGTTGGGCAGTCTGTAGAGATTTATATTCTCTTAAATTATTAACTTCCTAAGCATATCACAGTATAACTAAGGTTGGAAGAGACCCCAAGGATCATCAAGTCCAGCCTGTCCCAACAGACCTCACGACTAGACCATGGCACCAAGTGCCACGTCCAATCTCCCCTTGAACACCTCCAGGGACGGCGACTCCACCACCTCCCTGGGCAGCCCATTCCAATGACAAACGACTCGCTCAGTGAAGAACTTTTTCCTCACCTCGAGTCTAAACCTCCCCTGGCACAGCTTGAGACTGTGTCCCCTTGTTCTGGTGCTGGTTGCCTGGGAGAAGAGACCAACCCCTTCCTGTCTACAACCACCTTTCAGGTAGTTGTAGAGGGCAATGAGGTCACCCCTGATCCTTCTCTTCTCCAGGCTAAACAATCCCAGCTCCCTCAGCCTCTCCTCATAGGGCTGTGCTGAAGGCCTCTCCCCAGCCTTGTTGCCCTTCTCTGGACACCTTCAAGTGTCTCTATGTCATTCCTAAACTGAGGGGCCCAGAACTGGACACAGTACTCAAGGTGTGGCCTAAGCAATGCAGAGTACAGGGGCACAATGACCTCCCTGCTCCTTCTGGCCACACTATTCCTAATACAGGCCAGGATTTCATAGCTTTTGGAGTTATATTGGAAAAGGTGTACATTTGTTTCTTCAAATGATTCTTATTTTTTTGTGCATGTGGTTTGACTTGGGCTTTAGCTGCGGGACTTCACATGCGGCAAATTGCTGGTCTGGGCATCTCAACGCAGAGAGCAACTTTCATTACGTGGCACAAGTATGTATGTTGTATGTTTAAATTGAATTAGTATTCATTTGTATTCACAGGCTGGAGGGAAGCAAGAGCATAGAAAAATTTAACTTGGTCAGGTCACAACCGTAAAGCAAGAAATGTCGGTCACTCTTGTTCTCTTTTGTTTGCACAGTGCGGTGGCTTTGCCCCGGCTGGGGGCCAAATGCCCACCAAAGCCACTCTAGCACTCCCCTTCTTAGATGGTCAGGGGAAAGGGAAAGATATAACAAAAGGCCTGTAATAAGATTTAAGCAGTTTTAATAGTGCAAAGCAAAAGCAAAGGCTGCACATGGAAGCAAAAGCAAACAAAGATGTTATTCTCTACTTCTCATCAAGCCAGACAATGTTGGGTCACTCCCAGAAAGCAAGGGTTCAGTGTGCGTAAGGATTGCCCCAGGGGACAGACGCCATCATCAAATGTCCCCACACTGCCTTCTTTCACTCAGCTTATATATCTGAGTTGATGTCATATGGCATGAACTACCCCTTCAGCATGTGTGTCCCCTCCCAAGATCTTGCTCACCCCTCAATGTACTCTTGGGGTAGGGAAATGCTGGCAAAGCACAGCCTTGGTGCTCAGTTCAGCAGCAGCCATAACACTGGTCTGTTATCAACACCCAGCTACAGCCCTGCAAAACACAGCACTATAATGATGCTCTGGGGAGAATTAACTCTACCTCAGCCAAACCAAATAGACAGAGCCACACCTTAGAGCAGTTCAGAATGGTCCTTTTTTTGTTTTCATACTATTTTGGAAGAGATGAATGCATGCATGTTTGTTAAATTCTGGTGAGAAGCCTCGTGCTCAAAATGTCCATGTGCCTATTACAGGCTCCTCAAATCCACTGGGAAGATACACACTTGTTCTAGGAATTGACCTAATGTTAAGTGTCACTGATGGAAAATGGTGAATGATGCTGAACCTTTTGGACAGTGTATGTTCTGTAGCTTTAAATGGGAATGTTCAAATGCTGTTTTTCAGGAAGACAGGAAAACCTTTTCATAATTTCATAAGTTGGCAAGATGTAAGAAGTGCTGAACTTGTGAATTCCTGGAATAAGTCCCTTCTGTTGAAGGTAAGGCTGTGCTAAGCTAGGTACTGCTTAGACATACTAGAATAGTTTCAGTTTTATGAAGAGTATCACAGTATCACTAAGGTTGGAAGAGACCTCAAAGATCATAGAGTCCAATCTGTCACCACAGACCTCATGACTAGACCATGGCACCAAGTGTCACGTCCAGTCCCCTCTTGAACACCTCCAGGGATGTGACTCCACCATAATACATGTAATACTGCAAGTGTTCTCTTAATAGCTTAATATGACATACTCTGGCTTCAAAACATTTAAGTGACTAAGATCAGTGTAGAAGATAGTACTAAGGAAAAAAAGGCAGTACTGGTAGCTTGAAGGTCATTATGGGCAGAGATCTGTAGGTCTGGCACACTTCTGGTACTTTTTTTTGGTACACTCTGTTGTATTAAAATGTTGCGTGTGGAGTGGCTCAGTTGGTAGCACATAAGACCCTTAATGGGAAGGTTGTGAGTTCAAGCCTGCAGTCGGCAGTAGTGACAGGTTGGACTCGATGATCTTTGAGGTCTCTTCCAACCTTAGTGATACTGAACACTGCTATGGCATAGATTGTGGATGGAGGTAGTTCTCGCTTGGCAATGTTTTGTATATTTTGGGTTTTGTGTGGTGTTGGGTTTTTTTAATGTACTCTTTGCTCAGATTACCTATAGAAGGTATGTTTATGCTGCTCATGGCTTGTGCTTCATAGCTTTAGAAAAGAAAGCTTTGCTCCAAGCAGAAAGAAGCCAGCTCATCATTCATTCCATAACAAAGCTGCATGTATTTGAGCTTCGGTATTTTTCGTGGGAAGGCTGTCTGTTGAAATCCTATGTAAGGATTCCCTAACAAAATTATGGGTTTCTGAATATAATCTCGTATCATCAGCTTTCATTTGTGTTGTCATCCTTTAAAGAGAAACATTTAAAGGGAGTGATTAAAAATTAAGTAACTGTTTTCTTTTGAAACAGGTAATACATATTATTTTTACAGTGCTTCATTTCTTGACTGGGAGCGATCGCTATTTGGCACCAAGTTTTCTTACTTTTTCAACACAACAAACTTCTATGAAGTTGTCATGGGTTTTTAAAAACATATATGAGGTAAGCTAAAAAGGGAAAAATAGTAACTTTCTTGAATCATCGTAATGGCTAATGACTTTCCTTTAGTTTTGTCTTGCTTGTTCTTTTCCTCAGAAGCATCAGAATGAAATACTTCTGTGTTAATGTTCAAAGTCTATCTACCTCAATTTCTGCTTATGCTTATACAAACTTATCCTTTCATCCTGGAGAAGTACAGTAGAAAAAAGTTCTCTTTATATATTAAAAAACATAATCAAGTCATCTCATTTCACTTTAATTATACAGTTAGTAGTTGCATTTTGTTTTAAAGTTGTTTGCACTCTAGTTTTACATGACAATTGTATTTATTTTCAGCAAGCAGTCTTCCCATTCTGCATTATTGTGGTGTTTACAGTGTCACAAATAATGTCCTACTGGACAAGCAAACACTGCAGTTTTATTCTGCATTTTTTGGTAGTGTAAATTGGGAAATACACATAACAAATTGCACTGGAACAATCTAATGGATTCATGAGCACTGCACTGTTTGTTGCTGTAGTCTCCACTCTAAACATTATCCTTTTCCTTATTTCTTCCTATTATAACTTTAGTAATTTTATTTTCTGTGTTAATTTCAAGTTATTTTTGAAGGAAATAGACACCATTGATTTGCTACCCTCTGTAAAGACACCCTGAAATATGCTGAGTTTTGTCTGGCATTTTTCTGTCACAAAGCTAATGGGAAAGTGACATGCAGGTTTTTTTTACTGGCATGTAGTTTTTTCACTGGCAGGATGTTTTGCCAGGATGTGTTGGAAATAGGAGGTGGGAATTTTGGGAATTATAGCAGCTTCTGAGTTTTCAGTCTGAGAGGAACATTCTCACACGTTTTGTCAGGCACTGATAAAACATATCAAGCCAAAAAGCTCAAAAATTCCTCTCTCTTAGTTAATGTATTTGGTTGTACTTCAAGTGAACTAGCTTCTATATTCTTTTTATGAATTCTGGAGTTGTACACATCAGTTAGAAATTAGATGCAACCCAAATATCCCATTTTTAAAGGGGAAAAAGATCCAAGGTAAATAATATTCTGAACTCCTTGCAGACATTATAAAGCAGAAGACAATAGCTCTGTCTTTATTGTTGTCAAGCACATACTTTAAATTGCTCTTATTTTTTCTTTTACTTAATTTTTTTAAGTGTTGTATGCATGACCTTGTTTTATTCATTCACCTCTCTTTTATCACTTCTTCAGTTCTGAGGATGAAGCTTCCCTTCCTAAGGCTCTGATGCCACTACAGATTTATTAGTTTTCCTTAGCAGTAACTGCAGGAAACTGTACTTTCTCTCTGTTAGGAGTATGAAGTGTAGGGTAACATTACTGACATAGCCAGCTTGCCCTTTTCTAAAAAGAAATTAGCAATTAGAGACTTTATTTCTGGAGAGGAAAGGAATAAGGAAACTGGTTTTTGGTGGTGCCAGGTTATATATACTACTTTTGTATGTGTATTTGTTCCCAGGCTGAAGAAGCTGCCAGAAAAAATGATTGCTGCTTTGGAACAGTTGACACATGGTTACTGTATAGGCTGACTAAAGGTGAATTTTACAGTTCCTCTTAAATCTTAGTAAAACCAACAGGAATCCAAGTAATGTTCATGACTGCCATTGATATATTATTTTTTGACAATTTGTGTTTGGTTTTTTTTTTATAATTGGTAAACATTGTAATCTATTTACTGTTAACACAACAAACAAAACACCAGACTTCTGAATTAAATATTCTTTGGACCTGCTGGAAGGGTAGTCAGAAAAGCTTGTCATGGGTTAAGTTGAATATCTGCTGCTGTTATTCAAACCATCCTGCCTCATGCCAGCTTCAAAATTAAAATGCTGGCACAATGCTGCACAGTATTATGGGGATTGAAGTTCAGATTGCAACATGAGAGGCTTCCTGTTCTGGTTGCTTGTTCTGGGGTTTTTCGGTGTTGGCTTTTTTTCTGCAGGGATGGTGAGAGCAGTGGGGCAGCCACTGCTTTGCTTTTATGCTGTTTTTTTCTGCATTTCACTGTGCTTTTTCTGCAAATAGTCTAAGCTAAGGTGATCATGCACTGCATTACATAAATGCACAATTACCTTAGCTAATAATGTTACCACGTTTATTCAGTAAACTCCCATCTCTTTATCTCAACCCTGAGTTTTGTGTGTTACTTTACCCTCACTTCCATGTTGTGGAGCAAGCAGGTTAACCTGTTGGTTTTGCTTTAAACCATTATAAAAGGATATAGTTATTCAGTGTATTCAAGCTTTTAAGCATTTAAGATTTAAAGAGTACTTCCAGAACTAATTGGCCATGATTAGAGAAAAGCACCTGTGAAAGCAAAAGAACAAAGAATTGTTACAAATGCACAAGATGTTTCTGTTCTGAGGGCTAATGCCTGATAGATTGGATAGTGGTGCAGTCAGGGTTTTGCATCTAGTCAAACACTCCAGCTCTCTTCTAACTGGTTTCAAGGGGCTGAAATAAGGTAATTAGTATCTGCACATTATAGTGAGTGGCAGGTAAAAGTTTGCGTGCTCATTCACCATTATGACTTTACCTGTAGACACTCGGTCTATATTTCATGGGAGTCACTGAGATGTGTAAAGCAAGAACATTTTTTAAATGACCCTTAAATGCCTGGATATCTAAAATCCTCCTTTGTTCTTTATTTTGTATGGTAGGTTCTGTGTATGCTACAGATTACTCAAATGCCAGTGCTACAGGTGTTTTTGAACCCTTTACGGTATGTGCAGTTCCAAAAAACCATATTGTTGCTGTTTATTAGCTTCTGAGGAGTTGCTGACATTTCTGCTTTTTCTGTATTTCAGAAATGTTGGAACCCCACCTTGTGTAATTTACTTTCTATTCCCATGTCTATTTATCCACCGGTGAAAGACACAAGGTAACTATGAAGGCCTGTTCAAAAGAATACCATAACTGTCAAATTAATTGTTTATAGAAAAATGCTATATAACCTACACAGATAAAGGAATATATTTTAAAATGTTTGCCTCCCGAAAGACATTTTGAGTGCATCTTCTTATTAACACTACATCCAGAATTTTACTATCAGTATTTCCTAAAGCAATCATTTTAATGCTTTCTTTAAAATATGTCTGCCCCAAATACTTGAACTGATAGGGCCACAAGAATGATCAGAGGACTGGAAGAGCTGCCATATGAGGAAAGGCTGAGATAACTGGGTTTGTTCAGCCTTGAGAAGAGAAGGCTTAGCAGAGACCTTACTACCATGCACCAGTTTTTAAAAGGTGACTACCAGGAGGTTGGAGACTCCTCTTCACAAGGAGTCCCATGGAAAAGATAGGGGGTAATGGGTACAAGTGACTGCTAGGGAGATTCCCATTGCACTCCAGAAGAAAATGTTTCCCCATGGTAAGTCAGACATTGGAATCATCTCCCAAGGGAAGCAGTGGATTCCCCTATATGAGTCAGTTTCAAGACTCAGCTTGACAGGCTGCTGTGCCATCTCATTTCAACTAGAGTATTGATTATGAAGACTGGGGTGCCTTCCAACCTGTGATTCAGTGAGAGTAAATCTGTAGCATTACCTTTCCTATGCGATGCAGACCTAGGCTTTACATATGTAGACTTCTAGGTCAATTAGCGTTGTGATATTTCTTCATAACATTTGTTTTAAGCTTCAACTTTGGATCAGCTGATTGTGAAATATTTGGGGTACCTATTCCAATAATGGCAATGGTGAGTGAAAAGGTTTTCTTACTTAAATCTGTATATTTGTACCCATATTTTTCTTGGATAGCTTTGGTTTAATTCTTGCTTGTTTATCAAGTATTCTCTCTTTCTCTTCTGTGATGTTACTACAGTACAATTTGTCAATGAATTTTTTTTGCCAAAAAAAAAAAAAAATCCAAAAAATGTTGAAAAACTGAGCATGGTATAATTTGGTACAGGAGATGCAGCAGGTGGGGGGAAAAAAGGAAGGTGAGCCTTCAAAACATCAACTTTCTGTTTGGGGGAAGAGGATTTCAAACCAAGCTACTCTGTTCTACTCCCTGGGTTTGCAAATGCCCTGTCAAATGTCTCTGTCAAATACTAAAATGTAAAACGCTACTTAATTCCATAGCATATTTTTAACTCTTTCAAGCAATACTACAGGTCTTCACTTTGTATCCAAACCTGGCCTAATTTGATTCTAGTGATAAATTTGTTGGAATGGCCTGCAAATGCATAAGAAATTTTGTATGAGTCCCTCAGTACCCTTCTGAATGGTTATTTGTATTCCAAACATGGAAGGGTTTGCAAGGCTAGTTTAAAATCTAGCTGGTAGGTTGGTGGTTGGCAGCTAACTCCTGTTGTTTTTGTTGTTATGGCAGGTAGCTGATCAGCAGTCAGCTATGTTTGGAGAATGCTGCTTTCAGCCAGGAGATGTTAAACTGACCATGGGAACAGGTGGATTCTGGAATGTGAATACCGGCCAGCAACTCTTTGCGTCACGGAGAGGTAAATTTGGGCTTCAGAGTATTTCACGTTACTTGACAGCTGTTAATGGTGAGGATACAGAAAGCATAAAACAGGGCTGTGTTTTTCCTTCTGTCTTCAGCTGTAGAAAACCAGCTTGAAGGAGTTTTCAGAACAGAAGACCAGATAATTTGTATTACAAATGTCAATCTTGGTTCTTCTGAAATATGCTTCTCAAGAAGTGAATTTGGGTAGCATCAGTAGTAATTGTGTTTGCTACCTGCAGCCCTTGGGGCTTTTTCCTTTTTTGTGTGTGTGTGTTTTCCCTCCTTCACCTGTTCTTGATAGCAGTGTTATACAGTACAGAATTAGAGAAGAAGGGGGTTGTACCTCTGGCTTCCACATCAGAATGTTCCAGTGGATTGTGGTTAGTTCCTCATCTTGAGCCCTTGTGCTTTCAAGTACCCTGCAGTGAGATAATGCAGGGTCAATAACAGTACTAGTAGTTAGTATTAGTTTTCTCTTAAAAATACTGGAAATGGCCTCCCCAGCATGTTTCAAGAGTTTAAAACTTTGTTATTCTGAATATTTGTGCTCTGTCAAGCCTGTTAATTTGTCATAGGTGGCTACTTGCCAAGAAAGCAACAGTTGGTACTGAAGTAAACTTGCTTGTGCAGTCTGTCTCATTTTCCATGATTTTGGGAAGCCTACAGTTTAAAATGGGAGGGGTGGGGCTGGCCGAGAGGACAGCTGTGCGCTAAGGAAACTTTTTGCCAGCTAAAGTCAAAGTGCAGATGGCTTTTTCCTTTAGCTTAAAGATTTTTTTAATTGGGTTTTTTTTTTTGCTAAATTATAGTGATTGGATGGGGTTTAATATTATTTTTTTTAGATTAACTTTGGTTCAAACCTTGGTTGAGTCCCTTGTAATGTCATCATTACATTTTTAACAGTAAATTTAACCACCGGTGACTTCTAGCTTGAATTCTTTGAAGGAATTGAAGAAAACTGTTCTGTGGGTGGTTGGGTTTATTGCAGGGGTGGGCTTGAATATGTTTTTCTGGAAACATTTGATTTCACTAAATGTTTGTTTGATTGTTTCATGGAAAATAATTCAGGTCTGTATCCACTGATCGGTTGGAAGATTGGGGAAGAAGTTGTTTACTTGGTCGAAGGCTGTATGTCGGACATCGGCACTGCCATCAGATGGGCTCAGGATATAAGTAAGTAGTTCTTTAATTTTGTAAAGAGTAAAATATATTGCTACTTCAACGTTTTTAGGGGGTTATAGTTAATGTTATTTGGCTTGGTTTTATTACCCATGGTTGAAGAAACTAGCCTACATGTTTTTGACAGTGGAAAATGCCCAGTCTCATTAGTAGGTTCTCTGGTGAGTGTGTTTTACTGCAGGGAGCTTGGTTTTCACATCTCCTCTTCAGGCTCTGCTGTCAGACCTTCCAGCCTATTGAGGCTTTTATTTTCCTGAAGCATTTTACTTCTCACTTGCTCTCTCTTGAGCACAACAAATTTCCTGATGGTTTCTTTTATTCCTTTAACCTGGTATCCAGACTTGAATAGAAATAGTGTAAAGGATAGCTGTCTAAAGTAAGAAGTGTGCTATTTTAGAGTATTTGGATGTAGATTTTCAATTGAGGAGAAGCACAGAAATTAACTGTTCATTACATCTTCTTAACATGATTGTAAATTCAGTATTCTGTAAACATTTGCTGTAATGCTCTTAAGAGATCTGTAGCTGTACATCTCTAATAACAGGTTGGAGTTACATGAAAATAATGTGAAGAATTTAATTTTTAGAAGTATTGGCATTGTTTATGTTGCTTCATGTGGAAGTGATGTGCCTTTTGGCTGTGACATACGTAGCAAAAATATTTGCACTGCAGTTCAATAAAAGACTAAAAATACTAACTACTGTAGATGATGTTCAAAACCAGTGATTATCTATTGGACAACCGTTTTAAGTGTTTCAATAAGCCATTTACTGTCTTTATATCAAGCAATTGAAGTAAATAATGAAAGCATATCACTTATGCATACTTACAGATCTCTTCACCAGTGTAGATGAAACAGAAAAAATGGCATGGAGTATTGTTGATTCTCAAGGTGTTTGTTTTGTTCCAGATTTTCAGGTAAAATTATTATTAATAATTGAGAACATCTTTTATAACATCCAAGTTAAAACTTTAACTTTTGTATGTTTAAACTTAGTAATTTGCACCTATCTAATCACGGTATTTATTCCGTATTACTCAGGTTCTTACTTTCTGTCCCTTACCACAATGTGTGAAGGTCATTGTCATATCAGGATGCTTAAACACCACTCCTCCAGGAGAAAAACTCTAGGAAATGGGAAAATTAACTTCAGTTTTGCAGAAGGAGGCCTGTGTGCCAGATAAACTCAATTACTTGGCCACAGTAACTCAGCAATGCCTGCAGAGACAGAAACCAATCTTGCAGCTTTTCAGCCTCCTGCAGAGCCTTCACTGAAATAAGATTTTTTTTAAGTGCTGTTCTAAAATAATTAATTTTATTCTGCCTCTCTTCATCATGTAGGTTATAATTCATCATAGTATTTAAACATATTGAACTATCAGCAAGACTACAAGTCCTGGTGTTAAAAAAAGCAAAGATAGTCATATTTAGACACTTTTCCTGGGAGTAATCAAACTGAGTATGCTAGGCTTCTTTTCTCTTTGAAGTCCTAGTAATTAATTGCTTTGAATCCATGCCACCTCATCACTCTGTGTTTCTAAAAGTTGTTTTGATGGGTTTTTTTGGTTTTCATTGGTCTGCTATACTCAGTTTGATCATTCCCAGGATTAGTGGGTTTTTTTCTAAAGAAACTTCACATCTTTAACCTTACCTTTGTGAAAGTCACAGAATGGTAGGGCTTGGAAGGGACCTCAGAAGATCAAGTCCAACTGACCTGCCAGAGCAGGATCACCTAAAGCAGATCACACAGCAACACATCCAGGTGGGCCTTGAAAGTCTCCAGAGGTGGAAGCTCCACCACCTTTTTGGGCAGCCTGTTCCAGTGCTCTGCCACACTCAAGAGGTTCCTTCTCATATTTAGATACAACTAAACGTGTAAGATTGTATCCATTACCTCTTGTCCCATCACTGGGCACCACTGAGAAGTGTCTGGCCCAGTCTTCCTGAAACCCACCCCTTAGATATTTGTAAGCATTACTAAGGTCTCCCTTCAGCCTCCTCTCCTCCAAGTGAAACAGGTCTACCTCTCTCATCCACTCCTCATATGAGATGTATGGACCAGCAAACTAATATTCAGTGATAAAGCTCATCAGAGGGGTGGAGAGGAGATTCATCAATTGATCCTCCAGTTCTCATGGCGGGGTGGGGGGAAACCACAACTTGATGGCCATTAGAATTTTAATTGGACTTTATCAGTGTCACGGAAAACAGGCTGTAGTAGAAACTAATAGAAAGCATTGCCGTCCTTCTCAGTGTTGCTTTTAAAGCTCAGTTCATCTTTCAGCAGTTCAGGAGTGTTTAAAAAATAAATACTGTGTGTGAAATCTCGATTGAGAGCAGCAATATTAGTGTGCCCTGTCCTAGGCACTTGGAAGCGTACACTGCATGTGTTTTTAAGAGAAGTCATACACTTCAGTGTTGTTTAGTATGTTGGATATTGAAGCCACTTAAACCTTTTGCTGTTGAAGCTATTTCTGTGTACATATATATTTAAATGTGGATATATATGTATACATATATTCATTCTCTGACTGCTCACTGAGTTAGCTAAGATAATACTACCCACTTCTTACCTACTGTTTTCAATTTTCTTCTCTCACTATGCTGCCTGTAATTGTCGTAAGTTACTACTCTTTTTTTTCTTATTATCTGACTCCTTTCTCTGAAGCCTACCAATCCAATTCACTGAACTCATGATGAAATCTTTCCTGCAGGTTTCTGTGAATGATCCTGTTCTTTGTGCCTCTTTCATGGGGCTGAAACCTTCCACCACCAGAAACCATCTTGTACGAGCTATATTGGAATCTGTAGCTTTCCGGTACCGTTTGCTTAATTATCTTGCTTATATTCTCTGCTTCCTTTTCTTTTGACCAGCTGCATTAAATGGCTACCTGGATTTCTGCAGATTGCAAAATACCAATCAGAGTAGTCCATTGCTGTTACACTGAAAAGGAGCTTTAGATGCTTCCCTTTTTTTTCCATGAACACTTTACAAATAGACTTGTGTATATTTATTAGTCCAGAGTTTTTCTTAAGTAACCCTGTAGAGACTATTAAATCACATCTGTCACATTTGTTTCCTGTTTAAAGTTTGCCCTTACTATCCTGTCAGGGTTTTGTCAAAAGCTGTAGCACACTGTAGCTGTGTTTAGAGTATACATGAAGCTGTAAATCTTCTATTAGCTCTTTGACTAAAGTTTGAGATGTTAGTGTTTCATTGAACATGGTAATTGGAAACTTAAGCATATTTAAAGATGTCAATGGACAACAACTTCCAGATCTAGCTGTTGACATTAAGGACATTACTTCTAGTAACTGGATATTAAGAGCACCTGCCCTGTGGGAATGGGCTGCAAGAGTTGGGTCTGTTAGTCTGGAGAAGGCTCTGTGGAGACATTATAGTGGCCTACCAGTACCTGAAGGGGGCCTACGAGAAAGCTGGGGAGGAGCAGTTTACAAGGGCCTGTAGTGATAGGACAAGAGGAAATGGCTTTAAGATGGGAGAGGCAAGATTTAGACTGGAGATTAGGAAGAAATTCATTACAGTGAGGATGGTGAGATGCTGGAACAGGCTGCTAAGGGAAGTTGTGGATGTCCTCTCCCTGGAAGTATTCAGGGCCGGATTGGCCAGTGCCTTGAGCAACCTGGTCGAGTGGAAGATGTCCCTGCCCATGGTAGGAGAGTTTAGAACTAGATGGTCTTTAAGGTCCCTTCCAACCCATACCATTCTATGATATCACATCAGTAGCTGCCTATGGGACAGCTCAGTTCAGCCTCACAAACCCACCCAGCATGCCTCCAATTGAAGCTGAATATGGTTTAGCCCAGGCTCACATTGCACTGTGGGCAATTAGGGAGTACTGATACGATTCCTTCCATCCAGTCTCCAGCTCTGCTTTGGGTGTCATGTCCTCCTGACAAATCAAAAAGGATGTCTGGAGGAAGGTAACATTTGGAATTGCTACAGCTGTTCCTAATGCATTTGATTCCCTGTGCCATAAAAGGGACATGAGATGCAGTAATTTCTGAACTAAAGCGTGCATCTCATGAAAACAGGGACACTAAGAACCTGAGCAAACACCTAACCACTTAACTAGGAAAGGGTAGAGGTCCCTTGTGTTTGTTTTTTCTCCCATTAAATGAAATGGTTTCAGAACAAGTCACACTTGGAGCCTGCAGACATAGCCTTTAAAGAAGAACTAGATAAACTCAGATTAACACCTATATGCCAGCCTCCCTCACTCTAAACCGCTCCTTATACCAAAAATTGTATCTTGTCTGTAGAAACCTATCACTGGTTTCAGGTGGAAAAAAACACACCTTCTGCAGTGACTTGCTATAGAATGGGCTATGATTTAGCCATGCTTGTGCCATCATAATAATGTATAACAAAGACCAATGTCAGTCTTTCTTTTTTTCCTTTATTGTTTTTTTATTTCGTGCACTGTGGAAACAGCTAGTGCAGCTGCTCTGACAGAAACGAGGCATGTTTGTGTTGTATTTTACTTTCTGACTGTGTAGATACTGGCAGGACTTTATGGAATATATAATGCTTGATTTAACTAAATGGTTTTTTTTTAAAGAAACAAACAGCTTCATGATACCATTGTGCAGAAGGTACGCATTCCTCTTCAAACTATTCGGTAAGTTCCTTGCTACTTTCGAATTTGGCATACAGGAGTTGAATTTAAACAGGTGTGAACTTTTGTTACTCGTTTTATCTCACAGTAAAAGTTCTGAGAAATTGCTGGATGATGATTAAGTGAAATGGCAATGTAACTTAAGTGGCAGTAGAGTTTACCCCCAGAAGGATTGGAGGTGAGCAATGGATTGCTCCAATTATTTAAAAATAAAAAGAAAATAAAAGAAAAAGGCCAATTCATGTTTTCAGGTAGCACTAGACTACATACTGTAATGCCTACCACCGAGGTCATTCTACCCTTTTGTGCCAAGTCTCTCACAGACTGTATGTTTTTTGAAGATGTCAGTTAAAACTGGATCTATTTTTGATGGAAAGAGAATGCCCATTTTCATTGATGTTTGTTTCGCTCTTTGATGAAGCAAATCCTATCCAGTGAGGTAACTGTCATCCTTAGAATTTGCTTTCCACAATGTCTTGGAAGAATTTAGCTGAATTATGTATCGCTGGTAGGTACTTTGTTTGAACATGAGTGGTCTTAGAGCCACAAACTCCCTCACACTGAGAAAGCTGTCCCAAACTTCTGGCACCCAGAAGTCTTCATGATGCCATGATCAAGAACAGAGGACAGTGTTCCCATCCCTCTTGTGGCTTTTTCCCTTGTACTCATGGAAGGAAGAAATAGACTGGCAGGCATGTAGACAGAAGTGAAATCATACTTTTGAGTAGTGGGAGAAAAGGGAAACTACAAAGAGGGGGGAGGTAAAAGTTTCTGTCTTCTGTCACATGCTGGTAGGCAAAGGTGAAGGAACAGCCAGGCTTGGGGCTCTAATGAAGAGGAAAAGATTAAAAGTATTGGAGGTTTTGATTCCATAGGAAGGGTTTTTTTATGCACACATTAGCTTCCAAAATTCTAGAAGTTGTACTAAGGATGCAAACTGAAAAACAGGAAGTGTAGAAGTGCTGCCCAGGGAGCATTTGAATTCTGATCCCATTTATATTGTCTTGTGTTACATTCATTAATATAAAATTTCTGTTTCATACAGTGACTGTAATAGTTAACTACCATCAGTAGCAGTGCAGCTTGTAGATTAGCATCAGAAGATAATGAGATACACTTAATGGGTTGTAAACTGCTCTCCCATCCTTTTATCTGCACATCTTTGTTCATTGCCTTTGATTATTTCATTGTTGTTGGGTTTACCCCATAAATATGATCATTCCTTTTTTAGGTACTGTCCTGTATCACTCATTTCTTCCCAGACTCTGGCTCCTACAAGTTCCTATAAAGAATTCATTTTTATTAGCTTTCTTCATTCCTATCACTTCTCTTTGCCTGTCTCAACACCATCAAATAAAGCACAGAGAAGGCACGCTCAGTTTTAGTCCTCACGTCTTACATTGTAGCAGTCTGCAGTAGCCTTTCCAAGGATGATCCTGGTGGTTCCTGCAGTCATGGAATGTCACCTGTTTACTTGTTCTGTGAAATGGCACATCCCTAGTCAAATAGCACTTGGGAATTTTGGAGTTAGAAGATGCACTGTACAGATTGAATCTTCAAAATATCTAGCAGCAAAATGTAACTAAATATAAAACTGAGTGTTTAGAAATTCTGTTTTTTTTCTCCTTGTAACTTGAATCAAATGGATGTCTTGTTTTTGCAGAAGGAGGAAAATGCATGTCACTAGCACTGAGAGAGGGACTTAGCCAGTTACAGGTTTCTGTGCTACAATGTAGAGGTGGTAACCCTGCTTAATTGTGTGTGCAAACAAGCAGAACACTCCACCATCACCGGGTGGGCATTCTTCCCTGATTTTAACTTTCAGAATGAGCCAGAACATTTATGCAAATGTTTTCTGAGTCATCATGTAGTGATACAAGATTTCAGCTGGTATATTTGAATTAAGATTTCTGAGCAACTGTTATTTACCAGTACTTTCCATTGTAATAGGTGTCTTGTTCTGTGTTAATAGAGCAACAGATCTGTACCTGGCTGGAACTGGAGTACAACAGTGTAATGAACCAATCTCTAACAATTCAAAGATTGCTTTTTGTTATCATTAAATTTTGTTTGCAAGAGGGATTGCTTTGCACCACTAGTAATCATTCTCAGATGATTAAAGATGAGCATTGATAAGTTCTACTTTGCCCCATTAAAAGAGTTTCTGACTTGATGAAATTAGGAAAATAGGTAGATGGAAGCCTCATTCTCATCATCCTCATAGAAAGAAGCAAACATGAAGGCATTTTACTAGCTAGTACAAAGATTTGGTATTAAGGAAAAAAGTACTTTTCCAGATTTGAGAACACTTGAAAAGGTTTGTTTAACTTAATGGCTTTGACTGTTGTCATGGTGTGATAACTGGGTGAAGGTTCTATTGTAAACCATAACATTTCAACCGAGGTGATGCATAGTTTTAGAATATACAGATTTCAAAGCTTTTGACAATGAGTCTGTCCTGTGTCCCTGTCTGTCTCCCATTCATCCTCCAGTTTATAGGCTTTCTGTTGTTTGCCTTTTCCTAGGCACCTTGTACTGGCCACTAAATTTGCCCATAAAATGGGATTGCATTTGTGCATGAGTGACATGAAGACTTACACATAGGTGTGAAACATCAGAATTTGTTTTGAAATGTGGTCAAAAAGCATTTGAACTCAACACTTTATATTAATTGCTTCTTCCCTTCTCTCTGTAGAGCTGATGGAGGCGTCAGTAATAACAGTTTTGTCATGCAGATGACATCAGATTTAATTAATAAGAGGATAGAAAAGCCTGCAAATGCAGACATGTCTAGTCTTGGTGCAGCTTTTCTAGCGGGCCTTGCTTCAGGTATGTATATACTTAAAGGGGGTTTGGTTTTCCCTTCATAATGTGGGTTTGTAAATACAGAGACAAAACAGGACAATAATAATGCCTAACTTCAATGAACTGTAAAAACTCCCCAAATTACTGCTTCAGGCATTTTTGTGGGAATCCAAGGTATATAGTGTTTGTTTCTCTGTGCAGTGATTTGTATCTATGTACTTGTGTTTGATGGGCCAAAAAAACAGATGATAATGTCATACACAAACCAGAATCAAGGACCTTATTTGCATTTCTCAGAATCATTAAGAGTGGAAAACATCTCTAAGATCATCAAGTCCAACTGTCAGCCCAAAGTGCCATGTACACATGTATCTCACATACCTTCAGGGGTGGTGACTCCATGTCTCTGGCCAGCCTGTTCAATGCCTGATGACTCAAGAAAGAATTATTTATTTATTTATTTATTTCCTAATACCCAAGCTAAACCTCCCATTGCACCATTTCAGGCCATTTCCTCTTTTTCTGTCACCTGGTACTAGGAAGAAGAGACCAACCCCCACACCTCACTCCAACCTCCTTGCAGGTTGTTGTAAAGAACAATGAGGTCTCCCCTCAGCCTCCTTCTGTCCAAACAAAACAATGCCAAGTCCCTCAGCCATTCCTTGCCAGATTGTTCTCCAGACCCTTCACCAGTTTTGTTGTTCTTCTCTGGACACACTCCAGCACCAAAATGTCCTTTTTGTAGTGAGGGGCCCAAAACAACCCAGTATTGAAGGTGTGGCTTCACCAGTGCTGAGTACAGGGGAACAGTCACTGCCCTACTCCTGCTGGCCACATTGTTCCTGATCCAGACCAGGATGTTGTTGGCCTTCATGGCCACCTGGATACACAGTGGCTCATGTTCAGTTGGCTGCCAAATAGATTTATCTCCATTTACCGTTTACTCTCTGGGCTTGGCTGTCCAGCCAGTTTTTGACCCAACAAAGAGTTATGTGTCTGAGCCACGAGCAGCCAGTTCCACCAGGGGGCTGCTGTGGGAGGAAACAGTGTCAAAGACTTTACTAAGAGTCCAGGTAGACACATCCACAGCCTTGCTCTAATGTACTAGATGAGTCACCTGGACAGAAAAGGATTTCAGGTTTATCAAGCAGGACCTGCCTTTCCTGAACCCATGGTGGTAGGGCCTGACTCCCTGATTGTTCTTCGTGTGCTATGTGAGTGCGCTCAGGATGAACTATTCCATAATCTTGCCTAGTACCAAGGTCAGACTGGCAGGTCTTTAATGTGGGTGAGTGTCACACTGGCAAGCCTCCAGTCATCTGGGACCTCCTCTGTTAACTCGGACTGCTGATACATGAGAGAGTGGCTTGGCAAGCTTCTTCACCAGTTCCCTCAGTATTCCCTCAGTCCACCTCTAACAACCATGTCCCCAGTTTGCCAAGTGCTTATATGCTTGGTTAGTTTTACATAAATGGTGACAGTGCAAAAAGTCTCTGCATACATGCGTGTGAAATTCAGTGACACATAGAGGTATGTACTGCTGAAGAAGAAAGAGGTGAGCCCTGCCCTTGCTGCCCTCCTCCTTGACCCCAGACTCTGCATCCCTTCCCATACTGGCAGTGCCAGCAGTGCTGCTGGGTGAGCATGGGCCACCTGAGAGAGCAGCTGCTGTGTTTATGTGCAGTTGTGTCATTCCTGCTGAAGCTGCATCCTGGCCTCTATGAACCCAGTCTTGATTCTCTAGGGTATTCACAGAAATAAGCACAATGCAACTACAAAATAAAATACTAACAGGGGAAAAAAATCTAGCTCTACTTATACAGATTTGGTTTATATAACTGACCAAACTTAAACTACAAACCATCAGTAGTTTTGCCTAATATCCATGTACAAAATAAGTTTCCATAAATTAAATTGCTTTTCTATGCAAATAATGCCACTGGAAAATAAAAACTATGTGCCTCAGGTAAGTCTTGCTCAGCTATTAAAACTGTAGGAAGGCTGCAGGCCTTGGCAGATGGGAATGATTCACTAACATAGATCAATCTGAATAACATCAGCTATTTTCTACCATTTATGCAATTTTTAATACAGTAGGGAAGCAATAAATGCTAAATCTTGGTTTCTGTGGCCCTTTTTATATTGAAGGTCACTTTCAATATCTGAAGGGGACCTACAGAAAGGCTGGGGAGGGACTTTTTATGAGGGCTTGCAGCCATAGGCCAAGGGGAAAGGGCTTTAAACTGGAGCAGGGTAAACTTAGGCTGGACATTAGGAGAAAATTCTTCACAATGAGAGGTGAAATACTGGAACAAGTTAACCAGAGATGTGGTTAAATGTCTCCTTGGAGACATTCAAAGTCCAGCTTGATGGGGCCCTAAGGACCCTGATCTGGATGGAGATGTCCTTGCTGACTGCAGGGTGGTTGGGCAAGATGACTTTTAAGGGTCTCTTCCAACCTGACACACCCTGTGATTCTTCATTTAGAGGGACTTGTAGCGAAAAGCACAATGTGGGTAAAACCTAACTTCAGTACAATGGAACTGTTCCTTGGAAACAATCTGAGTTAGGAAGATGTGCTGTTGTCAGGATACCAAAGAAGTGGAGGCTATTGGGAAAGAGTTCATTATGTTAGAACTATGCTTCCTTCTGAGAAAGTTGTTGGTTGAGTAAAGAAAAGCTGTCATGGTTTCTTACTGTGTGTCAGCTTTGGATCGGTTGGAAATAACTCAGAAATAACATACTTGCACTTGAGCTTGAGACTTAACTTTCTGTTTATAGGATTTTGGACTGACAAAGAACAACTAAAGAAGCTGAGGCAAGTAGAAGCAGTTTTTGAGCCCCAGAAGGACTCAAAGGAATACAAACCTGCTATGGATACTTGGCTGCAAGCAGTGAAACGCTCCCAGCACGGGTAGAAATGGGCATTTTAGTTCAAGAGTTTAAATGTTTTAATTCATATGTATATATAAAATCTCAGCAAGACACTAAAAGCCATAACTGAAACTTGTGATGGTATATATATGGTTTTACACTACTTCAGCTACACTCCTAGATTTCTTACCTACACCATAGTGAACTTTCCTGTCACCACTGTGACAGCTGTAGTCCAGCTGCAGATTTTGTCTCTTCAGCAACCTCCTTTGGGTGGCCCAGCTGCTTGAATCCTACCATGTACTTGACAGAATGGGGAGTTTTTTCCTACGATGGGTTTTCTGCTGAGGAACTCACCACCCTTCAGATCTTTAAAGTCTCTTGTATGTTGATCATCAACACAGAGGAAAAGGCACATACACATTCCCCAGGCATTTCTAAGAAATGTAAAATGATTGCTGAGGGGTGACTTTTGATGAACTTGATTTTGTACAAAGGTACTTGTAAGTAACCTGTTACCACCTTTTGGTTGACTTTTTAAGGAAGCAGTTGACCCAGCTCTGTGATAATGTTTGTGTGCACTAACCCAAGATGAGATGCAAAAGCAAATAGGGTTTCAGTATGCCTTTAAAAAAAAAATCCAGCTGATGGTTCTCACCTAGCTTGTAGCTTAGTGGTCAAAAAGAAAAATACATTATAAAGAGCAAAAGCTACATTATCTGATGTGACAAATACAAATACATTAAAAGTAGTTGCAGGTGTTCTAACTTGTAAAAATCTGTAACTTTAGTATTTTCAAGCCTGGTTGTTAAACCCTGTTATTATTAGCCAAAAGGAATTTTAAAATCTTATATTTTTTTAAACCATGAATTCTATATTTTTAAAGCAAATTTTAATGAAAGAAATGTATAGATAATTATTCTTGTGTATTTGTTAATCACTAATCTTAAATTACAGTTTTCTCAGGAGTATGTGTAAAAGATGCAAAATTATTAAAGATTTTAATTTCTGAATAGTATCAACTCAAACTGTGGGTGATTGTGTTGCACAGACAGTAGAGACAAGAAATGTTTATAGATTTAATATTGAAGAGGGCCAAAGCATTATCATTGACTTCTCATGCTGAAACTGGGAAGGTTAAGTCATACGCTGTTCAGTTTCTTTCACGGTCACACCTTGAGTACTGTGTCCAGTTCTGGGCCCCTCAGTTTAAGAAGGACATTGAGACACTTGCAGGTGTCCAGAGAAGGGCAACAAGGCTGGTGAGAGGCCTTGAGCACAAGCCCTATGAGGAGAGGCTGAGGGAGCTGGGATTGTTTAGCCTGGAGAAGAGAAGGCTCAGGGGTGACCTCATTGCCCTCTACAACTACCTGAAAGGTGGTTGTAGCCGGGAAGGGGTTGGTCTCTTCTCCCAGGCAACCAGCACCAGAACAAGGGGACACAGTCTCAAGCTGTGCCAGGGGAAGTTTAGCCTCGAGGTGAGGAGAAAGTTCTTCACCGGGTGAGTCGATCGTCATTGGAATGTGCTGCCCAGGGAGGTGGTGGAGTCACTGTCCCTGGAGGTCTTCAAGAGGGGATTGGACGTGGCACTTGGTGCCATGGTCTAGTCATGAGGTCTGTGGAGACAGGTTGGACTCGATGATCCTCAAGGTCTCTTCCAACCTTGGCGATACTGTGATACTGTAACTTATTTGCCTATTATCAGCCAGTCATCTCCCATGAGTTGGAGCATCTACTCTAGCTGTGTTCTTCAAACTGGATCTCATTTACCTGTCACTATTGGCTTAAGATACCATTTTTCTTACTCCTGTGGTACATTTAATCCTTTAACCTGTCATACGTCTTGCCACTCTTTTTTTTTTTCTGGGTATCCTTCAAGTTGCAGAGACCATTCTCTCCTGAGCCTACTTTAATGGAAATCCTGAAGTGAAGGTTCAGAAAAGTCTAGAAGCCCAGCTCTGTTTGCTGATGTCTACCAATATGGCAGACTGTGTGATCTATGGTTGACAGCTCTATACATCTTTTTTTTTTTTTTGAACCATAAAATAAGGCTGTCCAGGTGCCAAAACTGAAGTCCATTGATGTGGCTCCATCCACTCCTCCACCTGTAGTTACAGAATATATGGAACATTTGTTATATCTGTGTTCTGCTTGTAGAGTAGAATAGAATAAAATTAACCAGGTTGGAAAAGACCTTCGAGGTCGAGTCCCACCTATCGCCCAACACCATCTGATCAGCTAAACCAAGCACCCCATCCAGTCTCTTCCTAAACAACTCCAGCGATAGTGACTCCACCACCTCCCTAGACAGCCCATTCCAACGGCCAATCACGCTTTCTGGGAAGAACTTCTTCCTAACACCCAGCCCAAACCTCCCCTGGTGCAGCTTGAGACTGTGTCCTCTTGTTCTGGTGCTGCTTACCTGGGAGAAGAGACCAACCCCCACCTGGCTACAACCTCCCTTCAGGTAGCTGTAGACAGCAATAAGGTCTCCTGTGAGCCTCCTCCAGGCTAAGCAACCCCAGCTCCCTCAGCCTCTCCTCATAGGGCTTGTGCTCCAAACCCCTCCCCAGCTTTGTTGCCCTTCTCTGGACACGTTCCAGCAAGTCAACATCTTTCCTGAACTGAGGGGCCCAGAACTGGACACAGGACTCAAGGTGTGGCCTAACCAATGCTGAGTACAGGAGCAGAATGACCTCCCTGCTCCTGCTGGCCACACTATTCCTGATACAGGCCAGGATGCCATTGGCCTTCTTGGCCACCTGGGGACACTGCTGGCCCATGTTCAGCCTACTATCGACCAGTACCCCCAGGTCCCTTTCTGCCTGGCTGCTCTCCAGCCACTCTGACCCCAGCCTCTAGCGCTGCATGGGGTTGTGGCCGCCCTGCACTTATATGTGTTGAATCTCATACCTTGGATTCTGCCCAGCCTGTCAAGTTCTCTGCAGAGCCCTCCTACCCTCTAACAGATCAACAACTTCCCCCAGGTGATTGCGATTGTCATCTCAACCTCATTGCTAAAGACAATACTCAATGGCCAAAAGGTTCTATGGGGCCAAACAGAAAGGCTTTCAGTTTGCAATTTTGAGCAGATGTTTGTGCCTTGGTCACTGATATTTTCTGATTTGCTCTCACTGAAGGAGTTTTGTTTCATCAAAGTCTACCTAGGGATAATGTTCACCTATTACCTTCTTGAGGAAAGCTCCCCTCACATGGTAATTTTGGGGTTTTTTGGGGCTTCGATAGCTAATTGGCTAATGCTCAGGCATCTGTCAAACAGCGCCACCTGTTCTAAGTGAACCTGCTCTGGCAGGTGAGTTGCACTACATTATGCTGAGGTCCCTTCAAACCCCTCATTCTGTGACTCTTCAAGCAAATAACAATGTCAGTGTCACAGGTCAAGTTGTCAAATACTGTGCTCTGATCTAGAAGTTGGGCAGTATTTTAGTTTAAGGTTTTATAGGGAGCAGGAGACAAGAGGTGAGGGGTCTGTTTTGGGTTACTATTTGTATAAGGTATCACAGCAGGGGTGGTAGGCTGGCAAGAAACCAATGAAATTAGCAAACGTTGAAAAGCGATGTGAAGGGGGAAGGTGGAGGATCTGACCAGCTGCAGGGAGCAAGATGTTGTAAGGTTGGGAGACCACTGAACTTTTCTGACAGAAGACAGGAGAACTTCTTGCAGTGCAGGTTTTACTGTAAGTAGCTGCTAAACCCATACCTTACCATGTCTTAAAACCCGATTCCAAGATGCTTTTCAATTAAGCCCTCCTTCTGGGATAAAGATTGGGATTTATTCAAGTTCTGAAAGATTATACATTGGTTTAGAATGGTACAGCAGTAGTATACCTAACCTCATGCAAACTGATCTTTGTTTCATCAGCTTCAAAGTCACTAGTGTGTACTGATACAATCAGTCTGCAGTTTGGCATTGAAAAGCAAATTACAGCAGTGACCTTTCTTCTATTTCTCTCCTCAAGGGTTAAAATGCCCATTTTTCATGTTCATACTCTGTTATAGTATTTGACTTCAGTTCATTGGTGTTTCTTGCAGGAAACAAACCAGTGAACTAAAAAGAAATATTTGAAGTGTCTTTACTGAGGCTGGGTTTGGGTACTACAGGTATTTGTTAAGCTCAGGTCACTTACTGAATAGCTCAATAAACTACCTCCTCTGGTTTGCTTCCCTTTTGCTTTCTCTTCTAAGGCAGAGATGTTTCAGCTGCGTGTGTTAGCTATTGTGATTGCACCCATTAGAGGGCTCTACCAAGAAAACACCCAATAGTTTGTTTTTCATTAATGCTTCCATTAAGGGATCTTGCATAACTGCAAATACTGATAAAGGTTTGGTTTTGTGTAATGATGATATTTTATAGATGATGAAAAAAAACTAAAAGGACAACTCCACAAAAGTGAAAACTCAAAACAATTCCACAAAACTAAAACCACATTCCGGGGCACACGCTAGATTTTTTTAGTTGTGAGCTGAAGTAAACATAGTTCTTGCTTGCTCATGTTTTCTGTAGTCCTTCGTTTAAGAACTATTTTAGAGGCTGGCCACATTTTTTTGTCAAGGGGATTGAATAAAATACATCTTTTTAGAGCATTTCATCTCTCTAAAGCAAGAAAAACTTATGTTTGACCTACTCTGTATGTAGTCTGGAGGTTTCTGGAACAGAATAGTTACTGTATTCACTTGAACCTTGTTTTGTTCAGCCTGCTCAGTGGTAGTGAGGTGAATTTGTAAGACTTGAAAATTGGAAAAATGGGCTCCTGCTGAGCTTGGATGGATGTACAGGAGCGTCTCTTTGTAACAAAGGTTGCACTACTGCCATTGAACAAAACCAGTGTCAGGTTCTTCACTGCCAGCAGTGTTCTTTATTCATATTCTAAGAATATTAATTCAGCTTTGGTCAGATAACTATTACTTTTTAAAAAGGTAAATAAATGTTGAAAGAAAATACTTCATAAAACTTTACTAAAGGCCCCTATCACTACAGCTGGGATCATTTTCCCGGGGCTAGATCCAGTGCCCCCTACTCCTCGGAGGTGCGGCTGCTCAGCGGGGCCTGGGTGGTGGAAAGCTGGTGCCGCACGAGCCGGGTGCGGCTCCTGTCACCGGCAGCTTCATGTCTTTGTCCCTTTGTTGGACAGGAACGAAGCCACGGAGCTGTTGCAGGGCACGTTAATGAAGGAAACCTCATCCAAGGATTGCCGATACTGTTCCTGTCCTCACCGCCGCGTCGCTGCCTCTCCGCTCTTTTCTGCGGCCGGCTTCCCCGCACGACGGAAGGGACGAGGCGGCCAAACGCGCGGCGGGGCTGGACTTTGTATCCCCAGGACGAAACCACGCCAGCTCCTCTCAGGCGCAGCGGAGCCTGACAAGACCCATGTCTGCAGACACTGCGGCGCCGTTCACTGCCTATCACCACAAATACACGCACTTTATACCGACCGCCAGCGCCGTGCCTCACCTCCGACTCGGTGAGGGCGGGTACAGCCGTCTGGAGCTGGTGACTGGCACAAACCCAGCCCCGGCCTGCAGCAGCCGTGCCTGGCACCAGATGGCAGACACCACCCAACGGCCGTCAGAAGCGCGGCGGGCACAGGATCTCGGTCGGCCCCGCCCCGCCTCGACGCCACCCCACGGATTGGTGCGTAGCGTGTGTACACACATGGGATCAAGCCAATAGCGCTTGGACGGCGGCTGACCTCACGTGGCACCACGGCCAATGGATGCCGGCGGTGGCGAGACGCCGCCAAGCTTGTGCGGGGGAGAAGGGCCCGGGCAGTGCGCGACGCGGCGAGTGGTGCCGGGCGCGGCGGGGGGGGGTGGGGGGGGCGGCGGACGCCGGGCTGGAGGCGCTGCGAGCGCGAGCGCCGCCACGCGCCGGGGCTCGCGGACTGGCCCTGGCGCACGCCCGTCCGCGAGGCCTCCCGAGCGGCGGGTGCGCGGCGCCGACCCGGCCGAGAGGCGTCGGGGCCGGGTGGAGCGCAGCGGAGCGGCTGGCGCCCTGCCGCGGCGGCGGGGAAGGGACCGTCGCCGCCTCGTCCCCTGAGCGCCGCTGTCGAGGTGCGGCCCGCGCTGCCGCCTTCCCTCCCTCTTCCTCGCTGCTGCTAGGCCTGCGGGTGAGCGGGGAGCCGAGCGGGGCTGGGGGGTGCCGCGGGGCCGTGAGAGTGGGGCAACACCTTTCTTCCTAGTGGGCCGGGGCGCCGCTTCCCACACGAGGCCGCCTTTACCGACCGCGCATTCCGCGCCGTCTGGCGGCTTGGTCCAATCGCCGTTCTCGCTTCTTGTGTCCCGGGAGGGGGCGAGCCGGTGCCCGAACCCTGCGGGCGGCCGTGGGGCTGCGGCGTGTCGGGCCGCCGCGTGACAGCCGCCCTGCTCGCTGCCGGACACTCTTCCGCGGTGGGGAGCGCACCGAGAGCGGCGGGCCTCGGCCGGCGCCGTGGGGTGTGTGCGGGGTAAGCGGGGCGGCCCTGGCTACCGGGGGGGCAGGCGCCGTAGCTGGCCCCGCTGGACGAGTTACTACTCGGGAAGGAGGCAGCGGAGTTGCGGGCGGAGCAGAATCTGCCTTGGACTTCGCAGCGTGGTTGTTTTGAGCCGGGGATTTCATCGGGAGAGGGTCGGTCCGGCAACAACAACAACAACAAAACTTAGCGCCTGTTCCTGTGCCCTTGGAGCCACAGGCCTTCCCTGGCTGCCAGCCGTAAAGAGTGTAACGGCAGAGGTAGATCCAAACATAAATAGCGCCTTTCGGGATGGGGAATGCAAACAATAGGAGGAAAATACGGAATGAGCAGGAACCTTGAAACGTGGAAGAAAACCGCATCTGAAAACGCACTCCCTCTGTCAGCAGAGAGGGATGGGCTGAGCTGTGTCAGCTTGTGCTGTTTCTTCCTGCAGAAAGGACTTGCCTGTTCATTTTTCTCTGACAATTCTTGAGTTAATAGAGACCATGAATAGTTTAAATTGCTAGGACTTAACATACTGTGTAAAAAGCCCTTTACAAAAATACTACTTGGTCGATTTTCATAATTTGGAAGTCAGTGCAATTTCATGACTCTTCGGTAGTACTTTCAACAGCTGACAGTGGTGGGGATTTTCTCGGTTGTAACTTCATTATGCTGACACAGCAAAACGTTGGAGGTTGTATGATGTTGCTGATTGCAGCTTGATGGAATCTTTGATTTTAAAATAATTTTATGCTAGCATAATCTGATGCTATTAAAAGATAAATTAATACTTTTTTTCTATTTCTTTGCCCTTCCCAAATGAACTTCGTTTGATTATATTGTATCCTGCCTTATACAAAGAGTGTGTGATTTGTATACATGAGACAAAGATTGGTGACAGATGCTCAGTGTTACAGAACAAATGCAGGACTGTATTTCACAGCCCATATTTGTGCCAATCCCATGTGTACTCCCAAGATGGTGTTGTACACAATGAAGCACTGAATTTTAGGAACTTATGTTCAAAATAGCATGTAGGGCGCTAACTGCAGCCCTTCACAGAATCATGGAAGAGTAAGAAGAAAAGACTTTGAAGGAGAGATGGTCATAAGAGAGGAAAAAAGCTCTTTGAAAACTTTCTTGCCTAGTGCCTCTAAAACAGGAAGGATTTAGTTCTGTACTAAGGAAAAAATACTAAATATTAGAAAGATTGTCTTGTGGAGGAATTAAAAAGTGTTCTTTTCAGTGTCAGATTTTTGGGCTTCCTTGTAATCGCTTCCTGCTCGTACAGAAATCACTATTGTAACACAACAAAAAGAAACCATTTGGTTTGCGCTGCATTAATGTCATTAACTGTAGAGAAAACATGTACTAGCAACTGGGATACTCTTCAGTGCTGCAGTGTTCTGACTGGCAGCCTCCATTTGCAAAGTGATATGGTTCAGTTCTCAGTGCAGCATCTTAACAGCAGCTCTCCAGTATAAGGAGATAGACCAAAAAGTTCAGCTGGGCAAAAGCCACAGTGCGGTTGTGCAAGGAATGTCAGTACTACACGGGAATTATTCTGGAGAAGAGAAGATTACTGGGACATCTTATAGCAACCTTCCAGTACCTGAAGGGGTCCTAACAAGGAAGCTGGGGAGAGAGTATTTACAAGGGTTTGTAGTGATAGGACAAGAGGGAATGGAGTGAAGCTTGAGGAGAGCAGATTTAGACTGGAGATTAGGAAAAAATTCTTCACAGTGAAGGTGGTGAGACAGTGGAACAGATTGCACAGGAAGTTCTTGGATGCCTCCTCCCTGAAGCTGTTCAAGGCCAGGTCAGATAGGGCCTTGAGCAACCTGGTCTAATTAAAGGTGTCCCTGCCCGTGGCAGGGGGGTTTGAAACTAGATGATCTGTAAGGTGCCTTCTAACCCAAACTATTTTATGATTCTGTGGTCTTAGTCTGCTCCTGTGTATGTTGAGCACTACTCTAGGGGCTTCATGTGCATCTGGAGATACTTGCTAGACAGTTGTGAGCACCCTCACAGTAAAGATCTTCAAGCAGGTTTGTCTAAAATGTTGTTACTATTTTAGTGGGGGGAAAAAAATAGGAGCCAAAATTCCAACTTTGCATCCCCTTCAAGAGTGTATAATGTTGTCCAGTTTAAGTGTGCAGACATCTTCACCGTGCCTACAGGAAAATTTAGTGCAAATCTCTTTAAAGCAATAGAACAGTGACCTGATCTGGTATTGACAGGGAAGCTGCTGCTGCCCATACTGTTCAGACAGTAAATATTTAAACTTTTGCATTCTGAAGTGGAGCAGAATGAGAGTTTTAGTCCTAGCTAGTCTAATTTGATTCTTGGAACTTCACTTCTGATGTGCTACCTTAAAATATTAGTCTTATGGCTGTCTTTAAGAAGCTTTATTTTTTTGCCTTTTCTCCATAGCTTTTGGTGAAATGGTTAAGAATTTCTCCTCTAGCTTTCTGATTATGTTCACAGGTCACAACTGCTAATACTATCATAAAACAGGGAAAATAAACTCTGGTCCAATGCAAGGAAACACTTCTGGAATTCTTGTGTGCACAGTTAAGAAATCACTGGAAGCAGAGAGGTTTACGATAAAATTTTAGTTATTCAGTGGAAAAAGAACCCAAATGTCTTGGTCTCATAATGGTACATGTACTACCTGGTGATAGTACACATACTCACATGGGATGTGAAAACCTAGCTAAGTGCTAGGAATGCTGTAAAAAGATGTGGTAGGGGCTGACATTTTAGTAACAAGTTCTTCATTTGATTCCTCATGTGGTTTGTTGAAACATCCAGTATGGGGATGAAATTAACTCTTTTTCCCCCCTGTTACTTGATTTGTAGAGTACAGCTCTCTTGACAGAAGGTAAGGTAGTAGAAATTGACCTTCTTCTTGAAGTTTTATTAAAGGAACTTTTTTGCTACTCTGATTTCCTGTGTGCAGTGATGATTTCCAAGAAAGGTCTTTACTGACTGTTCACATTCACTTTTATACTTTCCAATATTAATACCATAAGAATCAGTCTAAGCAAATCAAACTGCATGACAATGATTGTTCAGTTTGCAAGACAGCTATGTAATACATGCTAGTAATGTATATATTGCTATATCACAGGGTCACAGAATAGTGGGGTTGGAAGGGACCTCTGGAGATCATCTAGTCCAACCCGCCTGCTACAGCAGGTTCACCTAAAGCAGGTTCTTGCTGCTGCAAGGTATGTTCAGTTTGGATGGGACTAGGAAATGATTCATTCCAGTCTCTGTAACCCTCAGTTCTCTCAGCAGAATCCCTTACTAACATCTGGCAGGTGATTCTATTATCTGGCAGGGTGCATGAAAAGATTGCTTTGATAGAAACTTGTCATCTGTGATAGGGGTTAGTAGATGTGTTTTGTGTAAGTTGGTGTTTTGTTACCGGGAATTTCAGCCCAAGATGTAAATGGGGAAAAAGAAAAATACATTCAGAATTAAATTGGCAGGTTGGTACAGGTAAGGATTATCTTCAAGGCAGTGACTGTTCAGTGAAGTTCTATAGGTGAATGCTTCAAGTTGGTAGCAGCTATTACAATGATATTTGTGGAAATTAAAATACTAATGCAAATGTATCAGTATTTGCTCATTGAGGATTGTGAATGCAAATGCATTCATATATTAAAAGTCATTTGTCAGACATAATGGTCATCCAAGTATTAAACCTTTTCCACCTGAGCAATAGTTGTAATTACCAGAATAACTGTAATTGACCTGTAATAGAAATTATGGTAGTAACGTGACCAATAATTAGGAATAAGATTAGGAAAAGCAAGTGCAAGTGAACTTACATCCCCAGAGCAAACTGGAAAGTCTTAGTGTGCATGAGCTCTCCATTCATTGCAAGGAAAGAGTTTGGTAACTTTTCATTATAAACTTCACCTTGAGAAACTTGTGTGCAATCCAAGGGTCGTAAGCTTCAGCTTGAGTTTCTTTGAAATTCAACTCACAGTTGCAAATACCTGAAAACATTTATTAAAACTCAGTGACCTTGCAGATAAAACTACTGAAATTTCAAACTGTGTGGTGACTGGGGAGCAGCAGGCTTCTGCTCTTTGTCAAAAGCAAATTATTCTTTCTTGCTTGTATAAGAAACTAGGAAGGCTATGATGTAAAGACAAAACATCCTACTTCTTCCTAGTGGACTTTGGGAGCATGCAGTAGTGAACTCCTCAAAATCATGGAGTGAGTTCCTTTCAATTGTTTCCTAAGGGCTACTTTCTAATATTGTTTTCAAAATAAAAATTACTGTGTGGTAACTGAAGGTGGTGATTTATTTCCCACTCTCATGTTGAACACACCTCTTAGCTGGCCTTTTGAAGTCCTTCATTCAGTGATAAGGTGGATATTTCCTGGAATTTTTGTATTCCTGTCTTTTGCAGTTTGTAGGCCAAGTTTATTTCTTGTGTACAGATATGTAAATGAAGGACAAAACCAGAACTAGGTGATTTGCAAAGACAAAACCAGAACTAGGTGATTTGCAAAGACAAAACCAGAACTAGGTGATTTGCAAAGACAAAACCAGAACTAGGTGATTTGCAAAGACTCAAAAAAAAAAAAAAAAGATCAATAGGATCTTCTTGTAGAGATGCAAAGTCTGTAATTTAAATTTCAGAAATTAGATAGTGGAGTTATATTTCTGGGGTTTTTGGGGGGTTACCAGGAAATTAATCTGACCAGGACATACAAATGTTTTCACTAAAGTTGATTCCTGTTTATCTAAATTGCTTCAAAAAGGATTGCAATGTGGAAATGTATTTCAGGAACAAGATAGGGCCACACTTTCTGGGAGCAGTTGGATCTTTGATAAGTACATCATAATTCTGAAATTCTACTGGTCTGAAAACAGAGGTACAATAAAGTAACATGTGTGTAACAGGCGGTCTAATCCATGTAGATGCTGTGCATAAATTACTGGTTTAAAACTGAGCTTGTGGAGATTGATAAGGAATCTGTCATCTGAAATTGGCCTCGTAGTACCATAGCTTGAAAGTTAGTACTGTGAAGAGGGATGTGAAGAGTATAATTTCTAGTGGAAAGGCCGGTGTTTTACAGGCTCCTTTTTCTGATGATGCTTTCTTTCCTTTTAGCTGAACCCAATTACTTGGAATAATTTTCACTTTGCAACACCCTTGGCCAAATAAATGAAAAATCACTCCTTAATGAGGAGAAAAATCATTCTAGTATACTAAAATATCTCTGTAGTTTTTTCTCTGGGTTCTGTGAAGGCTTTTCATCATAACAATTTAGATAACTGTCTAGTAGTTGTCTTAGTTTGTAGATGTGTAATACTGATGTGATACTTACATAAACGATACACTATGTTGTGAATTGGAAGTGGCCTCTTGGACTGGGGAGAATGAAAGTGAGGTATGTGAAATATTGATAAGAATCTGAGAAAGAACACAAGACAAGTTTGGTATAGCTTAATTTTCAGGAGCAGAAAATAGACTGTTAAGGTATGAGACTTAATTTTTTTCTACTATTTGATTTTAGCCAGTATGTGTATTGTAAAAGGATAATTTAAAAATAAAGAGTGTGGAGCACAGAAAATAAACCTGTGAAGGAACATAATCTGTAGATAACTTGTTTTCTGTTTTGCATTGTTTCTTGTACTGGCATTCAGCTTCAGTATCACTGCAGCTTGTTGTAACTAGAGCTTGATTATCTGGGCTGTTGTAAATTTAATGCTTACACTGGCTTTTTAATGCCATTGGCATATGTGATTAGGCAACATATATTCTTGAGGAAGCTACACATCAAAGTTTACAAAGTCATACAGTTCATTTGCCTCAGTGTACTGTACAATATTTGGGCAAAAAGGCAAAATTATGGAAGTGTTTTTTAAACTAAGGCTTAGATTATGAAGGGACAACCTTGGCTCAAATAAAGCAATCTTTGTGCCTCATGTGCATTGGCCTCTTAAAGCTGTCTTTATGCAGCTTCATTTCACTAGTAACCAGCTAAAGAACAAAAAGATTGGTTTTTACATTTCTCTGTGTGGTGCAAGCTGTCAAACAGCAACTGGGAATGAAGAGACTCTCCATTTTGAGGCCATCTGTGTAGGTTCTTTTGTCTGAACCTGACGAGGTCATGGCAGATGGTGGGGTCACAAAATCTGGCTTCTTGAGCTAGACAAAATATGTTCATAAAGCTGAAAGAATAGCAACTGTTTGTACTGACTGTAAAGCTTTGTGGCAAAGAACTGTAGTTTATGGGCAGTACCTTCTGGATTGCTAAGCTTGACAGCAAATAACTTGTCAAAGATGAAATTGCTTTGCTTATCTGTAAATGGGTTAAAACTGCTTAGCAAACTGTGATGTCAGCTGTTTCATTTGGGTAAATTACTCTTAAAGCAAGAGAGGAAGGTCAAACTGCATCATCTGGCCAGAGCTCTAGATGATGTAGTTGGAGAGTTTGTGTGGAAGAAGGAAGGTAGAAAAAGGAAAAGCACCATAGGTTTCAGATGCAGTACAAGAATTCAGCATTTGCCCTTTGCCATGACCGCTGTAACTTTACAGCTTTTCTGTGGCTCTTCAGGTTTCAGGATTTTCTCCTGGATGTGAACAGATACCTCTTTGTAGTGTCCTTTCTAAAGGCAGCAAAAAATGCTTCTGGTTGTCTTGGATGTTCTGTAAACCAAAACCTCTTGGTAGACTGAATTGTATGTCATTCATATGCTGGAGTAATTGCTTAATTATGGCTGCAATAAATCAAGGCACTAAGGTAGATAAATAACAACAACAGAAAATGGAGAACAAACTGGTTTTCTACCAACTGTAGTAACAGTTTAACTGATACGGTGTCTGAATAAGCCAAGAAATTTACAGAAGCATCCTAGAATTTACTTCTTTTCTGGATTGTCTAAAACCACTAATGAAGTGATGGTAGAGTTCGCCATTAGCTCCAGACACTGCTGAAACAGTTTTTGAGGCTGTTCTGGAAGGGAGGTGAAGACACTAACTGTTCTCAAAGGCCTAGCTTAAAACACAGGAAATCGCCTGAATTGCATTTGCCTTTGTAGCTGCTGAGTTCTGCTATAACAGGTCATGGCTCACGTGTGGTAACTAGTTTAGGCATCTTCCAAAAAGGTATTGCTGAACTCATTCCACACTTTAAAGTGTGAACTGTTCTCCCTTTCTTACACATCCAAGTGCAATTGAGATGTCTTTTGCAGGCCATTTTTAAAGCAAGTCACAGTTCTGAAGTACTTCTGAGGTATGCTTTGTCAAGTTAATTGTATGTTTAAAATGGTTTGTGCTGCCACCATTGTTTTGTGACTTGTTCAGTTTTCTGTAAGACTTCTAAAAGCTTAGATCTAAAAATGAAGTCACTTTAAACATTTTTCAGTATACCTAAATGCTTACCTTTCCTGAAATGGTAACATTATAATCCTAATTACATAGGGGTAATAACAAACTCTTGAGAAAAAAAGATGGGTTTAAACTGGAATGTTTTCTCTTGGATGTTTCCTAAGCATGCTCTGTATATGTACATTTCATAGCATTTCCTGTTTCTTATCAAGATACTTCGGTGTCTGCAGTGGTGGAATTAGAAGATTTCTCTGTTGTTGGAGGCTGAAGACAAGATAGAGAAAATTAACTTACTTCCAGTTTTTACAGCCAGTTTACATTAGGTGAAAATGATGACATGGTTTTAACTAAAAGGCTTTAGTAATGACATGGCCTGCTTTGCTAGCACGTTAATACAGTTGGCCCTCTCTGTAAGTTGGGTTCTTATGTACAAGATTAGGTCTCTGCCTGTTCCAAGCAGAATATTGCAGGTGCAGGGTTTCAGCTAGAGAGGTAACTGAAAATTTATTTTAACTAAACTACTTTATTAACTTTCTTACAGGATGTTCATTTTAAAGATTCTGTGAAGATGCAGAGGGAGATTTTATGGTTTCACAGAATATAAAGCAATATTGTCTGACATGACGGCAAAAAATGTAAGTGCGATTCTACACCGTGTATTGCTTTTTATATTGGCACGCTGATGGTCACTGTCAGCTTTCAGACTTTGAAGGGCTGTGTGTTTCATTTCTTGTATTTGTCCATTCAAGAAATCAAACCAAAAAAACCTTCAAATTCAAAAATCTTGTCTGATTTTTGTATACCACAAATGTGTACATATTACTTTGAGCAGTATTTTGATAAACTGGCTAGAAGCTGTTTAAGGATGTGGAGTTTACTCAGCTCTAGGTCAGCTTAATAACTGGGGCAATACTTTATGCATTAAGGTACTCAATCCCTAACTGATCCTTATGGGTCCCTTCCAACTTGAGATATTCTGCATTTCCTCTGACATTGCTCCCAACATCACAGAGCTTCTCATTTTGTTGAAGCACTTCTGCACCAGAATAAAATCTTTCTACTGAGTCACAAAACTCAAGAAAGAACAGAAAGATGGCATCTTTTGTTAGTAATATAGGTAGAATCTGGGTTTCTTGAAGGCCATCTCTTACAAAGTTTGGAGGTCAGTGAGTTGAGTATGACTTCAGGCTCTGGGCAGTTCACCCAATGACTGCTTTTGATAGGGCATCCTACAGTCTATTTAAACATTACTAAAGAACTCCACACCATAAGTGCGGGTGACCCTAGCATGGTGCTCTGTTCAGTAACTGCAAAAGCTTTTGTATGTATTTGGGTGGATTGATGCCAGGGGCACAGTTTGGTTAAATTAATTCTCCAATTCTCCAAAATTTCTTTTCTGTTCACCTTATTGATAGTTCCATTTGGTATGTAGCTCCAGGTAAGGCTTTCAGACTTTCTTACTGTTGGATTCAAGCTGACCAAGCCAGAAAATAAATGGATGTTTATGCAAAGCCCTTTGATGTACTTATTTCATAGGCCATATCTAATTGTAGTATAAATAGGTAATTCTACTGATGCATGTGGATCAGCTACATAAATCCAAATAATCTGTGGTTCTGACCTTTGGCTGAATGCAATTAAAAGGTAAATATCAATGCCAATGAAATCCAGGGAGTGTTGTGTGATAGTCATGGAGTGACATAGGTTGGACAGGATTTCAGGAAGGCAACTATGGTGCTTTGTGTAAAAGCTCTTTGACACTTGAATTCAGAACCCAGTTGCTTGGTGCTTTTTTCAGGGCCATTCAGGGCTCTGAGTGTTGAAAATTTCTGGGGACATACATAGGACATTCAGTCTGGGCAACCTACTATTGTGCTGAGCATGGAGATACAGGGCAGGGGTTGTTGTTTAAGGCTATAGTTATTTTATAGAATAAATATTTTGTTGGTATGTATACTTAGAAATTTGGCATATATAACTTTGTCAACCTGGTTAGTTAATGTCTTTATTTTTTACAAAATCAGTGTCTGCTGTATGTGAAAGTAGAACTCAGTTTCAATGTTTAAGTATACCTGTTCAAAGGATTTGCAAAATAAATAACAGTGTGAAAACATGAGTAGTCACATGCCTTCTGTCCTTATTTGTAGTAATTGTCCAGGCTTGCCCACCCTTCGTTACTCAAAACTGCACATTCAGGCAGGTGGTGTCAGCCCCAGTGTTTACTGTCACTGCTAAGAAGGCCCAAGAATACTTCTGGATTTGGATTGGTTTTTGCAGCTTGAAAACTGTTTCAAATGTAATGCTAATGTTGGTCATCAGTTCTACTGACTGGATGATAAAATTGTTTGGGGTAGAAAAGACCTCTAAGATCAAGTCCAACTTTCAACCCAAGACTACCATGGCCATTAAGCCATGTCCCAAAGTATCAAGTTCACATGTATCCTGAGCACCTCCACGATGGTGGCTCTACCACCTCCTCAGGCAGCCTGTTCCAATGCCTAACCACTTTCCAAACTAAACCTTCCCAGATTTTTAATCTCCATATTTTAATGATCTGATGAGTGAGGTGAAGGAGAGAGCTTCTCTGCAGAAGTTTTTTCTTTTTTCTTTTTCTATTGAAGCAGGAAGGAAAGGGAACTTTAAAGTACTGGAATTAGGAGGTCTGGGAAACTCTTAGAGGGCACACAGCTTTCATCAATATGTACAGATCAGAAACCTGTCACCTCTATATTCCAAAATCATTACCCCTCAAGTGGGACACCGCAGTCTAGGGATGTTTGTGCTCTTGATGCTTCTTTCAAGAAGAAAGTACTTAGGCGTCCCATGTGTATAAGCTGTGTTGAGCAGCCTTGTCTCCAAGGAAGCCTGTGCTTCAAGCGTGTAGCAAAACATTTCCACAGAGTCAGTGTGCATGTGTGAGATGAATAATATTCCCCATCACTATTTCTCCTTGCCAACTTTTTGTGGTGGGAGTATTACCAAGACTGGCCTTACTTTCTGTAAGTGCAAGATGCTTTTTAGTGTCTGCTTGTGGAACATTGTTTATGAGTAATTTGACCTTGCTTAGATAACAAAAGCAACCAAAAGAGCTATGAATAATAAAACATGGAATAAAAGTTTGGGATTCTCTTGGAGATAAGTTGTTTACATGCTTACCATACACATTGTACCTGCTCTAATTTAAACCACCTTGTCATCATGGGTTATTTCATTCTTACTTCTATAATATTTTCATGCTTGTTTTGTACTTCCATTCTCATCTGTACTTCAGGTAAGAAGGCACTAAAACAATATTGAGAAATGGGGAGAAAACAAGCAAGTACTCATGGTGAACTTATTTTTAGGACAAAAAATTACTTCAGCAGATTGTTTGAGTAAGACTGTAAGTTTTGATTGAATATTCAGTTGTCAACAAATTGCAGTGCTGCCTTTGTAGATTTTAAGGGGCGTTGGGATTCCTTATCCTTTCTCTTGCAATGAATTAAGGCACTTTTATCTAACACTTGATATTTATCCCTGTGGCTTTTATGAATTTGTGCTTTATTTCTTGCAGAGGCAGAGGTCCTAGGAAGCAGCTTTTGTTATTTGATGTTGTTATTTACTGTGCAAAGGCAGCAGTAGTATTCACAAATTTATAGAATGGTTTGGGTTGGAAGGGACCTTGAAGATCACCTAGTTCCAACCTCCCCTTGCCATTGGCAGGGACACCTTCCATTAGACCAGATTGCTCAAGGCCTCATCCAGCCTGGCCTTGAACACCTCCAGGGAGGGGGCATCCACAACCTCCCTGGGCAACCTGTTCCAGTGGCTCACTAACCTCACTGTAAAGAATTTCTTCCTAATTTCCAGTCTAAGTCTGCTCTTAAGATTCCCTCTTGTCCTATCACTACAAGCCCTTGTAAAAAGTCCCTCCCCAGCTTATTTATAGGCCCCCTTCAGGTACTGAAGGGCTGCTGTGAGGTCTCCCTAGAGCCTTTTTTTCTCCAGGCTGAACAGCCCCAACGTTCCCAGCCTGTCCCCATAGGGGAGGTGCATCAGCTGTCTGATCATCTTCATGGCCCTCCTCTGGACCCACTCCAACAGTGTGATGTCCTTCTTGTTTTGGGGGCATGTTGCTCCAGGTAGGGTGTCAACAGGGCAGAGGGGCAGAATCCCTTCCCTTGTCCTGCTGGTCATACTGCTTTTGATGCAGCCCAGGACATGGTTGGCCTTCTGGGTTGCAAGCACATATTGCTGGCTCATGTGGAGGGGTTTTTTTGAGTATTATGATCCAAGAGTGCTGGCTCTTCATCTTAGCTTTGCAGTCATAACATCCTTTCAGTGTTACAAGCAATACAATTTACTAAACATTTCCTGTTTTAAAGATACCAAGAATCCATTTTCAGAGTGAAGAGTCTCAGTGACATGTGAGCTTACCTTGGCGCTCAAGCCCCCCGACGGGAAGAGTACTAAAATGCTGCTCCGTTCCACATGGGCTTGCAACCAAAGCGTGACAGGAGACAGCTTGAGTCTATTTTCATGTCTTCCTCTTTCCCCTGCTCAAAGCTAGGCGCAACTGTTGAGGTCCTCTACCGCCCTGCTGCATTGCCTCTGCACCGCTGCCACCTGGTGGGAGACAAGGGAAAAACGGAGACAGGCTTGCTCTGCTTCAAAAGCAGCTACTGGTGATCCCATGGTCTGCACCAATCAAAGCACTGGATTGTATTTTGGAGATAGTAGATCTATCACACACACTTGGGTGTGACAAGAAAGAGCAAGTCGTTTGAGAAAAATTGATAAAGTATATTGAGGATTTCTAAGGGCTTGTTTACAGAAGCACATGACTTAGATCATTTAAGCAGTATTTTATGACCAGAATAGAGCAGCAACAGTTACTGTTCACAGGTTGCTCCTGATGGTGAAAACATCATAGCAGAAGTAGTTTCAGAATAGCCACATCACGATGCTGTGTGCAAATCTTTGCCCTCAAAAATTACTTGTAGAATAAAAGTTCTGTGATGGCATTGAGTGACTGAATACTTGTAGTAGGTACCATTTGTTCTTCTGCAGTTTACTTTAGGGTCATGTTACTGCTGTTTAATCTGCCTGCAATTAAGTGATTCCCTAATTTGATACAATTAAAACTATGAACTGCCCTAGCATATGTTCCATTATAACCACATACATATGTAAAATGAACGTTTTAACTTTGATTGTATTGATTGGTTGTTTACTAACTTGGATACCTGAACCCTTTATTGTAATTATTTACAGAAGCACTTAAATTTTATAATATTTTTTGAAGCTATTTTGTTGTATTCAGTGTAATTGTCTACTATTCCAACCAACTTTGTCTCTCAGTGCTTGTCACAATTTACGTCTTGGAAGCAAACAAAATATTTTGTTGAACCTTTGGGAGGTGACTAAGGTGGTGCAGGCACAATGCTCTCAAACTGAAGAATGCCCTACTTGATGTTGCTGGGCCTATCCTGTGTTAGCTGGGATCTAAGGGATTTCTTACCTCCCTCATCTGTGTTTTTCTATACAAGCTCCAGCTTTCTATGCTTTTTGTAAATGTCAAAATCTAAAATGCACCATTCCAAATCTAAGTTCTCCATGTTTCTGTACCCATAGGGTAAATTATTTTCATAATACTGTTGGTTGCATACTAGAAAACAGAAATGTTTATCCTAAGTCTTCCAAAATGTTTTGTTCAGGTTGGTGTGACTTCCACAAATGGAGACTTGAAAGGATTTACAGATCAGAACCAGAGTCCAACAAAAGGTAAGAGAATTCTATTTCACAGTATCACAGTATAACTAAGGTTGGAAGAGACCCCAAGGATCATCAAGTCCAACCTGTTCCAACAGACCTCACAACTAGACCATGGCACCAAGTGCCACGTCCAATCTCCCCTTGAACACCTCCAGGGACAGTGACTCCACCACCTCCCTGGGCAGCCCATTCCAATGACGAACGACTCGCTCAGTGAAGAACTTTTTCCTCACCTCGAGTCTAAACCTCCCCTGGCACAGCTTGAGACTGTGTCCCCTTGTTCTGGTGCTGGTTGCCTGGGAGAAGAGACCAACCCCCTCCTGTCTACAACCACCTTTCAGGTAGTTGTAGAGGGCAATGAGGTCACCTCTGATCCTTCTCTTCTCGAGGCTAAACAATCCCAGCTCCCTCAGCCTCTCCTCATAGGGCTTGTGCTCAAGGCCTCTCACCAGCCTTGTTGCCCTTCTCTGGATATGTATATATATGTATATAGAAAAGAACTTGTGTACATAGAAAAGAACATTAAGACTTCTCATTTTGATTAAATCAGTATTATTGCTGATTTCACTGCAGATGGGTGGTTCAGTTTTGTGAGACTCAGTTCAGATGTTCAGAATATATTTCATACATCCACACTGGGAGATGTTTTATTACTGCCATGCAAGTGTCAATAATAAACGTTGAAGGATCATTAGGTTTCAGAGCTAAAAAGAGATGTGGTGAAAATAAATGATAAAATAGCCTGTTTTGTTGGTTGTCTCATACTGTAAATATTTCACTTATCTCTGTTCACCTTTTATAAAGGTGAAACTTTGCATGTATCTACATCTTTTCTACATCTGCGCTGCAGCTACAGTAGATTCTTACGCATTATTGTCCTCAATTTTGTTGCTTCTTATTCATTCATACTTACAGAGAAGTTACACTATTGAATGCATGATTTTGCAGTTACCTCATGGCACAACATAGGTATGCTAAAATAAACATTGAAACAGGGCCGTGGTTCAAGAACAAGTGAGAAGAGAAAAGCAGGCTATGGAGGAGAGGTTATATGAGAAAAGACCAGGGAACAGATGTCAAACACCACTGAGTCAGTCTAGAACCAACTGGGCTAAGCTGAATATTGGCAAGTTCCTAGGGAAGGAGGGCAGGGCAGGGCAGTGGTGAGGGTTGGTGTCTGCCGTGCTCTGAAGCAACCTGTCACCTCAGTTGCCTTCAGTTTCTGTCTGCTAGTGCCAGAGAGCGCAAGTAGCCCTTCATGAGCTAATCCTTGGCCTTACAGCTTATGCCTTCAGCTAGGCTCAGACTCTGGAATACAAGGGAGGGGCATCTCTTCTTTAGATTTGATTCTGCCTCCAGACCCACCAGTGTCATCCTCCATTTTGTTGTATCCATTTTGAATAACACTATGCATAGCAGTGGGGTGAGATATATGACTGATGACTTCCCAGTTCCCTTGCTTTGAAACTGTCATAGGCAGGAATTGCTGCTGCCACAGGGTCTGTAGATAAAGGCATTTGCTGCTTTGAGTGGCTCATGTGCAACACTTGGATCACACATGGGTACTGCTGCATGACAGATTTGATTAAGACATTGTCTGAAGAATCAAGAGTACAAGATTTGGAATAGAGGAGGAGCAGCAGCACTTGTGAGACTCTCAGCACAGAGCTGCACTTGTGCGTGAAGGCAGGATGAGTTAGATACATGTTACTTACAGGTTACGAAAGAAATAATTTCAAACTCTATTTTTTACTCTTCTTTTTAGGTAATATTTCAATAATTACATTACCAGTTTCCAGCACCAACTCCCCAACTAAGATTTTGCCAAAAACTCTAGGACCAATCAATGTGAATGTTGGACCCCAAATGGTAAGTTTTTCACCTCTGGTTGCACTAACTTGTCAAACTATCTGTGAGATTTCCTATTGCTGTGATACAGAAAAGTGAAAAACCGAGGTGTGAACAGTGATAGGAGCTTCCAGCTTCCTGCCTCAGGTGCAAAGGCTGCTGAATGGCCCCACCTGGATAGAAAGGTGAGGATATATGGATGCAGCAAGTTAGACAAGCCAGAATTGCCACTCCCAGCAGTGATCCTGTATGTTACCTTAGGGGATGCTTATCTTCCTGGCTTGGACTGGAAATGGAAACAGCTTTACCAGCTGACATTTTTAACTATTACTCAAAAGTGTATTAAAAAAAAATCTCATTAAGAATGTATTGATACTCTGAACATTTTGAGTCATGTCCTCATCAGTTGGAGATTTAACTTGTTGAAATCATTCTTCATCTGTCTTTTCCTGTCAGTGACAGCTGTATATGAGCATGTATTGCTGCTCAGACATTTTGCAGAACATTCTCATTTGGAGAACATTTTTCTGTTGTTTTGCTGGCCAAAGAACTAAACTGGCAATGCAGTGAACTATACCTAGTAACCTCATGCCTACTTAGCGAGCACTTAGCTTGAGTACAGGAACCATACAGTATGTTATATGAATAATTGTGATGGGTCTTCTTTAAAGTTATTCGTGTTCCTCAATGGCTTTTATCCCACTTGGACAGATGGACCACAAGCATTAGAGCCAGCTCCCCCCCAGCCTGCATTCTCTGCTCTGCAGAGCTCTCCATTTAAAGAATGTTCACGAGTTATTATTAGTAGGAAAGTCAGCACTCCTTTGGCAAATGGAGATTGGCAAACGTGACATTCTGCAAGAAGGGCCAAAAGGAAGATCCAGGGAGCTACAGACCTGCCAGTCTGACCTTGGTGCAAGGGAAGGTCATGGAGCAGATCATCTTGAGTAGCAGGACAAACAAGTGATCAGGCACAGTCAGCATGGGTTCATGAAGGGTAGGTCCTCCTTGAATAACCTAATCTGGCTGGATCGATGGACTGTAGCCAATAGTATGAGATTCAGTGAGGCCAAGACCTGGAGCCTTCATGGGGTTGTTATGACCCAAGTGTTGGACCTGGCATTTGGCTTTGTTAAACCTCTCATAGTCGACCTTGGCCCATTGATCCTGCGTGGCCAGATCCCTTTGCAGAGCCTTCCTACCCTCAAGCAGATCAGCACTCCACCCAATTTAGTGTCATCTGCGATACCCATGATGTCTGTGTCCTTGTATCCAAGAAGTTGTAGCTTTAACAATAAGCTGTAGAGAAGTGGATTTTTGTGCTTCTAAGTGCCCATTTGACCTGACACTACCTGAGGAGGGTAGCTGCTGTGGGTAAGGGGCTTTGAGAGAGCCCTCTGCTAAGGTCTGTCTCCACTGGATGGCACCAGGGGATAGAAACAGGACAGGTCAATCTTGGGAACACTTGGACATGAATTTGCCACCTCAGTTTGTTGTAGTGTTTGTCACAGAGATTGGACATCAGATACTCCTTTATGACACATTTGGTCTGTGATTTTCAAAACATGAGCAGAGCAGTTTGAAGGTTCACAGAGGGCAGGATGTGGTGAAATGCATTTCAGTATGCGAAATAGCTAGAATCTCTCCTCCCTGGCATATGTGCCATATGCTGGCAGAACCATATGCTTACTGCAAATAAAGGTTATTTATAGTGCTGCAAGAAATTGATATAAAAAGTGACTGGATTGTGTTGACATATGAATAAAAAGCCCTGTCCAGGAAGCTTTGGCAATGTTGCTGGAATCAACATAATTGAGCAAGTGTTTTATTTTAAAGAGTAATTAATTAATGGTGTTTCATTTTTAAACGCTATATAAATTCTTCTGATGACTTCTTTTAAAGAAGGAACTTAGATGTAATTAAAAGCTGAGACCAGTTATCTTAGTGCTAACACTGTACCGACAATTCCACCAGATTTGAGTAAGTGTAAATTCTGTCTATACTGTACAGAGTTTACATTTCATTCCATATCTCTTCTGTTCTATTATTAGCAGGCTGGAATGCCTTGAGATCACATTATGAATGCTAGAAGCTGCAGAGAATACTTAGCCTGCAGCTCAGATTGTTGTTGGTACTTAAACAACTCTAAGAGACAAATCCATTGGATACACATATTCTCAAAGAAAAATCTGATGTATCTGCCACACTCAGTAATTACTTCTGTTTTTCTAGATCTTGTCCATATGAATAATAAAATAACATGGTACAATTAGTGGAAAACTTAACAGCATTGTAATTAATGTGTGAACATACTCTGTTGACATGTCTTCTGTATATTTTGACTGCAGCTTGCACCTGGCACAGAATTATATTTTTTCTTAGTACCATGTGCATGGTATGAATCTGGGGCTATGGTAATCCCTTGTTTTCTTAAGAGAGCTGTGATTTTTATTTCTAAATTGCATAGATCATCAGTACATCACAAAGACTGACCAACTCGGGGAGTGTTCTGATTGGGAATCCATATAACCCAGCTCCAACAATGGTCACACAGACACACATAATGGAAACTTCTGGCTGGGTCCCAGGGTAAGATTTTTTTTCCTTTCATTTCATGGTGTTTCAGCTTCTGTTCTGTTTTTTTCCCTTTATTTATACTGTTGTATCTGTATGTTGGCCTATGGCTTCTACTCCTTGCGCAGCTGAAAGGAGTACCCTCTTTAACCTGTTAACACACTTTTGATGTCTCAAGCACGTGAATGCAGAGGTATAAACATCAGTTACTTCACTGCCTGTTTTAATGTTGGTTAGTGGCATTGTCTGTCTGTGAAAATGGGGAGTCACAAATTCAGGACTCCTAGAAGCTCTTACTTTTTTCAGAAGTTCCTGGTGTATCCAAGTAGCATTGCTGGCGAGTGTATGACAGCAGAGGGGGAGACTCAAAACCTCTTCAAGAAGCATTTAAGAACAAAGCTGTAATGGAAAATTTTGGCTTAATCAATGTTGTATTTTTATTACTATCTTGCAGTACCAACCAACTTTCATGGGGTTTTGAGATACTCTAGAGTAACATGACAGTCTTTATCTCTTCTAAGGAAATCTAGTCTTTACAGTATTACTAGTTGTTTTTTTTCCCTCAATATCAGTACTGCTGATCTTGTCCATCTGAAGGCAGATTAAATGCTTTGCCTCTGAAGATTAAAATGCTCTGCCTCTGAAAATTGAAAAGTAAATTATTTTAAATGAATTGTTTATTTAATGTTACTTCCTTGTTTAATCCAGATAGAAATATTTTTTCTAAACGAGTGATGAATGTCAGTAATACCTTTCCAGCTTTAGGGGTGGGAAAAATGGAGCATCTAAGACATAGCAGAAATGGGATCATAATGTTTGTACCTTGACTTTCTGTGCTGTAAGCAAGGAAGGCTCATACTTCCCAGCTGCTATATTCCCACCAAAGAGTCAATGAACTGCATGCAGTTATAAAGCTCAGTTATTTTGCTGAGTTGGTGCTTATGTCTTAAGATACCTTGTGAATCCACTTTGTTCTGATTTTACTGGAAAAAGGAGTTCTCAAAGTTTACTTTATTTCTGCAAATTTTGTAAAATGTGGAGGCTGGGCAGAAGTTCTTTCAGTACCCAGTGGAGAAAAAGGCTGTAGTGTTTGTCCACAGCTTGCTAAAACAGAGAACCAATGTCCATTAGCTTGCTTAAACGTCATCCAAGCCCAAGTGATGGAGATTCCAGGAGAGAAGCCTAGTTGCAGTACACCAACCACCATCACACCCTTCTGTTTTGGATACTGTCAAAATCTAAGCCTATTGTTTTGCGGATAAAAAGAAGCAAGGATTTCACAAGGCTGGCTGATCAGTACTGATTCCTGCAGAAGTCTGTACGGTACATGATATTTTCATCTGAAGAATGCAGGTGAGGAAGGGCTTATGGTATTGCCAAACCTAAGCAGTGAGTTCTTGCTGAAGACAGTTCCATAGGATTGGAAGTTCAGCCTCCTTGCTTTACCTGCTGTTTATTCCTCTTCACAGATTCCAAATTGTTTCCAAAGCCAAGTGAAATAAGAACATTTTTATGCTCAGGGCTCTGTACAGCCCATGTCAGCCTGGCTTACAGAGCAGGGGACAGCTCTTCATTCACTACCATTCCAGCCCCTTGCCCCAGCTCTGCTGCATTCAGACCCCAAGTTGTGCAGCATGGGTGGTGACACACTGTGTACAGGGATTGCCAAAGACAAAAGTCCTGCTGTTGCTGCTGGGTTCTGGGTTGCACAACCAAATACATGCAGGCTTTCATGGCACAGATCTTCAAATAATGTCACTTCACTTCAAGTCCCTTCATAACTCTGTCAGGCTTTTTGCTGCAGAAGTATCTGCTGGGAGCCCTGCTTTTGAAACAGCAGAGTAGGCAGTGTGTGTCCAAAGTGATTTATCCATCGTTCTCAAGCGGTGCGCTTTGCATCAGCTGCAAGAGAAAAAGACAAGTTTGGAATACAGCTTCTGAAGTTTGCCTGCTGTGGCAGACACAGAAAGATAGGAAGCTGATGATTGGTGGCTGATACTCCACTGCAAAATTTGTGTCAACTACTTCACAGTATGTCATCAGCTCTACTATGAATGTGTGTGGGTTTTTTTGGTAGTAGGACATTCAGTGTCCTGAAAGTATGGGATAAAGGCTTTTTTCTTCCACATGGAGGATTTTGAAATAGGAAATTTCAAGGAGCCTAACATTTCTGGTGGGATTTGGTTATCTAGCTCACATCAGCACTTACCGTAGTTCCAGATGAAGTGACTTCTGTAAAATCATACAGGCAAAGCATGGTAAAATTTGGAACAGAACTTGTCTGGCAGTGAGCTCAGACAACCTCCAACCTCCTTACTGCCTTCTCTGGATTTTTGGCAATCTATGTGTGTGCTCTATTTTCCCCTGTTGGTAAACATGTAACAGCAAACATTAGTACCCAGGTAGGCCCCACATACATTGATTTTGTTGATCTAAATATATAATATTATTTTTAACTAAGCTTGAGTTGTCTTTTCTTAGGGACAGAAAGCGGGCTCAAGAATTTATAGAATCAGATTTCTCGGAAACGTGAGTATTGTACATCTCTAGGTATATACATGGGTGTATATGAAAAATAGATACGGTCACACCTGCCTTACTTCTTTGGTCTGCCCTTCAGTGAGATGGGTACCCAGTTCCCACTTTGGTCTGCCCTTCAGTGAGATGGGTACCCAGTTCCCACTTGCAGCAGTTACCAATTCTTCATGTGAAAGCTATGTTGTATGTTATTTCTTGTAGCTGTACTCTTTGCTTTATCACTTCCTGCTAAATGCACTTGCTGTTAGAGGTGATACTGGGACTTGAGAAGAATAAACACAATGCATCTTCAGAAATTGCTTCTAATTTTCCATATGACAAATACTTGTAAACAAGTGATCTTTTTTCCTTTGCTTACAAAACTTCCTTGAAAGCATTAAAGGTGCTTCTATTTGTTTTTCACCTACCGTTGTCACTCAAATTGGACAACTGCATATAGGGATTAGGAGTGGTTTGGGTTTTTCAGATGTTCTAGTATTCCTTTCCACTCTTCTGTCCTTTCCAGGGTTCTCCTTTCCTTAAAATTCAAAATTTTGAAGAGCATTCTTCTATTTTAAGGGTTTTCTTAGCTTGTTCCTTACTTTTCTGGAGGAAGAAAATGAATGGAAAAGAGCCCTGACAGTTGACAGTTACACACTCAGAACCATAAAAACCAGAGTGTGTACTTACCCTCCACAGAAAAGTTTCTTGTATCTCAGTCTTAGCTATGATGGCACAACAATTAAACTTGGTCTTTAGGATAATGGAGGTAGCATCTGCTGTAAACAGGGATGTCTGACCCTTTCTGGTTTAAGCACAAACACGAGAAGTCCTGTAAATCTGGTTTCCAGGCCCATAAACACCTCATGGGGTTTGCTTTTTTTTGGTTCCTCTTTTGTGAAGCTATGTGGAGATTGATCCATTTTTTTAAGCATCTGACCAGTAGGATGTGTTCAAATACTATCAATGTAGAAATCGCCGAGAAAGGGCTCCCATATAATTTTTTGACAACTTGTAAGAAATAGGAAACTGAGTGGAAAAAGCAGAACAATTTTATTTTTAAGTTAGGTAGTACATGAGTTTTGATTCCTCCTGCAAAGAATATACCTTTTGCTGTGCAGCAAAGTAGCTTATTAATATTCAGTGTATTAAAATAATCAATTTTTATCCTTCCAGTAAGAGAAGCAAAAAAGGAGATAAAAATGGAAAGGGTCTGAGGCATTTTTCAATGAAAGTATGTGAAAAAGTTCAGCTTAAAGGAACAACTTCATACAATGAAGTCGCTGATGAGCTGGTATCAGAATTCACAAACAGCCATCTAGCTACAGATTCGGTAAGCAAATACCTATTGAAATTTCTTACACCATTACAAAGTTGTCTTCTTTATCAGGGAGTTGTGCCCCTTCTGTTTCCGCACTGTCTTGTCACACTCCATGCTTCACTTCACTTACTTAACTGCTTCCTAAATGCAAAGTCTTATCCTCTCAAATTTAAAAATACAGAATTGAAATTAAGAATTTAACTATCTTTAAATTTGTAAACAAATTCAAGACCAAGCATATGTGGTCTTGTCAGGCTTTTTGGCTTTGTCACACTTGCCATGTTGGGAATTTGCTGCACAGAGGTTTCAAGCAGGCCTGAAGCCTCAGTTTGCAATCATATATGCCATGTGGTATCCAATTCTTAATACAGATGAGGGCATCATGTTTTCACATCACTGTCTTGAACTGCCACTGTGGCTTTTTATCTTCTACATGTCTATGAGGGATGTGTTCAATCATTTTTCCTCTTTGAATTATTTTTCCATAATTAATGCTTCCCTGTTTTCTTAGCAAGCTTACGATCAGAAAAATATTAGACGGAGAGTTTATGATGCCCTTAATGTCCTGATGGCAATGAACATCATTTCCAAGGAGAAGAAGGAAATCAGATGGATTGGCCTTCCTACAAACTCGGCTCAGGAGTGTCAGAATCTCGAGGTGAAGTGAGGCAGTTGGGAAATTCTGGGTAGTTCACAGGTTGTGATGATGGAGCTGCTATACTTTAGAAGGGGGATTTTTTTCTCTGTTTGAACCTGACTGGTTTTGATTCTTGCGCACTATAAAAATCACAGTTTCTGGTATTTGAATCAACTCAAAGGGTATGTTTATGTATGCTTAGTTCAGCTTTGTTTAGTATCTATTACGTGAAGTTTAAGAAACACCTTTACCTTAGAAAAATGGACATTAATTTAAAAAGTAATCCCTGATTTAATCAGTCTGTAGTGGCCTGAATTATCCAGCAGAATGTCTAAAGCATTAATGGTGCAGTTATGCTTACATAATGGTATGTATTTAAAAGGAAACCACCATTCTCTATTCTACAGACTAATTAGTCTGTACTTGGAAATGCCATTCAAAGAAAATGAAATTGAAAAATAATTCCTGCTAGGATGACAAGTACTAGTAATGAACTGGCAGGGAGAAAAGTGTGATTTTCCTTACTGGTTATTTCCATTATTTTTCCAGCAGGCCAAGAGTTACCATGTTTTTGCAGGGATGCCAGAATTTATATGCACAATGTTGCTTATCCTTCAGGCCATGATCTATAAATAAAAAGTACAAGTTACTGTATTTACTGAAGTGTGTTGTAATGACTGTCTGTAAATACATCTTATTACGTATAATTTTTGTGATACCTGTGACATTAAATAATCTTTCAAGGTGTGGGGGATTCCTCCCCAGAAGAGAACTAGATTTGGGGTTTTTTTCTGTTGGGTTTGATTTGAGGTTTTTGTGGGTTGGTTCTTTTTTTATGTGCAGGTTCATTTACATCAATTTTCTTTCTAGATATGGTAATAAAAAAGCTTTTACTTTTCTTGTCCATTATGTAACTTAAAAAATACATCCACCCAAGGAGTGTGCATGTGTTCAATCTTTGTATTCCAGAATTCTCTCTTTAAAAATACCATTGATAAATTTGCATTTTGCATGCATTCATGTGAATGCATTTGTCTTCAGTGTTGTGAATATGAAACTTGAATTTCATTGTGTCACCCACAATGATTATATGCTATTCACTGTTTCAGGATCTAATTACTTCCATAGTGGAAGCCAGGCAAATAATGTGTTTGTCCCAGCAAAGAAAGTCATCTGCTGTGATCCGAAGGAAGCATTTTAAACAGTGAAGTTGGAGGGGAAGCACCACAAAACAACACTGTAAATAAAATAGGAGGGTTTAGGCCAGCTGTTTTAAGATTGCATCATTTAGTTTCAGTGGTTGAATGAATAGGTAATTTAAGAGTTTAATATTTTGGGGAGCAATGATACAGTGCTGGCACCAAAAGGTTAATGAGGAGAAATATCTTTCAAACATAATGACTAATGTCCAGTTCATCAGAGCACTATTTAAAACACCACTGGGTGTGTTTACAGTACCGGTAGGCATCCATTACTAATATTGCATAGGTTAAAGATTGCTTTGCCCCAGAAATTGACATTAACAAAACTTGTAAGAAATGGATCCTGTGCTCATATAGACAACATTACCACAACCTGCTTTTTGTTGCTGAAATCTCTTTAGTTTAACCAAGTCTCAGAAGAGTAGTCCAAACAAAAAGTGAAGGAAAGATGCAGGTGATGATCCTAGCCTGGTCTCCACATACTTATGTCTAGTAACTTCCAGCAGAATGGTGGAAGGCACATGCATAGTTCCAAGAGAGTACCAGGCAGGAGGAAAAAAGCAAACCAAACCAGAAACAACTATTTAATTTGGTGCTAATGGGAATTCAGGGCACAGTGAGGAGGGGAAGTAATACAGTCTTTTGTAGTAGTTGATTATTTGCTGGAGTTAAAAATTGTTGATTGATTGTCCTTTAATTACAGTTTGTCAGACATGTTTTAGGGAGAAACTCATGTGACTGTGCAGTTGGTCTGTGTGAAAACAAGAAAATACATGGCAAATAGGTAGAGCCAAAAAGGATTGTGCAATTTCCTTACCATGCTCTGGAGTTCAGCACCATTTACAAAGTGTGGATTTCTGTAGTGATGCTAGCACACTGATGTAGCTCTAAAGCCTTTTCAGTTTGGCACAGTGGAAAGGGCAAGGTAACTAAATAAATATCTTGATGCATATGCATTTATATTTTAAGATAGAAAAACAGAAGAGGATTGAAAGGATAAAACAGAAGCGAGCACAACTACAAGAACTGCTGCTGCAGGTACATTTTTAATTTACTTAATTACAAATTCACCATGTTAGCTCCTTCTACATTCTAACATGTGCCTTTGAGCTGAATTGAGTTTGGGGTTTGGTTGCAGAAATGTATTTCAAATGCATCTTTGTTTATAAAATCACATTTTATTATTTATAAAATAGGTAAAATACAGTTACAAGTATTCTTAAGTGTTTTGGCCTGTGCAGACTTTCAGTAATTCAAATAGAATCAAACTTTGCTATGAGGTTACAGGCAATAAGGATTTTACTTTTTTCTCATGGTGCAGGTATATTGACACAATTTTCATGTAATTAGGTATATACTGAAACTTTTAAGTATCTGATGCTTTTCCTTTTTTCATCACCAAAAACTGTTTCTTTAGTTAAGGCCAAAAGATTCTGTCTGATCTAATAAATTAGCAGCTTCTCTAAGACTAAGATGAGGAGAGGCTGAGGGAGCTGGGGTTGCTTAGCCTAGAGAAGAGCAGGCTCAGAGGAGACCTTATTGCTGTCTACAGCTACCTGAAGGGAGGTTGTAGCCAGGTAGGGGTTGGTCTCTTCTCCCAGGCAACCAGCACCAGAACAAGAGGACACAGTCTCAAGCTGCACTGGGGGAGGTTTAGGCTGGATGTTAGGAAGAAATTCTTCATAGAAGGAGTGATTGGCCATTGGAATGGGCTGCCCAGGGAGGTGGTGGAGTCACCATCACTGGAGGTGTTTAGGAAGAGACTGGATGGGGTGCTTGGTGCCATGGTTTAGTTGATTAGGTGGGTTGGATGATAGGTTGGACTCGATCTCAAAGGTCTTTGCCAACCTGGTTAATTCAATTCTATTCTATTCTATGTAACTAACTCCTAATCTGAGTTAATTATGCACATAAAATAACAGAGAAGACCTCTAATGCTAGGAATGTGGAACAATTTTCCACCAAGCTTTATTGCTCCTTTCTTGTTTCTTCTCCAGGGATTGTGGGTGGGGCATAGCCATTAAGATATGTGTGCAAAATCTGTATTTAACTTCTGTTCCTGGAGAGCTTCACTAGTGCAAAGAGGAAGTCAGGCCACAACTTACGACAGAAAATTACTGGAGATACTGAGAGTTGGTAAATAAGAGCTATGAAGTTCCACTTCCTGGAAACACTTACGTCTCCTCCTTTATTGTCAGTAATCATCTTTTCTTTTATTTCTTTGTTTCTGCAGCAAATAGCGTTCAAAAACTTGGTACAAAGAAATCAGCAAAATGAACAACAAAATCAAGGCCCTCCAGCTTTGAACTCAACAATACAGCTGCCTTTCTTAATAGTCAACACTAGCAAAAGAACAGTTATAGACTGCAGCATATCAAGTGATAAGTGAGTGTTTGTAGAATCAATTTTTAGATTTTTACTTTCTTTGTTGAGCTAGAATTTTTCTTTCAACAAGTGAGAGCCACTTTGATCGTTTACCACAAGTAATAATACATTTGAATTTGCTACTGTTACTTCAGAGGGGTGTTTAGTTGTTGTTTTTTAATATTCAATGCAACTGCAGTAGTAATATGAATAAGTTTATCAGCAGAGTTTATCAACATATGAATAAGTTTATCCACTAGAACAAGGGAATTGTATAGAAATTTGAAATGCAGTCTTTAGTAGCAAATTGCTATGGTTGTACTCTTGTATTAGTCTGCACATTTTCACTTTTGGGTGCTTTTGCTGTTCATCCTGTGAAAATGCATCTGAAGGTATGAGTTCCTGTTAACTGTTAGCTAGATCACAGCTAGTTCATTGGCTGAAAATAGTTGACACTGCTTTAATACTGTGGATGACAGATTTGACTCTGCGATACCCAAACCCTGCGTGGAACGTGAAGTCAATTAACATACAGCAAAAATTGACAGCCTCTAGTAACTTAAGCACTAAGATGCAAAAAAAGTATGCTCTTAGAAGTTGAATCTTTGTTGAAAATCAGGCTGAAGTCAGATGCATTCTGTAACAAAACTTTTGGAATACTCCCTTCAGTTAAGCAAGTTAGGAATTTTAGGATCAGTATTGATTTAGCTTAACTGTACTCTTACAGGCATACACCTTGAGTACTGTGTCCAGTTCTGGGCCCCTCAGTTTAGGAAGGATGTTGACTTGCTGGAACGTGTCCAGAAAAGGGCAACAAAGTTGGTGAGGGGCTTGGAACACAAGCCCTGTGAGGAGAGGCTGAGGGAGCTGGGGTTGCTTAGCCTGGAGAAGAGGAGGCTCAGAGGAGACCTTATTGCCGTCTACAACTACCTGAAGGGAGGTTGTAGACAGGCGGAGGTTGGTCTCTTCTCCCAGGCAACCAGCACCAGAACACAAGGACACAGTCTCAAGCTGCACCAGGGGAGGTTTAGGCTGGAGGTTAGGAAGAAGTTCTACACAGAGAGTGAGTGCCCAGCCTGGGGAGCTGGTGAAGTCACCATCATTGGGGGTGTTCAGGAAGAGACTTCATAGGGTGCTTGGTTGCATGGTTTAGTTGGTTAGGTGGGTTGGATAATAGGTTGGACACGATGATCTTGAAGGTCTCTTCCAACCTGGATTCTATTCTATTCTATACTATACAGTTCTTACTGCACTTTCAAATGGCACTCAATGTTTAGGTTTGAAGTCATTAAGTTGAAGGCTTCAGAACTGCTTTGAAGCTGTCAGAGATTAAACTGTCATTTGGGATCCAGAGAAGTGTGACATGCTTCTGTAGTATCAAATTGGAAGAAAACACTGCTACTGAAAATAAGCACACCAAATTGTTTAGGCTGTTGATATTTCAGTTTCTGTAACCTAGATTCAATATTAACATCACCTGGACACCTTTAAATTGGACATCCAAAATTAAATAAGCTTGCTACTGTGATTATTATTTGACCTGCTCGAGGGAAACGCCACAGAGGAGGACCTTGGAGTCCTTGTTGGAACAGCAATGTGCCCTGGTGGACAAAAAGGTCAATAGCATACACATTAAAAGAGTGTGTTCAACAGGTCGAGGGAGGTTCTTCTTCCCCTCTACTCAGCCCTAGTTAGACCACATTCAGAATATTGTGTACAGTTCTGGGCTCCCCATTTTGAGAGAGACAGGGAACTACTGGAGAGAGTTTGATGGAGAGCAGTGAGGATGATTAAGGGACTGGAACATGTCTTATGAGGAAGGATGGAGAGACTTGGGGTTGTTTGGAGAAGAGAAGGCTGAGAGAGTAACTTATCAATATCTACAATTATCTGAAGGGTGTCTGTCAGGAGGATGGAGCCAGTCTCTTTTCAGTGACATCCAGTGATAGGACAATTGACATAAACTCAATCACAGGAAATTCTACCTCAGCATGAGAAAAAATTTCTTTACTGTGAGGATGCCAGAGCACTGGAAAAGGCTTGGCCAGAAAGGTTGTGGAGTCCCCTTTGGAGATCTTCAAAACCACCACACCCACCTGGACACATTCCTGTGTGACCTGCTCTAAGTAGTTCTGCTCTGCAGGGGGTTTGGACTTGATGATCTCTGGAGGTCCCTTCCAATCTCTAGCATTCTATGATTATTTGTGCAACTGATTAGTGGCAGCAGCAAAATGTAGAGTGCCAAAAACTGATGGTAGTTAAAACACCGGTACATTGATCTGCTAAATAAGGCAGCTGAGAAAAGTGGTCACTCAGTTTGGAGAATCCAAATTCTATAGTATATTGGAGAGTATTTGCACTGCCTAACCCCATTACTGGTCAGCTTGTGTGCTTGCCTTTCCATCACTTGGTTTCAGCTGTAGTTAATAAGCCACTGTTGGGACCTAGGTTTTAGCACAGATAATAAGATGGCAGATCACGCTATGAGAACACAAGCTGATTTCTGAGTAATGGCCAAAATAATGCTGGGAAGTATTAGAAGGGGGAAAAAAAAGTTAAGAACTACAATGTAGAATGAAGTTTGTATAATCCTTTTATATCTAGAATAATCTGTGCTGTCCTGTTCTTGGGAGGAGTATAGTGTAACCGGGAGAGAGACGCAGGAGTGCATCAAGAATGCCTGAAGCTATGAAGAGGCATTCACAGAAGGAACAGATGGACTCTTTGGCCTAGAGAGGATGGTGTATTTGCACTTGTCTATAAAATCATGGATGACGTGAGCAATGTCCATAGAGAACAGCTGTACCCAATTGCTTATTAAAGTTGAGACGTTAAGAGAAAATACCGGGTGAAAGGTTTTGGACAAAAAGAATACAGGTTTGTAATAGTTGGTCTGTGCAGATCATGGCATTCCACAGAATCACAGAACGGTAGGGACTGGAAGGAACATCTGGAGATCACCCAGTCTAACATCCCTGCTACAGCAGGGTCACCCACAACAGCTTGCCCAGGATCATAGAATCATTGAATCATAGAATGGCTTAGGTTGGAAGAGACCTTAGAGATCACAATGTCCAGGCAAGATTTTAATCTCTCCAGAGAAGGAAACTCCACAGCTGTCTGGGCAGCATGCTCCAGGGCTCCAGCACCCTCCAAGTAAAGCTGATTTTCCTCATGTTCAGATGGAACCTCCCATGTTCAGTCACTGAGCACCACTGGAAAGATTGTGACCCCATCCTCTTGCTCCTGGTTCTTCAGCTATTGATAAGCATTGAGAAGCTCCCCACTCTGCTCTTCTCCAGGCTCAGCAGCCCCAGGTCTCTCAGCCTTTCCTCCTCAGAGAGATGCTTCAGTCCCCTCAGCATCTTCATAGCCTTTGATGTTTATACCAAAAGCTTACATAAATTCAAAAAGAGATTGTCCCTTAAAGAAAAACCTCAAATGGCTATTAACAGAAAAAAGTAGTAATGTAGTGAAGGCAGAAGTAGGTAGCTTCCTAGAGATGGAGAACTTCCTGTGCCGGATGCTGGAGGTTGCTAGAAACTCTGCTGGAGATCTGTTACTCTAAGTTTGTTTGGAAGCTTGTGTATGACCACAACACATGGGAGGATAATTGCAGAGCTATCAATAAATACAGCTTTTAATCCTGTAGCAATAAAAGCAGGATGTAGTTATTGCTTAGGTAACCGCACAGCTTGCTCATTGTAACTTGGTTTGGCACTGATCTCCCATCTCCTGTTTGTCTAAATATAGTTATGTGACTTCAGCCGCACCAGCCTAGGTAGAAGGAATATTGTAAGGTTGTGTTGTAAGGAATGATGTAGAGTTGATGAAAAGTAAAGTTGTAATGAGACATTTTATTTTCCCTTTTAACGTGGATGCACTTAAATACAGCTGCATAAGCAGTAGGTTTTGCAATCAGTACCATGCGAGTTGCAAGAGAAACGATGCCTGTAGCTTACAGTTTCACCATGTAGCATGTAGATTTCTAGCTGAAAATTTTGTGTGTAGGCACGAAAGACAACCTTTCCAAACCTACTGGGTCAAGTATAAGAAGGTTAGTATTAAAAATAACTATCAAGAAAATGCACATGACACAAGCTTGGAGAACTAACGGAAGGCTCACCACTGAGCCCAACCTCCAACCCAACACCACCATGGCCATTAAACCATGTCCAAAGCGCCATGCCGAAATGTTTCTTGGACACCTCCAGGGATGGTGACTGCATCACCTCCCTAGGCAGCCTGTTCCAATGCTTGACCACTCTTCCAGGAAAGAAATTTTTTCTGATATCCAGCCTAAATCGCCCCTGTCACAATTTCAGGCCATTTCCTCTTCTATCACCTGACACTAGGGAGAAGAGACTAACCCCACCTCACTCCGACCTCCTTTCAGGGAGTTGTAGCAATGAGGTCTCCCCTCAGCCTCCACATCTCCAGGCTAAACCAGTCCCAGTTCCCTCAGCCACTCCTCACAAGACCTGTTCTCCAGACCCTTCACCAGTTTTGTTGCCTTTGGACCTGCTCCAGTGCCTCAATGTCTTGCCTGTATTGAGAGGCCCAGAACTGAACCCACTATTGACAGTGTGGCCTCACCAGTGCCAAGTACAGTGGGACAGTTATTTCCTTGCTTCTGCTGGCCATAGTATTCCTGATCCAGGCCAGGATGCTGTTGACCACCTGAGCACACACTGGCTCTTGATCATCTGGCTGTCAACCAACAGCTCTGTGTCCTTTTCTTCTGAGCAACTTCCCAGCCATTCTGCCCCAAGCTTTTAATAGCCCGTAATTGTAGCATAAGGCCAGTATAGATAACCTTGCTTTTCTTAAGGCTATATTAAGTTTATATCACTATTTCTACTTCTGAGAGTCCTGTGGAAGAAATGGTCAATTGTGAATGTACAAAACTCTGAACAGACTGTTAGTCTAGCTGCATCTGAATGCATCCAAAGGCACACACTTGTACGAAGGTAAATAGGTCAGTTCACAGGAGGAATGTTGCACATTAGAACAGAAAATGAAATGTAGAAGAAGCAAAACCAGCAGTTATTTTGGTGACAGGGCTGCCGGTGACCTTTAAAAGTATTGGATTTAGTACAAGTGAAAGTTCATGTTCAGTAAGGCCTCCCTCATACCCTTTGAATTTGTTTAATGAGGTAGAAAATGTTAGACTTTTTTCTTTACTGGTGAAGTTACTTTAAGTGAGAAAGTGCCATTTAAAAGTTTTTAGGCATGCCAGTCACAAAAGCAGACAAGAACAACAAGCATTTGCTGAACCTTTTTTTTTTTTCCCTTAAGAACCTTTTGCAGGTAAAGAATTTAGACACCTACCTCAGTGCATACAAAAAAAGAAAAAACAGAGACCAAAAAAGTATTGCTGTGCTCCTTTCGTCTCACTTTTTGACTTTTTATACGCAGATTTGAATACCTCTTCAACTTCGATAACACTTTTGAGATTCATGATGACAGTGAGGTGCTGAAAAGAATGGGAATGTCCTTTGGGCTTGAGGTGGGCAAATGCTCGGCTGAGGACCTAAGAACTGCAAAATCGCTGGTGCCAAAAGCCTTAGAAGGCTACATCACAGGTAAGTTAGAGGAAACTTACTGTTCCTTATCAAATGCTTAATACTAGCTGAAGCAAATCTAATGATAAACTACCCTGCACAGGTATGTCACATTTGAAGTTCTGTGGGTGCTAGCAGGGTTGATACTTACGTCCTTTTAATTTGGAAGGTTTATCATAGTTGTCCTGTAAACTTAATGCACTCTGATTTATAACAACAAACTTCTGAGAGAACTGCATTATGAAGAAATTACTTCTTAAATAACTAAACTGACATCAAGAACAGGTTGTCATGGGTTAGTGTTCATTTTGGATGCGTGGAGGAGCAAACTGGGAGAAATCAACTCTTCCCAAGTTGAGAAGGAAAAGGAAAGAAAAAGAGCATCTTGATCTGGTTGAATGTAATCCATATGTGGCCCAGCTCCATTCCCACTTTACTTTGAGGTAGGTGAGCTCTGCTAAGAATTCTCCATGTCTGTCCATGTAGAAATGCTCAGTGTACTCTGACTAGATGGATGGTGGCTCTCCTGTGTCCAGTCATTTCCACTTTCTTATGGAATTATATAATTGTTTCAGCTGGAAAAGACTTCTAAGATCATTGAGTCCAACAATGGGCCTGCCACCACATTGCCATAGAACTACGTCCTAAAGTGAAGCTGTAAAGAGTCTAAACTTCTCTTTTAGAACAGTGATACTTGGATAAAACACATGGCCATCAGGTGCCATCAGAGAAGCAAGTTTCCCAAATAAAGCAAGAGGCTCCAAAGAATTCAAGGACAAGTGTCCCATGCAGAGGCTTTTACCTCCCCTAGTCCTACTGTTTGAACAGGCCACACTTGAAGAGACCCAAACCTAGATCTCCAGTGTTGCATCACTGGACTAGAGCTGCTAAAACTTTGTGATCATTTCCTTTAGTTATTGTCAGACTGCATTCTTCTTGCTCTACCCTAAGCTTAAAACTTACCTCAAGCCTGTCTCAGATTTCTCGAGGGACTTCATCTGTAAAGGAAGTATTACCCTATGAATTACTGTACACAGACCTTCAATTTTGAGGAGAGGGGGAACAAAGCTATTGCCCTGGCTTGTCTACTGAAAGGGCTTTGGTCATGTTCAATTTACAATAGTATAAAACTGCATCTTTCACACAAGAAAGCTGGAAACTTCAAGCATCTGACTTGCTTTTGTAAAACCTCCTAAAGTGGATTCCCTTCTATTTAATCTTCATGTCAGGATCTTGTAATTGCAGACTTTGTGTTAAAAGTGTTGTTTTATTTTGCTAAGAAAAATAAGTAGTCAGGAGCCAAACGTGGGTTTTCTAGTCTTGATTTTACTGTGTGAGCCAATTAAGAATTAAACAAATTCTTAACATTTCTGGTGTCAAATCACTGCTGAATATAATTCAGTTACATTCACTAAAATTCAGGCATACACACCAAGTAAGGCTACACTGGTGCCAAGAAGAGAAGTTGAAAGAAATCTTGATCTGTTCTCTTCAGGTTCATTCAACTGAAAATTATTTAGCACCAATGTGAAAAAAAGGAGAAAGAAGCAGGACCCACATATTTTAATAGTGTTGCATTCTTCAAGTTATTTAATTGCTACCATGTGTTGAGGAGCAAATGAAGATTTCTATTTCAATTTAAACCTGCATTATTTTATCTTCAGAGAAAAGATCTCTTTACACTTGAAAAAAACGCCTGCGTCATTATTCTATTTACTGAATGAAACCAGCTTTTAAAGATTAAGTAATAAACCTACATGTTTAAGCTAGTGATGATGATTAGTAGTTCATTTTAGTTTCTTCTGAAAAAAAAAAATCAGTCACACCAGTGTACTGCTGGTGGAGGTTTTTACTGAATGCATTAAAGGCCAAACAACCGTGACGTTCCTGTCCAAGTAAGAAACAAGTGGTGCTCTGTTTCAAAGAAACAGGGAGGGGGGGAAAGATGCTAAGATTGCATATTCTTCAAGAATGTTGTGAGTAGGGTTATCTCCCTAGCAGCAAACCAACAGCCAGGAACCTATCTAGAATTTTAATTCTAAGAAATGTACTGATTCTGTGTGTTACTGAAAATGCAGCGAGGCAAGTCTTGTGCTCTTCAGACATGGGTTATGTTCAGCTCGTTCAGCTTCCAGAAAAATGAGTCCAGAAGTGTTGTACTAGAGCATGTGCGTTTATTTTAAAGGTTTAGAAAAATTAGGCAATGAAAGTACGAGGCAGAGGTATCCATCTTTGAACCTTCTTACTGCCTTATGTGTAAAATCCATACTTTCCTTCTTTCTTCAGAAAAAATACCTAACTAGCTTATTATCCCAAAATGTTAATTAAGGGCAAGATTACTAGCAGTGACTTGTTATTCTTCTGGAATATTAGACATGCACACACAGGTACGCTTTCAAAAGACCAGGAAAAAACACTGTGATGCATCTCTAATCCATTGTATTAATCTACATACAATGCAGTAACTCCAAATGGTTCAACTGTGAGGCTGTCAGAACATGTCCTGTGTGAAAATGAACTGGCATTTAGGACAATCTGTGTGAAAGCTATCTGGCTGGGTCCGTACTCAACTGTTCTCATGTGTTCCATCCTCATACATCACTCTAAAGGTGCCACTTACTGATGTTTTCTGTCATGTTCCAAAGGCTCTGCTGGCAGGAACATCAGTCTTACTAGCCTGGCTTTGTAACACATCATTTAAATGCCTTGCTGCTAACAAGTCTGCACAGCGTGGAACAGGGCAGCCTGAGTCCCAGCAGCTTGAAACAGTCCCTGTGGTGGGTAGGATACTGTCACATCTCAAGGAGCCACAGCTTAACACAGGAGGCCAGAGGAGAAAGCACATGTAACAAACACATTTATTTATTCATCTTACCTGCTGTTATAGAACAATTCTAGGTACAATCTGAATAGCACAATTCCATCTGGTTGCCATCATGCTTAAGGGAACAGAGGTCCTGGTTAATGCACAGAAAATCATAGTAAGGACTGGAACTCCTGGTTTAGTGTGTCCAGGTGGAACCATATGGAAGCACCATGAAAAAGAACTAGATGGTTCTCATAACTTACTTGGATTTTAGTTTTGTGTTGGGATGCAGTTTGGGTAGGTGAATAGAAAACACCCCTCCTCCTCCCTCCAAATCCCCTGAGTGTAATTGGGTCAATGGATTTGTTTTCAAATTCCCTAACAAGTAATCCCTGTCAGTTGTTCCCAGTTACGCACATTTCTGCCAGAAGAATCAGCAAAACAAGTCCTCTGGGAGTTGTAAGTAACCCATTCACATCCCTCAGAGGGCTTTTAACAAGTTACCTCAAGGAACTCAACATTATTGCAAGACCATTTTAATCCTGAAATTTCCTATCCCTAGGCAGGAGACTTACACATGACACGTGCGGTGTACAACAGCCTCTCTCTTCTGTGCTCTTGGCACAAGAGTTTTGGCATGGTCTGTTCATGTCCACAGCTGATGCCATCTCTATTCAGTGTCAGAGTGGATTAGGAGGCTACATTACAGCCAGCTAGGAGACTGCCAAGAGGAGACTGCCTTTGGCCATCAGAACCTACACGACTGCAGCACATGCTGTCTTGGTAGCTTCATTGCATTATCTCCAATCCTGACAAGTACTTTACCAAGCACAGCAGCAAAGGCACTTTGAGCTTTTGGGACATTTTATAGCAGTAAGTCTCCATGAAGGGCTCCAAAACTCAGGTACCTGTGACTGCATACTGCTGCTAGCAGTGATCACCTACAGGGGGTGAAAGGTTTCACAGAAAAAGCAAAAAAGCTTCATAGAAATGACCGCAGTTCTGAGTGTGACTGCTGGGTATGTGTGTGGAGATAGATAGGTAATTAACCAGGATACATCTACAGTATAAAATAAACTTGAGCTACTGCCACCTTCTCTATTAAATTGAGGAATCACACCTGCAAAGAGAATGAAAAGTTTAATATTTTGAAAGGACTGAAAAAATAAGTACTATAAACTACAGTTATGCTTTTTTTCTAGATATGTCTGCAGAGTTTTCATGGATAAACCAAGGGTTACTTTCAAGTTCAGCACAAGCAGTTTCACATTTAGACGTAACAGGATATGCTTCTGATGCTAAATCAAGGTAAATAAAACAATTTTCTGTGTAAGGATAGTGACCTATGCTTGTGGTACTCTTTATAACCACTATTTCATACCATTTATATGTAGGAAAGGAAATCTCTGTTGTGGCTGATTTTGGATTGTGACAAAGTCTCTTATTCTCTCTTGGTAATTCTATTTGAAAGGTCAAATCAACACACTTTGAATTTTGAACATACTAACTCTTTTTGTGTCTGTATTTCAAAATAATAGAATCACTACATCATAAGGACAGTGTTTTCCTGATTAACCTTAAATTCCTGCCTGGACATGGACTACAAATAGGCAATTACATGTGGGGGAAAAGCCCAATAACACTTCTGAAGAACACAAAAGAATGTTGTTGTCTACTTAAGCACTACTGCTTAAGCTTTCTCTGAAAGAAGTTAGGTCCACATAGTCTAATCACAATTTTAAATTAAAAAGCAAACAAACAAAAAACAACCACCACAGCCCAATCCAAAAAACATCTCAAGAACTTGCAGGTGGACTGTACCTTAAAACATGAAATTCAAGATTGTTCTAGAGCTCGTTCTTCCTTGTGGAAGTTAATAGCTTCATTTCATATTGCAGACATTCATATTGTGTATTGACAAAACTGTGATAGATTTATTCTCCTTTAAGGTTTCTTTGGCTTGAGCAATTCTAATGGTTGTGGAAAAGGAAAGCCACCCAATCATCTTTTCAGTGCAACTTACCAATATTTGTTCAGTTTTCACAGCTGTTAGCTGTGTTAAATGTAAAGGTTTTTTTACTTGTTCGTAGCATTTCTTGAAAGGAAAAGCTGAGTTCACAAAGAGAGCTCAAAACTTGCTGAGAAATTCTCTAAACTTCAACAATCCTGTTATTTTGGTAGTGAGAATCCAGGGCTGTGTTTGGATGCTGAAGTGGCCTTAGCAACTGGGCAGTTTCTTGCCCCTAGCAATCAACAGTCCAGCAGTGCAACATCACGCTACTCTGAATCACGGGGAGAAACTCCATGCTCATTCAGTGATGAAGAGGATGAAGATGAAGATTCTTCCTCCCCAGAATAAGGACAGTAGAAAACAATGTACAAAATGCTGCTCAGAAATATTCTCGGTGGGCTCTTCCGTCTGGATTTTACCTAAGTTTCTAGCTTTGGTTTGTACTGTGTCCAGTGATGCACAATGGAAACTTCCAGACAAATTCATCCACAGCTGAAGCTGAAAACTTTGGGTGATTGAACACAGCGTGACATGTAGACACAGAGCAAAGTGGCTTTTATCAGCCATAACCAAGGGAAAGAAGAAACTCCCTGGAAGTTTTGCAAAGTAACCATCAAGTTCACATTTTCCATTTTGGGACATTCTGTCTTAAGTTTTTGTCTTCCCTTTGTCTTTACCAGATGGGGAAGGAAACAGTCGACAAATGCCAGTTCTTGCATTGTCTGCTGGCTGTGCTAGCTTTAGGAAAGGGGGGAGAGAGCATGTGCAGATGTGCTGCAATAGCTATTTTAAACTATCTTGTGGACTTTGTTGTAGGGAAAAGGGGCTGTTAGAATGTTTACTTTTTTCTGTTTGATTTGCTGTATAGAAGATTCTTCAAGTAATATAAATTGCAAGTGATTAAATGAATCTTGAAATAGTTTTAAACCATTTTAGATACTCTAAAAGTAACAATAGTACATCTCTTTTGAAAGGTTCATATGCTCATTTATACTGCAGACCTAATTTATTACCAAAAAAGTGATGAATGTTAGCCATTATGAAACAGCCAAGATAAAGACAGTATTCTCTGCACCAGCTTTTTTCAAGGAAAAAAAAAATTAAATCTATCCTGATTTTAGTGTATCCAGTATAGCATCTCCTTTACTCTTCTAACTTTATAATCCCTTTGATTTTATAGGATGTGGTGTGGAGTTTGGTTTTTTTAAAGGTGTCTGTGTTAAGGATCTCTGGCAGCATGTTTTCCAGGCAGTACCTTCAAATTCAGGGTGGGTGAGTCACCTAACTTTTAAGTCACAGGTTAAGGTTCTTAGGGAAAAAAACCCAAACTTCAACATGCCTTCTAGTCAGCTTGGGTTATGACAGATTAACTTCCTTAAAATCAATTTCTGATGCACTCATGTCGATGCACCTTTAAAAAACAGTAGTGTCAAACAACATGTGGCTAAAATTGCTCATGGATCCCACCTGAACAGTCAAATTAGACTTGCCCACAGAAGGCTCTGTGTTCCATAGTTCACATCCAGTCACAACGACCTTTTAAAAACCCCAACTTGAATTACAAAGCAAAACACACTCTGGATGCACTCTTTCCATAGTGTTCTAACATCCAGTGTTTTAGCTAGTGTCAAAGTTAACTATTTTTAATTTGGTACATCCAGTCTAAAATAGCATTGCTTGGTTTTAGCTTTTAGACTGTGTGAAAATACTTGGCCTGTATTAGCTGTAAAGCTCAGAAATGTTGGCTCTGTTAGGTAGGAGATGAGGTAGTTCATCACACCAGTCCTTGCTTGAGTAATTGCAGCAAACTATCCCTTGACTCGAGCACGGTGTAGGGTGTTTTGGCCACATCATCTTTCACAGACAGACTTGCACTCAAGACCATGAGATCCAGACGCACCAAACCTGAGCTAGTTGAGATGAATTTAATCCATCTCAAAAGTGACCTGGCTGTTGTACAGGAGTTCACACACAACAAGCTGCATAGAGGAGAGGTAAAACTATGAGGAGCACACAAGCACAGCTGCATATTTGCATTCAAAATGCAGGAACTTTTCTCAGAGTTGAAGCTCCTGCACTGGAGATACAGTTAGGACTCTTGATGAGCTATCTCGCTCACACTAACAAGTCACAACTGCACAAATTAAAAGAACTCTTACATGCCTGACATGCTGTTCACCCTCTGGGCAAGACTGGGAAGACTGGCCTGTGCTTGTGGCTCACAGGCAAAAGCAGGCTCAGGGGTGTACATCGCCTCAGTTCAACCAAATCTGTAGCACTACCTCTATGTGAAGAAAAGCTTTACAAATACAAAAGAATGTTCTTGCTGAGAAAGTCGATGTGCTCGAGTGAAGTGGTTCCCTTTTGAAACTAGGGGAGGTCGTCACAGATGCTCCAGGTATGGAATTGTCAGCTTCATGAATGACATTTCATTTAAACAGAGGATTGCTTTTATTCCTAAAAACCTATTGTTTTTTCGAAAACTGCTGTCAGTCAGCTTTCAGTGGAGCAAGCAGATCAAAAATCCTTGGCACTTGCAGGATCTTAAGGAACTCTTTAAAAGGGGAACATTTTCTAACGTTGTTATTCCCCTCTGAGGGGCACATTTAACTTTACACATTTCCTTCTCAAGATCTGCATAAAAAGAAGAAACAGCAAAAACCTAACAATTGTTAAAGAGGAATGCCTTGAACTGTATGAAGTTGGCAAAAAAGCTTCCTCCCAAGAAATGGAATGTATTTGATTAGCAGTCAGTGTGCTTTTGGCTGTACAGGAGGAAGACGACCTTAAGAGATCTCTCTCTTCCATTCATGCCCATGTCCTTCAAAGCAGCCCTGCACAACTACTGACTTTCTGGCACTCTGCAAGCTCTCAGCTTTAAAAAAAAAATAAATTAAATCTAGGAGCACATAACATTTATTTAGACAGTTGATCTAAGACTTTGAAAGTTATTTTTCCCAAACTAATTAAATACAAAAGAACAAAACAAGTGAAAACATTCAGAAGAGACTTCAAAAGAAAATTCTTTCCTTGGTATTCTTTGTGCCACGTTCCAGTTGAGGATGAAGTTCAACTGATGCACTGTGGTCTTGTGGTTACACCAAAGTCTGGGAACTAGGAGAGTTTTGGGTCTTACCCAGCCATAGTGTATGACCTCAGGCAGGCTTGTCAGTCATTCATGTTGATTTAGCTGGCATACTGAAAAAAACAACCAACAAACAAATCCCACCAAAAAATATCCAAAGCAAAACAGGTCAGTGCAGGACCTGACAAAGTGCAGCTGTTGCATCTGAATTGAGTTCTGAGTAGTTATGAGTAACAAGGAGATTGGGACTATTGAGCAACCACACAGCTCCAACTAAGCTAATGGCAGCAGTTGTGCTCAGTTGCTTCAACATGCCAGTCTTCCCTCCCTCTGAAAGCCAGCAGCAGATATGTTCCAGAATAAAATGCTCATTAACAACACTGGGTTTTCCCTACCCAGTCAGTTACCATCATCCTCTTGTGTTTCCTGCAATACCCTTGACATGTATTGGCATGAAACAAGTAGCAACTGGTACTAGCTGGTATCACTTGTAAGACAAAGTGAGCACTTAAATTTTGATGCATGACATATTTATGTGTCTTGCAACACTATTTCTTAGTTATACCTTCAGAAGCACCTGGCTGCAAGGGATATAATGCTCTGTGTAAGTGATTTTTCATATATTGCACTAAACAGCTTTATTTCTAGGCTTATTTTTCAGTGCTTGAAAAAATTTGGCTTTAAAAATTTGATGTAGAAAAACTTGTCAGCACCACAGACTAGATAAAGAGAGTATGTGTGGGAGACAGCATTTTTCTGTTATGTGGAAATCTGACACCAAAAATCCTTGCTTAAAATTGGGCAAAAGAAACATCTGAGATACAACTCTCCAGCTCCCAGGAGAAAGCCTGCTGCTTATGCACAGTACAGGGCAAATGAGTAACAGTTTTTCCTTTGTCCATTACGAGAAGCAGGCTGACCTATATCAGATGAGTTCTGTAGGAGGGCCTAGCAGATACAGGAGCCTCCCTGTAGCCCAGACATTTCTTCTTTAGTATTGGCCAGAATATTTGGCAACTGCTTGCTCTAATGAATTCTCTCATGCCACACTTATATACTCAAGGCTTGCCAGGCTTTAGTGCTTTAGATACAGCAGGTGATAGCAGGGTACAGCTGTGTAAAATTTAAACCTAGTTAGGGATGTAAATCAAACTTTTCTATGCAGTAAGTAGGAAACTTTATGCTGGCCAAAATGAGCCTTTAGCAGGGACTTGCTTTTAGTTTGTTCTCATTATTCAGGCTGAGGGAAACAGAGAAATTAATCATGACTGCATTCTCATGCCTTCCATGAAGCTGCCAAGGCAGTCACAGAGGAGAACTACCACATACCCATAGCCCTTCCCATTGAAACCTTTCGGTCACAGACAATTATTCTAATTGACCACAAAAGTTAAAACATTCACCAGAAAAGGTTAAGTCCACAAAGTCAATCATCTCCAGGTTTTCTGCTGGTTTTGCTAAATCCCTATTGTAACAGTTATTTTATGTGTTTGTACACCAGGTTCATCTTGGGGCTCCCAGAATGTCCCTAGGAAAAGGCCAGGTAAATCACACCCCATCACAGAGTTTTCAGCACATCCTCTTGTCTCTAAAGCCATATTGTATAGATGAACAGTACTTCAGAGAAGTATATGCAAACCTTGTGACAGTCTATCTCACAAGCACCTGTGGAAGTGTTAGTCCTACTTGGAAGAGACCTGTGAGAACCCAGGTAGGAGGCCATTCTCCTTCCTCGGAAAGGAGTGCAAGTTGCCAACCTTTGTATCTGTATCTCCCACACCACGTCACAAGTAACTCACCGGCAAGTACAGGCTGTGTTTTGCAGCAGTGTCAGTTTGCTGGCACTTGGCTGATCTGCCCTAGAGAAACCTTTGGCACTGAGGTAACACTGACATACACACCACCACACACAGGCAGGTCCAGCTGTGTCCCCCCCCATCACAGCAGCTCTTTTTAACATCTGCTATATTCTACATGGAAGTAAGATGTAGAGACTTGTCTTTTATGTTTAAAACACAGAAACCACAAAGTCCATTAACTTCCACATTAAATGAGACTGAGGGGATTTTTATTTTTCTCTTTTTTCCTCTTTTTAAATTTTTTTTCTTGTGCAGGGGGAAGGCAAGGCGGGGGGGGTGGCATCTGATTTGTTGGAGAGCAGCTCTGGGGGAAAGGACCTGGTAGTCCAGATGGACAACAGGATGACAAAGAGCCAGCAATGTGCCCTTCTGGCCAAAAAGGCCAATGGTATCTAGGGATGCATCAGGAAGAGGGTGGCCAGTAGATCAAGGGAGGTTCTCCCCCTCTGCCTGATGAGCCACATCTGGAATAGTGTCCAGTTCTGGGCTCCTTGGTTCAAGAAGGATAGGGACTTGCTGGAAAGGGTACAGAAAAGGGCTGATAAGTTGGGCAATAGAGATGATTAGGGGAACAGAACTTCTCACTTACGAGGAAACAGAGAATTGGGTCTTTTTGGTCTGGAAAAGGGAAGACTGAGCAGTGTCTCATCAATGCTTATAAATACTTCAAGTGTGGGTGTCAGGAGGGGAGCCAGTCTTCTTTCACCACTTCTTTCAGTGGTGCTCAGTGACAGGACAAAGGGTAACAGGCACAAACATGAAGAAGTCCCAGCTAAACATGAGGAGGAACTTCAATTTCAGAGTGATGGAACACCGGACCAGGCTGCCCAGAGAGGTGGTGGAATCTCCTCCAGAGACTTTCAAGACTCATCTGGATGCATTCCTGTGTGACCTGCCCTAGGTGATCCTACCTTGGGAGGAGTGTTGGACTTCTTTATGATCTCCAGAGGTCTCTTCTAACCCCTGCCATTCTGTGATTCTGTAATGAGGCCAGCCACAGGCAAGACTGTTTTGTGACCTCTTCAAATGCTGAACTCGGAGGAGAATTTGTAAAGATGGTGGGTTGGAATAAATGAAGCACTGACAAATCCAATTTAGGAGGCTACTAATTATATAGGATGTGAAGTTTTAACTAATTTTCTAATCCACTTTTCTTATTCTCCCACTCCTCCAACATATGTATTGGCATAAAGTGTCACACAAACACCCTGACTGAATTTTTTCTGGCTTTTCTTGTGCTCAAGTCCTGTGTCTTCAGGAAAGTCCAAGTTGCACATTCAACTTATAAGCTATTTGTTGTGTGGTTTTAAATTTTTCATAGTTCTCGTTCTTTCCAAATACTTTTAAATTATAACTAAAGTTTTATTTTTGCAGAAAGACAGCAGTTAAGCTATGTTAAAGGTTTTTGTGCTCATCAAATACTGTTCATTTCTACTACCACATTGTGCATGGCTAGGCTTTAAACACTGCTTTAGACACTGAGCCATGGAAAGAAGAAAGCCAAGGTTTGCTTTCCTCATAGGACACTGGCATTAGCAAATAAGAAGCAATAGGAAATGTTATTTTATACTGGCAAACACTGTAAATAAAAACTTGTTATTTTTTTAATGGAAATTTTATAGAAGAAGCTATTTCTGTATACTTGATTCAATATTTACTGAAAATGCTGCAAGTGGGAATTGTATGTGGCAAAATGGGGGTGGGGAGCAGCAGGCTGAAGTGAAAGCTCTAGGTATGCTTTGGAGAAAAACAGTCAGTTGTCTGTGAACAGGAATGTGCAGCTTCACTGCAGGAGAACCGAGTAAAAAACATTTCAAGGCTACGGGATTTTGCCTGGTTTTGAGAAAAACATTGTGGAAAACAGTTGCTCAAGGTTAATGTTGACAGTACCTGTATCTCATTTACAAATAAACAAACAAAAAAGATACCTCCTATTTACAATTTAATGTCCAGGAAATAGTGCAGCTTCTGGTGGTTTGAAAATAACTACCAAAAAATCTAGCAATTGCAGCCATAAGAGAAACTACTTATGTCATTACCCAGGGAAAGATGAGGGGCTTACAAAACTGTAACAGTTTTGACAAAGTCATTCTCAAAATGTAGGAATGTTATTATCCCTGGCTCATCAGGACCTGCACCCAATCTGTACCTAAGGGAAGGCCTCAGAAGCAGCTAATCAATTCCCATGTTAAAGGATTGCACCATTTCACACAGGGTTTTCAGTTCTGCTGCCTTGGAAGGGGTCAGTCTTCCTATTTAACAGTCAGGTCTGCTAGGAAGGAGTTCACAGTGTTCTCTGCGGTACCCTTCTGTCTCATGCTAAATCCTCTGTCCTGTGATCACTCTTAAAACATTTAAAGGTTCTTCCAACTGTCTTCCTCCTATTTCTTAGCAAGTATTCAAATGGTAAGAATTTAGGGAGCATTAAATACAGTCCCTCTTCATCATCTGTGTCGGTTCCAACTCAACCAAATAGAAAAACCCCAGGTAATTTCACTGTGCTTGTTTTTCCCCACATGCAGAAAGACACAAATCAATATTCTCAGTCTCAAACCAGCTGAAAGTAAAGGTTAAAAGACAATAGGAAATTACTTGTAAAGCTGTAAATTCCTTCATGTGTAATAAGAAATTGTAGCACAAGCTTCTTTTATTTAAAGCGTGTTGCAAGATTTGGAAGGCATTTTCATGCATAGATCTGGCAGGCTCCTGTTAGCCCCTGATAACCAGATTAAAAACTCCTTATGTGAGTTTTATGGGCGAGAAAACAACTGAAGAAATGAGATGGTACACTCCATCTCAGTAATAAAAGTGTCTGTACCTCCTTTTGTGTCAGTGCTACCTAATTTGCTACAGAAGGATTCTGGAGCATTAAACTAATAATGAAGGTTGTTGAAATAAATATTCTCCTCTACAGAATCTACAATGAGAAGGTTTTGTTGTAAGCTACTTTGTTTCTTTGTGCTGCGTTTTCACTTGGGCCTTCCCCCCACCCCAAAATAGAGACAGAAAATGCTAAAGCCCTTTTATTCTTGTAAGAAAAGTACTTGGCATGGTTCTCTAAGAATGGAGAAGTCTGCAAATAGCTGTGTCTGAAATCACAGATGCTTTTGGATAGAATTTCTTTGACTTTCCAATAAGATAGCATCACACAAACTGTTCTATATTTTTCTTCACATAAATCTGTGTGTTTTCTTAAGGGGATTGAACAGTGGTAACTGCTGCAGCATTACGCTGCCCTTTGCTGAGAGCAGGAACAGTAAGACAACAAATCTTTTCCTTAGTTAAAAAGCAAACAAACAAACAAAAAATCCCCAAAGTCTCAAACTGTAATTAGCTGAAGGACACAAATTCTGTCAGAAAGCAAAAAATATCTGAGAGCATTTAGGGAAACCAGAAAAAGCCAAAGTTGTGTAGGTTTATTATTCATTAAACTTTGTCTCAACCCTAAGTGTAGGATAGGAGATAAATTTGAACAATACTTCATTGTGGAGGTCCACTGTCACGAGTAATGTCCCTGGCTGCGTGTGATTTGTGTAGGTTGCTCCTGAGCACAGCTCGTTTGTACTGCTGTGGGCCTGCCCCAGAAGTGACATACCTTTGCTCTCGGAATCCTGCTTCACACCAAGTTCCTGCTCCACTGCTCCTCCTGGAAATCGTGTAAAAGGTTCCAAAACTAGCATCACAGGGGTTTCTCTCCTTGCTGAAACCACTGTGCAAGGGTAACAAAACACAAGAAACTGTTCTTGTGTAGTTCAGAGGAGAAGAGTCCTCTGTCACAATGGCTGAAACAAGCCTGTTGTGCTGAAAAACCCCACAAGCTGCTGAAGGGTTTGTGTTCTGTCTGCTGGTTCTTACAGCTGCCACCTAGACAATCAGTTGCAGCCTTGATTTTGCTATATTTTTGAGAATCCCTTACCAGTCACTCAGAGAACTCCCAGATCCACAAACTGTAACTGAAAACCACTGTTGCAGCCATAGCTGAGTAGGAAGTGATATAAAGCCAACAAGATGACATCAGAAGGAAGCAGTACTGGCAAACAGAAGGCAACAAACAGTCACAAAAGGGCAAGGTTACCTAAGCACCATTATTCTACAACACATGCCATCAACACTCTCCCTAGGTTCAAAGGATCATCACTGACTCAAGTTTTCATCATCTTGACATTAAAGGCCAGGTCATGCAGCAGTAACAGTATACAGATATTACAGTTCATTAGCAACATTCATTTGAAAAACGTTGAACAATGAAATAGTAAATGCTATACACATAAAAAACATGCAATGTTAAATTGATACTAAATAACAAAATATTAACACCATATTGTGTGAAAAGCAGCAAGACGAGATCTTCCCAGCTGGCATGAGATAGTTTAGTACATGCCATAAGAACATACATACCTTGTCACCCGTAGGAGCTAAAAACCATTCCAGATCTCACAGAGATAATGGGGAAATGCCCCAGCATTTACCTGGCTGCAATTTAAGCCTCCAGCTTTTCAGAATTACATTAACCATCTTTCTGAGGTCTCGGTAACAGCAGTAGGTTAAGGGTATGGAGAAGAACAAGTTGGTGCATGGGAAGGGAAGGTATGAGCTCACCACAGATCGCACATGCGCTGCACTCCTACACGGTGCCCTCCACAGAAGGCTTCTCTGTGGTAAAGGTAAGAGCTTTTTCAAGCCAATAAAAATACAATTTTGAAAAAAGCTTCCACAGTTGTCAGTATGTTTTAAGGCAACATCATAGTTATGTTAAGCATTGAAAAAAGAAGTGTTTGCATGTCCACGTTTTGGGAAGAGACAGTTCTTGAGCTTTACCTCAACTGCTGTAGCAGTTTGTGACCAGCACAGCCATTTTGCTCTCCTTTCCAAAAAGCCTCACTTCAGGCTGTGTGCTGTATTTGCCCAGTCAATGTTTTTCACAGACTCGTAGAATGGTTTTAATTGGAAAAGACTTCTAAGATCATTGAGTCCAACCATCAGCCTAAGACCACCATGGCCATTAAACCATGTCCCAAAGTGCCATGTCTACACATTTCTTGAACGCCTCTAGGGATGGTGACTCCACCACCTCCCTGGGCAGCCTGTTCCAATGCCTGACCACGCTTGCAGGAAAGACATTTTTCCTAACCCAACCTAAACCTCCCCTGACACAATTTCAGACCATTTCCTTTTATTCCATCACTAGTTACTTGGAAGAAGAGCTCAAACCCCATCTCACTACAATCTCCTTTCAGGTTCCAGTGTTTGAGAACCCTTTCAGGGAAGAAGTTTATTCTACTGTCCAATCTAAACCTCCCTGGTGCAAACTGAGGCCATTTCCTCTCTCCTATCCCTTGTAATTTAGGAGACGAGACTGACCCTCACCTCACTCCAACTACCTTTCAGAGAATTGTAGAGAGCAATGATGTCTCCCCTCAGCCTCCTCCATACTAAACAATCCACTTCCTTCAGGGGCTCCTCATAAGCCCCTTCACCAACTTTGTTGCCCCTTTCTGAATGCTCCATCAGCTCAATGTGTTTCCTATTTCTGTGCTTCTATCTCTTCCATTCCTGTTTCAGCTGGTACAGGAACAAATGCTGATCTGTTGAGGCTACTCTTCAACACCAAGGGCTCTGCCAGGTCCAGCCCAGCCTGCCCTGCAAACAGCACTGGGAGCAGGCTTACTGTGACAACACAAACACAAAGGCAAAGCAGGTAGCTGACCTAAGGACAGCCACATCATACTTATGTAATCGCCTGGTTGGAAAAGGTGTCAAGATTATGAAGTCCAATCATAACCTATCATCTGCTTGTACACAACTGTTAGACCATGTGCCTAAGCTCCTCACCCAAATGTCTTTTAACCACCTCCAGGGATGACGACTCCACCATTCCCTAGGCAGTCTGTTCCAGTGCCCAATGGCCCTTTTGGTGAAGAAATTTTTCCTTATATCCAACCTAAACTTCCCCTGGTGTAACTTGTGGCTATTTCCTCTCACTCCATTTGTTACCTGGGCCTCCACCTCACTCCAAGTTCCCCTCAGGGAGTTGTGGAGAGCGATGAGGCCTCTCCTCAGCCTCCTCCAGACTGAACAACTCCACTTACCTCTGTCACTCCTCATAAGACTTGTTCTCCAGACTCTTCATCAGCCTCTTTGCTCTTCTCTGAACACACTGCAGCGCCTCAATGTCCTTCTTGTAGTGAGGACTCCAAAACTGAACCCGGTACTCAAGGTGTGGCCTCACCACTGCCAAGTAGAGGGGCACAGTCATTTCCCTACTCCTGCTGGCCACACCATTCCTGATCCAGGCCAGGATACTGTTGGCCTTCTTAGATACCTGGGCACGCACTGGCTCATGTTCAGCTGGCTGTCAACACCCCCAGGTTCCTCTCTGCCAAGCAAGTTTCCAGCCACTCTGCCCCAATCTTGGAGTGATCATGGTGGTTTTGTGGCACAAGTGCCGGACCCAGCACTTGGCCCCGTTGAACACCATCCATTTGGCCTCAGACCATTGATCCAGCATAATGCAATGACAACTGGCACTGTTCTAGCACCTCCAAAGTTGGGTTTGTGCTCACTGCCCAGAAAATAAAGTGTCAATTGGAGTTTTCACACCTGTGGCAGCATCCAGATCTATTTGTTTTGCGTATCTGCCCCATACTTGCATGAAAACACGTCACCACTAACTGAGTCTCCTCCTTCACAGCTCTACTAAGTGCACACAGGCTTTAACCTGCTTCACCCCTCCATGCAGGGGAATATATGATTTTATCTTCTTTGAAGTCAAATTTAATTTGCATTAAAAATCAAGACAAATAAGGGAGTGGAGGAGGCCACAGTGCAGTCTCCTGTCTAAGTCCCAGTGAGGCTGTCCAAAGGAACACCAAGGCTACCACTCCTGAGTTTTGCAGCAAAAGACAAAGAAAGTCTTACATCCAAATCTATTCTCCTCTCTCTAAAGGTGACAAACTTGAACTGTTATAACTACATTGGAGAGCCAAAAAATACAAACAGCTCTGGAGAACCTGCAGGGAAAAAAATATCAAGGAGAAAGATTCAGTGCTTGCAAAACACCACCACCACCCCCTTTTTTTTTTTAATTATCATCATCTTAACACTAAGATAACATTTTCACATTACCATAACAAAGTAATTAAGTATCATTAATGGTAAATCAACCAAATTGGGGAAGAAGCTGCCAAAGAAGCTACTATACCTTTTGCTAATAACTTTGTCTGAGATGTAAATGAATACAAGTGCTGGCTGTCTGCAGCCAGGCCGTGGAAGCGCAGGGAAAGCCTGGGCTTTTTACTGTCATTGTAATCTTCAGGCCTTCTCAACTTTGAGGTTTTCTCATCAACTCATTAGCATGACTAAAAGCCAAGTGGAAACATTCTAGCCTTACAGACTTTATTCATGTTCTGCCAGGCTCCTGCTTACAGGTTTCTGGCTGCAGGCAATGTAAGAAGACTATTAAAATAAGGTGGAATGTGATAGGTCTGTTCTGTCTAGAGGCCATCACCATATGACTGAGTCAACCGTATCAGAGCATATAGCAGATCAGTATTGGTTGGCTTTGAGTAGTAAATGAAGGATGTAAGCTTTTGCACTGCCAGAGACCTAACTGGGGTTGTACATTAACTGAAACTCCTTCTGGCTCATGGAACTGTATGATTGTGTGTGTTCCTGAGATGATTGGTATTGAAACAGATTTATCTATTTAAATATAGGAACTGTGTGATTTGCATGATAAAAAACAGTGTGTATCACCAGAAACACCCCACTTCTGAGAAATGGTGGATGAAGGTTTTTCATAAATACCTGCAGAATCCAAAGAATTTTTGCCAGGCCTCATTAATTCCTTTTGGAGAGGAGTGCCCCTGTTTCAAACCTTTGGGAAAAAGCATTCCTCAGGTGGTAAATAAGCTATTCACAGTTGAAAACAAGAATACTGCACCGCAAGATAATTGCAGCCAGATATACCCCACTGTGATTGCAACCCCTCAAATGTTTTCTCATTTCTTTTCAGGTAGCTAAGATTGTGTTTAAAAAGACAATATGAAAATAACAGTAGAAAGAAAAGAAATTACAGAAGCCTTTCTTTTCCAGTGGTTAGACTTGAAAGACACCAAACTTGGGTAGAAGCGCCCCACACACTTCTTACTGCTGCCCAATGCAGCAAAGAGAAGCACAGGGACACTGAAACAGAGTGGGCCAGCAAACATTGCTAACCAAGCCAGTCTGGTTTCACAGCTACACACCCTCGCCAGAAAAAGAACCCATACTGCTGAGCTTTTAAAGGTGATACTACATCTCCAGAATTAGTGTTTTCCCTCTCCATTTACAACTTCTTTGTAACCTCATGAAGAATGTAAAATACGATGTAAATCGGATATCCTGGCATCTATACTCCATACTCCCTCTCTTCTGAAGCTATGAAGCCCTGCTTCATAGCAGTAAAACGCAGCACTGCACTCTCTACAGGGCACATCAGGGTTAAACTGAAAGCAAGGACTGCTCCTGCCTGCAGAGCCTTCTGCCCTTTTCTTCACAAACTCCCATTGGTCCTCACTGATCAGCAGTAGCTGTTCAGTCAGTGGAAGAGCTACTACAGATTCTTTACTTTACATGATTTTCATTGTGTTTGTTCTTAAAAGGAGCTTGATGAACAGGAAAATACACAACATATCTTTTGCAATCCAGAAGGAGTTAAGGAGCCTTGTGCCTGAGCTCTCTGAAGACAAAAACAATCTGAAACCCCTGACAAGCCAGGCAGGTGACTCTGGATCAGCAGATATGAGGAACATGAACTCAAGGGGCAGAGACATTTCAGTGGCTGATTCAAACAGCCATTCATGTCCTAGGGGAATTTCAGGGAGCTCTCTTGTTATGGTTTGAGTCATGGCTGCATTTTTGTTTGTCAGAGTGCATTTGCTAGTTGCACTGCTGAGTTTTTATATGCAAGTCAGCCTACAGCAGTTTCCAGTAATGACATCTTATGCAATATCTGACCTACTTTAACACATGGCAGGATCCACTGCAGCAGCTTTCTGCTTGAGTGTGTTACACTGCAGCAGGAAGCAAGTCCTTAGACACACACTTAATGTACTAAAATACAGGTGGCCAACAGTTGCTACTTTCAAGGTCTTTGTCAAACCAATAGGAGCATCACCATAGCCATTATTTTCATTTGGATCCTGCACACAGTCTTTCAAAAAGATCAAATGGTCAACAATCAGCTATTAGATACACACTGACCTTTCTCAGCTTTTCTGGGCTGCAGTTTCTTGAGGAACATTCCAACTGAGGTCACCTGTGTGAAATGATAAAACCTACAGGGTTAGCAATACCTACATCTTTTGCCTTATAAGACAGCTATGTTGGAGTAGAGAGCTGTTGTCTTGATATCCTCAGACACCGCAGCAAAAAATGGAAAGGCTTTGAGGAACTAAAGGTCTCATCGAAGAGGATCTTATTTACCTATTATCTAGGAGAGATGAGGACACATCTTTTTTTCTTTATGGAAGATGTTTTGATAGGAAGCATAGGTGACTTAGCCTCAGCAGTCCCTCTAAGCTGGGTGAGCTGGTTACTTTATCCTTGTCATAATTTGATTCTCCTTGCAGAACTCCTTATCTGTTTTTCAAGGCCACCTGGGGAGGTGCAGTAGCTACTGGGGTGGCAGGCCCGCTACGTCTGGCAGGAATGTGTTGCCACTGCTTCCTATCCTCTTAAGTCATTACATTTGGTGAGATGAAGAGAGGATAGGGAGCCTTCTCTGTGGGGAGCACTGTATGCCTTTATCTCAGCCACCTGGCTCAGTAGATCATTCCCCTGGTCTCATGGGACTCCGGTATTGTCTCTGCTGCCTGCCAGTACCAGGCTTTAGCACTCTCTGCAGCCAGAGATGTGGACACCTGCATGTTTTCATGGGAGCTCTGCTGGCACCAGCTTTTGTCCAGGTTGCAACCATGTTCTTCTCTTGAAGGCCAATGATGACTGGTTTGTTAGGTTGGCTTCCCACTGCACATGCTCCCTGCATACCCCCTCTGAGCAGGCTGCACATGGCACAGCACTGATTTTTGCCACTTTACTTGTTCAGAGGTAGATTTATTTTCTCTGTTGCTTTCTTACAAAGACAAGAATCAGATTCAGATCAAGAATTCCATTTAGATTTCTTTAGCAGCTAAACTTCTCTCTACTTTATTGGGTCATACCATTGGGCTTTAGTCACTGGGCATGTTGAGGGTGGAGGACCAGAGGAAAAGTCTCAGAAAGCTCCTGACTTTACATCTGTGGCTATAGATGGCCTTAAGTGAGTAGCTCAATGAATTATTGAGCAGTTTTCTTAGGGACTTAGTAGGGAAGCAAGAGGACAAAATAATGAGCTGCTGCTATACCTGCCACCTCAAATGAACGCAGAGCCAGACACAGAAAATTTCTTAGGAGTGCATTAAGATCTGTAACCTTATCTATGGATATGTTTTTAAATTAGCATTTAAGCCAGCTGGGCCAAAATTTACTACCATCTGTATGTAGTGTTTAAATTAAGCAATTTCTAAACCCAAACAAATGTAGAGAGGAATTTACAAAATTACAGATGCTGTGCTAACTCTGTGCTAACCACTTCCTAAACATAAAAGGCAAAGGCACCAAAAGAAGTCATGAGTTAATCAAAACCCACTCCTTACACTCAGACTCGTGCAAGCTCTGATGCATTCTGATTTTTCTCAATCAGAGGAACATTTAAAATGTTCAGACAACCTGCTACTAAGTAATAGCCATCAAAATATTTGAAGTGCTAAGTAAGTGCACCTGTCCCATTTGTAATTAGGAGTGAAGAGGCAGTTTCTGAAGTTAAAATCAACAGTCACAGCAGGTTTAAGAGAGCCCTTATTAGGGACAACAAACCCTGGAGGCGCTGTCGCTGCAGGGGCTCTCTTGCACCAGAAATACAGCGATAGCATTAACATGCTCACAAGTCACATAATACTTGCGTACTGGCAGGGCACATTTTTATTCCATAAAGCAAATCCAGAAGACCTTAATCCTCTCCAACACATAAGATGCACAGAGAAGTATACTTTCTAAAATAAAAGCTGGGATTACATTTTTGTGTTTCAAATACATTGATACCTACCAGCCCTTTTAAAGAGCTGTTGCCAAGTCCAGATTAAACTCCAGTTAATGCAAAATCAAAACGAGGCACTGCTCCCACAGCTTTAACTGCTCAGAGCTGCACCGTATAGAAAGATTGAAGTACTTGCCAGTGAACATAACCTTGTCATTTCCTTTACTGGCTTCCTTAGGTGCTTGCCTGAAATTTGAAATGACACAAAGTCTTACCTCTAGTCATAAATCACTAGAGCTATTTGGTTCAAACAAATTAAAAAGCGTCATGCAAGCTTCCAATCGCCCTCATAGTCCACTGATTTTACATTAACAGTCACCAAGTCATCAGACTTCAAATTGCAATAACCTGAATTTTTGGTTTAGTTTTTCCCTTATTTTCTTCCTTCCCATTTAGAGAGGAGGGAAAACTATGTAAAGCATCCCGCAAAGGACCTCAGTCTGATCTTCTCCTAACAAGAGAGGTAACCAAGACTACTGTAGTATGATTCCTCTGTGATGGAATCTTTGTTTACAGCAACCCTGACTTCACAGTCAGGTAACTTCTGTGATGAAAGAGGAGTCACCTTTTGGGGGGGGGGGGCGGGGGCAGTAGCCCAACACCTGTGACCAAAAAGGAGTTGGGTCTTTTTAGTCTGGAAAAGTAAAGACTGAGAGGGAATCTTATGAATGCTTATAAATACTTGAAGGTGGGTGTCAGCAGAATGGGACCAGGCTTTCTTTCAGTGGTGCCCAGTGACAGGACAAAGGGTAACAGGCACAAACTTAACCCTAAGAAGCTTCATCTAAACGAGGAACTTCTTTGATTTATGGGTGCCAAACCACTGGAGCAGGTGGCTCAGAGAGGTGGCAGAATCTCCTTCCCTAGACTTTCAAGAACTGTCTGGATCACCCCCTTGGTGATCCTGCCTTGGCAGGGGGCAGTTGGACTCTAAGGTCTCCAGAGGTACCTTCCAACCCCTACCATTCTGTGTCACTGTGATCAAGGATTCATGATGTGAACCAGCTGAAATTAAAAGTTATTTCAACTATTTATGCACTCTTCCCCCAGCACAGCTAATACAAGTAAAGCATCCAATCCAGAGGGGGTATTCCTCAAAAGTAATCTGGAAGGAAACCCCACATGTATGTATCCTTTGTGCTAATCGAAGAGAAAAGAAAGAAACACCACACCAGAAAAGTCAACTTAGTACTGGTGTAGAGGGTGAGCTGAACTAAATAAATATATTCTCCCCGTGTAAAACACAGATTGAAAGCACAATGGGTCTCAGGCTGTTTCCAATACCTTGTAGCAAAACTAGACCACAGTTCTGCCTGGTGAAGATAAAAGGTGGTTCTGCTCTCAGCAGGTACAGAGCTAGATTTGATCTCCAGGTAATACTGAACAGTTGTTGCTGAATACATTTCCGTCTTGCATGCTCTATTACTGCCATGCCAAAGGGGGGGAAAAAAAATAAATGTAAATTAAATATTTTTCATGGTAAGAGTAGTAGCAAAATGGTTTCTTCTACAAAAGTCCCAATTTTCAGGTATACTGACTAGAAATATATCGACATAAATTAATGAAAAGGCTTCAGCAATTTGGCAGTAGATTCAGCATGAATGCCGAAATGTTTTCTGTGCCTTGGCTAGCAAGACAGTATTTCACAGGGAAGTTAAAACTCGCACACAAAGATATACTTGAGAAGCTTCAAGCATTCTGAGGTTTGGAAACACAGAGCTGCTGACTTAGTATCTAAATCCAGTATTTTTCAGGTACGCCTTAAATTGTACAATTAGGACATTTTCCTCCATCACAGGAGACCCACCTCATTTTCTAAGGAGCCTGGTGCACTCTGTTTAAGTATGCAGAACTTCAGCTTCAAGCTCTGTTCGGCTTGTACCATCCAAAAATTAAACTGAATAAGCGTCACACTGAGGTAGAAAAAAAATAAATAAATTCTGAAATAGGGAGAATCCAGGTTCAGTGCCAGGTTCCTGAGAACATCGCGTTTCAAACATTGCAGGAAATCAGTCAGCAAGGCTTGATGCAGAGAAGTGTTAGTTTTCCTTTCCAAGTCTCCTACCGAGGCAGAGTGCAGATGAAAAATGAAACAAAAACCCGCAACCAAAAGCCGACACCCTCCCAACTCTTGTTTGTCCCTGTACTGGTTCATGACTCTGTCTAGTTTACAACCCTTCCTTCTACTCTTTATTTGCATGCAGATTTTTTTCTTTTTTCCCCACTGCCGCTTGAGCAGTACTGAAGAAGACATTTCAGCACAAAAGGAAAGGGCTTTGTCTTTACTTTCATTCCTGGTGTCCTAGAAGCAGCAGCATTCCCAGGAGGAGGTAATTGCACATCAGCGCTAAATGCCCCTCAGTCCTCAAGGGATCTTCTTATCTACTGCATGATCAATGTAAATAAAACCTTCAGCCAATTTTGCTTCTCGATCTTCTCGTCTGCTTCGCCTTTAACCCTGCGTGCACGTGTTCATGTGTGGGCTGGCACAGAGAGTGGGGCACGGCAAGAAGTTGCCTTAACTAAGTTGGACATAATTAGGTTTTCATGGTGGTATGAAACAGCACCTGCAGCAACTGGCAGTTTCACTGTGTTTACAAGTCCTTGCTCCAGACTTAAAGACACTAAAAGTTATCCAGTAACACAAGTATTTACCAGTATAAAAGTATTTAAGGTTTCTGGAAACAAGGTAGTAAATATATCTTCAATCATAATTTTAAGTCCAGGGAAGCTTTACTGTAAATTTCACAGGAAGAAAATGAGTAATTTCATCATGTCCATTTATAGTAAACAGAATCACAGCATCAGTCAGGGTTGGAAGGACCACAAGGATCATCTAGTTCCAACCCCCCTGCCATGGGCAGGAACACCTCCCACTAGATCAGGCTGGCCAGAGCCTCATCCACCCTGGTCTTGAACACCTCCAGGGGTGGGACCTCGACCACCTCCCTGGACAACCCATTCCAGGGCTTCTAAACACACCTGTTTAGAAACAATTGCTGGATTATGTACTCAAATTCTTACAACAAAGAATTAAAAATGAGGAAGACAAAGAAATAAAAATGAGGAAAGAGCTCAGTGTAACTGTTTAACGCTAGACTTCTTTCTTATATTTTACAAGCTAATTTTGATAGCTGAACCCTTTCAAGACTTTTTTCTTTCTACCCCTTCTCTCAGCGGAAAATCTTTATGTGGTCAAAAAAACCCCAAACAAAACCAAACACTTCTAGGAAGTCTAGGGAGAACAGGAGTTTATTGAGTTCTACCTGCCTGAAAAGTGCTGGTGAAGAGTTGCCATTTCATGCTTTGTCTATATAAGTCAAAAGAGGAACTGTTGCAAAAATCAGCTCATCTGAACACTGAGTGTTCCTCCAGAATTTCTTACCATGCCTAAGTGAATACAGATGTATTTTTTTTACCACATGAAGCTTGTCCTTCTCACTTTCAGATAAAACATCTATACACTTTAAGTCCCCCCACAATTATTAAAATATTTCCAGGCAATATTCATATACAGAGAAGCAATTAGTCATATCCTCAAGACCCCAGGTATCCCAGGTCTGAATGCGCATGACTCCAAACATTAGTAATGGAATATCTGGAAAGAACATTCTTATTCAGCATCGATGCATGCTACTTTACAAAAGTGCCCATTGCATATGCTAGGAACAATTATTTTTTCTCTTACAGACAACAAAAAAAAGCATGCTGGGTGTATCAGGTCAGTAGAAATCTATTTTTAATGAGGTTCAAGACACTGTTCAAGTTCCAGTAAGAGCAGCTTCCTCCAACAGTGCACCAATGTAAGCTTTCACAGGTGTTAAAATTAAGTTCTGCACTGATGTTGCTTAGATTGGCTTTAAACATTTTCAGAGCAGGACCTTGAATTTTAGTAATCACTCCTATAACTTGTTTAAATAAAATATTAAAAACCACTGTAAGAATTAGGCATCAGAGCATGCTAATTAACAGATTTAGGCCTAACCAGCAGAAGATACAGGTATTTACACAAATGCTGAGTTGCTGTGCTCTTTGATACTGAGAAGACATCAGAACATGGACCATGTGCCCCAAAAAAACAAAAGACCAAAACAAACACAAACCCTGGGGAAGAGTAATACAAATCCTATGTCAGCACAACTGCAGAAGTTATAACCCAATGTAATGGGTCAACGTGGTTTAGCATAAAGAGCAGTCACAAATAAATCAGACTACCTGTAGTCATTTCAGCAAATGGCTTAATAAAAATATTTAAGGTAAACTGCAAGCAATGCACTCCAAGTCAATAGGATATGTATGTAAAGCAGTTGATGACACCAGGCTTTTAAATGGATGAAGAAGACACAGACGGAGACAAGAGCAGCCGCAGACAGGAAGCATGTTAAAATGATGCAATTGAAAAGAGTATATAAATTAAACAGTAAAGTTTAATCATGACAAGCCTCTCTTCTCCTTTTTGAACAGAGGTTCTTCAGGAAATGTTCTCATTGGAAATGGAAAGCCTATTCCTGCAACAGCAAGGCCATCTCTTTAGCAGCTCTGCTGTACAGCTGTTACCACAACCTAAGCAATTGCTGTAGATTGATATCTCTGAACTAAAAAGTTTTAAAATATTGTATAGATTTTATTTGTGCTCCACACATCGCAAGCAATTAACAACACGAAGAAAGGCTCCTCAGCTAGAATACAAACCTCTATACCAAGTAGTACATGTACACAATACTTGCACAGTGACAAGCACGAGAAAGTACTAGTTGAGCACTTGCTGTCAGAAATCCATACCGACTCTTAAAATGCTTTTCAATTCTCCCACGCCACCCAGTCTACAATTTAAGGCATTTCTACACAGCCATCCACCCACCCACCCACTCCCATACACATAATTTACGTTGGAGGTGTTTACTCTTACAAAAAAACACTATGTCAATCAGGTACCATTTATTATTTATCCCTATAACTGTGTCAGCATTGAGATATGACAGTTAAATCAGTGTTAAATCAATACAATATTTACATAGCACAGCACATTAAGCTTGAGACACGCACTTGGGGAATAAAACCACATTTTAGAACAGGACAAAGGTCACCATTATTATGTGTTTGAAAACAGCTATTTACAGGTCCCTATGACATAACCATAGTCTGTACACTGTTCCAAGGGGGCAGGCAGAAGCAAGATAGGTATTTATTTTGAGGGATTTTAAACATACGATTTGGAAGCATATTACTATGCTACCCTGAACACCATAAACCACCTCAACATTCTCCAAGGTGGTCTCACATCCTAGAAAGGCATGTCCAGCTTATACAAAACAGACAACACAACATTTACTTTGTGGACAATTTTCTACTCCAGCTATTCAGTCATCTGAACTTTGAAGGCAATTCGTCCCAGAAACTTGTCACGTTCATCCTCGTTTTTTAAATTAGGTGAGCCCAGGATCTTACACTCGATGGCTATTTCTTCTTTGGTACTGTTGGAGTGAATTGCTAGTTGCACAGCCACTAGAGGCTGTAAATAATGAGCCTAGTAAACAGAAAGATGGGGAAAAGATTTGAGATACCAGAGTAGGTTAACATTTGAATTAACATTTCACCGATCAGAACACTTAAGAAAAAAGATAATTAAGAACCCAATTTTTCAAAGCCTAATCTGACTCAGGGAACAATTGTTTTCCCCATGTATACATTCCTCATACTATTTCTTAACTAATATATTCAACATAAATTATGTCACTGACAGTATCTTCAAGAGGTATAGGACTTTACACCCTTCTATTATATTGGGTCCAATTTCTCTCTCTAAAACACCCTCTGAAATGACAGTCTTCCTGTCCTCTCTCTCTCTTCTGTTTGCTTTGGTTTTGTTGTTTTGTTTGTTAGGGGGAGGGGGCAGGGTATCTGGGGTTGCTTTTGTTTTAAACTCTGCTACAGGACACAACTTTTCTAGCACAGTTTGCAGTGTTTTCTGCCAAAAGCACGATTCAACAAATACCAGAAAATTAGCTTCCCTTCAGCCCTATCTCATTTACTTGTCAGGCCACAATCTGTTCCAGGTCATGGTATCTGTTTGATAGCTTTACACAGAAACCTTTTCCTGAACATTCTGACACTCCCCTGCTCAATCACATTTGAAGAAACAATTGCAATTAGTGATTCCATTCCCTGTAAGGAAAGTTTTAAAAAATGAATGCAGAATTATTTATATTTTTTGGCGACCCAATCTTATTTCTCAAGTCCAATTCAATCAGGACAGTTTGAATTGCCTTGTAAAGTGCCTACGAATTAAACAAGAGCTTGTTCCTTTTACATTGTTAAAGCAACATTTCATCCAATACTCATGAAGTATTTCCACAATTTATCTGTATTTTTAGGTAAAAATTCTCCTAAGCCAGCAGACCAAATACGACCCTACAGCGTTACACAAGTGTAGGCCTTACATTTTAATTGAACAAAATTTTGCATTAGTTTTGTGGTGGTGTTTTGGTTTTGTTATTTCCCCCCCCCCTTCATTAATTTAAGAGGCTCCTTAATGTATTCCTGGTTTCTTTAGGCTATCTTCTCTGCTGAAGAAAGCACGACAGAATACACTAAGTCTCATTTAGAAAGAATGATGGCATGAAAGTCCATGTGCTAAAACCCTTGATGTGAAGTGCTAGTAAGGAGCAGATTGAAATAACTGGCAACAAAAATGGAAAACACAGAACTACCTGTAAGTAATATGACAGTAATTGTTGAAGAAAAATAAACTCCTTCCTTGTTAGTAAAAGCTATGTGAGAATAACAAAGGTCATATGAACTGCTGCAAGTATAGAATATAGTGGAAAAATAACTGATAGAGGAACAACTTAGTACAAAAATCACTTTGAGGAAATTACAGATGACCGCTGCAGTATACTATAGATGTAACAGCTTTATGTTTAAAAAGCACTTTAATGGTGAACAGTGAAGATGTCTGAAGCTGTGTATTAGACTAGATACCGTGGTCAGGAACAATGCAATATGATTTTACATTTGATAGTCCTGCTTCTCCCTGCATCTAAAAAGATTACAAATCAGTGACCAAGAAGCAGCAGATGTCCTTAATAAGACCATGCCCAGTTCATTTCCTTATGTCTGCTGAAGCACACTTTTATTCTCATCATGCACTGTGAAATTTCTGCCTGTGTAATATTCCTTATGAGTACCTCATTACAAAGGTCAAACTTCAGAATCAATCTGATATTAGTAAATGTAAACAGAAACAAAACATTTACCAAACAAAATATCATCACTGAGGCATACTTACGTGCAAGCTTTTGCCATAGTATGGGAAGTACATTAAGTCAATCAAGCCTCCAGGAGGAAAATAATTTATCTCAACCATGCCTTCTTCCTGTGATTGGGAAAAGCAACAAAATTAACATCTGCTTGCATAAAAATTAATACAAAATTAGAGCTTTAACCCAAAGCTACAGTACAAGATCTCTAAAAAAAGGCAACTGAGCTACAAACTCCTAGAATAACTTCCAAAATAGATTTATTTTTGGCAAACACATCTGCTACATTACAGATTATTAAGAGCAGCATTTAAATTAGTAATCAAGTCATGACAGCTTGCCTTTGCGTTTCCCTTATGAGTCCAAGAAAATTGGAGGAGGGAAGAGGATATTCATTGTAATGAATAATTTAACAACAACCAAATAAAGCCAAAGTATTCAACAAGCAAGCCTGTGTATTTTGGAGAAGCAAGAGCACATCTGTATTTAAAGTGAAGTTCAGAGATGAACTTCTGTTTAAAGCCAGGTTTATAAACCTCTCAAATGTGGAGCTATACAACCCTTCAACAATAAATATAGCCCACTCCCTGCAATGGTGTACTATTGGGTACCTTTGTTCAGCTAGCCCTGGAATACAGGCTATCTAGAAGGACCCCAGGTTTAGCATGGCAATGTTAACTAACTACAGTGTTTGTGTGTCATCAGCACTTTAGAGGAACAAGATATATATGCATGCCTTATCACTAGACTTTCCCCTGTACCCCCAGATCTTGTAATGAGAAGCAGCTACCCACAAAGTTGCTGCCTGATTTCTAAGGAGCTGCCCAATTTGAAAGATACACAGAATATACAAATGACCTGCCCCAGACACAGCGAGAGCAATACAGACACATCTCCCTGTATACAATATTGCTCAGAACTCTGTATCCTGGCAGAATGTCAAACTACTGCAATATCACATCACTAGGAAATGCCCATCTAATGTGACTTTTTATAATAAGGTAAATATATTACCATGATAAAAGAAAATGCTACTAAAGCAACCCTGCCAAAATGCTAAACCTATCTTCAGAACATCACTGCTTGTTCAGTGTAACTCACTAGTTCAAAGTGCATTAGTGACTCTGATTGGCTTTTCTACACTACCCTATGTAACAGCTGCAACGTTTCAAGTACACACTACAATATTAAGAAGACAACTGCAGTAATAGAAGAAAACAAGAGAGGAACACAAAGATAAAAAAAATAGTAAGTGATACATCACAGCTCAAGAATACCTTCTGCCCACCTCCTCAAAACACACAGAAGATGCTGTTTAGGAGGTAGCCATATTCTTTTTCCTTTGAAGTCTAAGCTATTGCAATTCAATATATGTTTATTAAGTATTTTGGACCTTGAGGTAGCAAATGTAACTATTAAAGAGAAATGTGTTGCTTTTTACCATTGTTCTTTATTTTATTCAAAGCTCATGCAGTTGAAAATATTAGTTTTACAAATATATTTCCAAAATAATGGTTAAGAAAATCAGAATACAGAATAAGATAAGAAAGATAAATAGGAGTAGAGCTTTCTGGAGCAGCTAAACACAAGGTATATGCATGCAGTCATAAATATATATGCATTAGGGTATCAATGCAATAGAGCAGAGAACTTCTGGGACATGCCACTCTTTCATGCATCTCCTCTGACACTTGAGGCTTTGTTTGATAATTAATCAATCTTAACTAATACCCCTAAACTCTTTAAAAAACCCAAAACCAAACCAACACTTAAGCTGCATCTACTGAAGAGCTTGAAGCATCAGTCCATTAGTGAGAGTCACTTTCTCTGCTTACCATTTACAATTGTAGCCACTCGGCAAATCTAAAAATCAGATTTAGCTGAACAGGTCTTAATGAATACTTAGCAAGACTGTGCTTTAGAAAGAATAATTTTGCAAGTGTTAAAATAATGTACAGAGACCCAAGGAAAGAACTGGGTCAGGACTGGTCTGTAATAATTTGAGAATGGTATCATCGCACAAGATAGAGAGCAATATCCATTAGAGGAAACTGAAGAGACTAACAAAGAGAGCATGATAGCAGGATTTCTGCTCTGCTCAATTAAATCAACTTCTGAAGCAAAATCCATCTTTGTCACCCAGATGTCAAAGATTCCTGATGTAAGAAAAGCTTTCCTAAACAGGTAAACCATGATGAGCTAGGGTAAGAATAGGCTAAAACTACTGATAAAATAGAAAACAAAAAGAACCCCAACACCATGATCAGCCAAGTTGTTATCAAATTAGAATAGAACAGAATTAACCAGGTTGGAAGAGACCTTCGAGATCATCGTGTCCAACCTATCATCCAACACTACCCAATCAACTAAACCATACAACCAAGCATCCTGTCAAGCCTCGCCCTGAACACCCCCAGCGACGGTGACTCATTTGCTCATTTGCTAGTGAAATCAGCTAAGATGCTAAGGAAAAGCATCATCTGTGATTTCCTTAATACAGCTTTAACCACTGTCTCATAAAGCATCCATATAAAAAAGCTGAATACAATCACAATTAATTAGAATGACCACTAACTGAACATTAGTTCTTACCACAACACAAGGCATTACAGCTGGAAATAAAGATGACTTCTGGACCCTATTCAGTTTTCAATAAGGAGCTTGCAAGATAGAAAGCTCATTCACTGATGGCACCAAGACATAAGTAGTTCAAAATACTTCAGAAAACTCAATCCCTTTTAAATGATTGTGAAAAATTAGAGGTGTGTGGCACAAATAGCACATGAAATTCAAAACTCTGCACTTCCAAGAAATCATATCCACAAATACAGAAAGCTCCAAGTAGTAAAATTATTACAAGAAAGACTCAGCATATTACAAAGGGCAAGTCCACCTCACAAGACATTATTACTGCCAGTGTGATGACAAAGGGAAAGTCATTAACAACACCTCAGCTAAAGGCAAACTTCTGTCTGGGGAAAAATGAGACACTAGAGAAGTCAAAGAAGAAACAGTACTAGTAAAAATTAGAAGGAGCTTAACTGTTGTGTTTTTTTTCTAAAGAAGTAAAGGATTCCTCCAACAGAACATTTTTAAAGAATGGACCCAAAGAAATCAGTCTCAAATAAGAGAAGGAAACACAGTACTTGCAATAGACTGTCATGGAGAGATCAAACCTTTCAGAGACTCCACAAAAATCAAGTATTAAAATTTATGCCCACCAGAAGCACCTAAGATGAAGGTAGAAACACTTACAGAGTATTTGTCTCATTAATTGCTGCAATTTGCCAGCCTACATTTTTATCAGTTACCTCAAGCTAAAAGCCATGACTCCATCCCTTCCACAAGCTACTAACTTAGCAAGGCTTTAACTGCTCCCAAAGCAGTCTAGGAAAAATACGCAGTTAAGTAATTATTAGAGCTGTCATAAAACACTCTGTGTAATTCCAGTGGTACACAACAAATACGCATAGATTAGCTGTTGTTATTGTAAGTGATTCATACTTGATTTGAAGGCAACTCTTATTTGAACAGTAACATTAGTTTTCACACTGTGTCTTACCCATCATTTATAAAATTGTCTAAGGTGCACTTGCAGCATGGAGAAAAAAATAAAAATATAGGTTATGAAATGGGTAAACAAAACACAACTCAACAAACAAAAGAAAATATGACCACAAGTAACATGTATGCATTTTCCTTGACTATAGAGCAAGTAGGGTAGCTCAACTACATCTAAAGATGAAAAAAATAAAAACCAAACAGGTGTTTTTCTAAATACACTACAGAAATTAAAGACACTAAAACTAAACCAGACATACAGTAAGATGAAAAGAAGGAAAAAAAAGTACGAAGTCTAGCAAGACAGGAAGAGTGTTCATGTTCTGACACAGTATATTGCTTCACTTTTCATCTTAATCACGAGGAAAATTCACTAGACACTTATTTGTTACACTCACAACTGACCTTAGATGCACACTGTATATGTGGTTCTCCTTCAGGCTTTAATCCAATTATCTACAGGAGAGAAGTTAAAATATTTATAGGTTTTCTTCCCATTTCCAGTTTTATAGACTGAATTTGAACTTTCTCCCCCAGCTAATATGACAGCGTTCATACAGGGAGAAAAAAAATCTATCTAGTGTCATTTTTAGATGGAAGCACAGTTTGAGACTAAGGCTAAAATTTTAAGCATTGTTAAGTTAAAGCTCAAGTAGTTGCAGTGGCCACAGAAAGGACTGTTATTTCACGTTCAGCCTGTTACCATTAATGGCTCAAGCCAATTGGCAGTTCAAGTAATATACAGAACATTACTGAAAAGTGTAATACTTATTCATTCATTAAAATTTTCATCACCTTACATAGTTTAGCTTTACATTTCAATTGCATTTCCAGAATGCAGACATGAAGTACAACACAGTAGTTTGCACGACGGTTAAGAATCTGTTACACAGAACAGTAAGCAAAACTGAAGTGCACTGTACTCCTTGAAACAAGATTTTCAGGTATTTTGATGGAAGTAATCAAAGCCAATGCTTGTATCAGAATGCTCAAAAAGCTCACTTCATTTTACTTTCTACAACACATGAATTGCTAGCCATTTCAGTAATTTACACTATTACAGAAATGCAAGTCTCTTGAGAATAAAACTGCACACATTTCAGTCCTTTTTTACAGTCCTTTTTCATACAGTGGTAGCTGGGGCCACTTGTATTAAGTATTAAAAAATAAGCAGGCACTTACTCTGTTCATTTTCACAAGCACACAGGGAGTTCCTTTAGAATAGCCAAAAGTCTTATCTTCCTTTCCAGAGCATTGTCCAAGCTCAGAGAGGTTAAATCGACATGCCTTTTTAACAGCAACATCATTCTGATCAAAAATCCTTCCTGGTGTACAGTTTATGTTCTGGGATTGCTTTGCATCATCATAAGCTGTGAAACAATAAATTGCTTGTAAATCAATGGTATAAAGCATACAAGTAGCAAAAACTCCAGAAACCTATATAAACATCTCATTTTATGGTTGTCTCTTATTTAGGAGTTTTCTCAAAGGACTATTTTCAGAGCACTGTGTCTCACATCCGTCTTAAACGCTTTTTTTAAAGCCTATCAAAAAGTGGCACTGTACTTTTAAAAAGAAAAGAAATAATGCTGTCCTGTTTCTCTAATTGTATCAATAACCACAACCTCAATAATTTCTGTACGTAGCCTAAACTAATACTGTAGTAAAATGTAAACAAGTAACTTTTTGCCTGGAAACTAAACCCATTTTGCCTTTCCATATATTTCTTTAATAAACAAACAGGAAAACTTTAGTACATCAAGTACTAATGATAAATTCCCTCTACATTTCCTTCAGGTAGTATAACTGACAGCAACATCCCAAGTTGTTTCTCACTTTCTTGTGCATCACAAGAACACAGATCACATTGTCACAAATGCTTATCCGTTCACATTTAACATAGAATACATACATAGAATACATACATAGAATAAACCAGGTTGGAAGAGACCTTCAAGATCATCGCGTCCAACCCATCAACCAATCCAACTCCGCCCAAGCAACTAACCCACAGCACCAAGTACCCCGTCAAGTCTTCTCCTAAAAACCTCCAGTGATGGTGACTCCACCACCTCCCCAGGCAGCCCATTCCAATGTGCAATCACTCTTTCTGTATAGAACTTTTTTCTAACATCCAGCCTGAACCTCCCCTGGCGCAGCCTGAGACTGTGTCCTCTTGTTCTGGTACTGCTTGCCTGGGAGAAGAGACCAACATCCGTCTGTCTACAACCTCCCTTCAGGTAGTTGTAGAGAGTAATAAGGTCACCCCTCAGTCTCCTCTTCTCCAGGCTAAGCAACCCCAGCTCCCTCAGCCTCTCCTCATAGGGCTTATGTTCCAAACCCCTCACCAACTTTGTTGCTCTTCTCTGGACTCGTTCCAGCAAGTCAACATCCTTCCTAAACTGAGGGGCCCAGAACTGGACACAGTACTCGAGGTGCGGCCTAACCAGTGCAGTGTACAGGGGCAGAATGACCTCCCTGCTCCTGCTGGCCACACTGTTCCTGATGCAGGCCAGGATGCCATTGGCCCTCTTAGCTGCCTGGGCACACTGCAGGCTCATGTTCAGTCTACTGTCGACCAGCACCCCCAGGTCCCTCTCAGCCTGACTGCTCTCCAGCCACTCTGACCCTAGCCTGTAGCTCTGCATGGGGTTGTTGTGGCCAATGTGCAGAACCCGGCACTTGGATGTGTTAAATCTCATGCCGTTGGATTCTGCCCATCTGCCCAGCCTGTCGAGGTCCCTCTGCAGAGCCTCTCTACCCTCCAGCAGATCAACTCCTGCGCCCAGCTTGGTGTCGTCAGCAAATTTACTGATGATGGACTCGATGCCCTCGTCCAGATCATCAATAAAGATGTTAAAGAGCAAGGGGCCCAGTACTGATCCCTGGGGCACACCACTGGTGACTGGCTGCCAGCTGGATGTGGCACCATTCACTACCACTCTCTGGGCTCGGCCCTCCAGCCAGTTCCTAACCCATCTCAGTGTGCTCCCATCCAAGCCATGTTGGGTGGTTTTCTTTCCCTCCCTTACACCCACCCCCTGCTAAGCATAAACAAAAGAAAATGGAAAAAGGGAAGAGTTCATCCTCAATGCAAGAGTCTAGAATCAACTGAAGTGCAGAAGAGGCAGGTAACCATGAAATGTCCCTAGCAGGGACCCTTGGCATAGTCCTAACGAAAAGCCTCCTCACAGAAGACTTTAGTATGTACCAAAAGTATAAATCCAGATTATATACAAATATAACTTGTGTAGCTAACAAAGAAACTCATGCATACAGGTGAGATTGTACAGCACCTCGGCCATTCTGACTTACAAGTTTTGAGGGGTTAAAATTCCTAATATTTTCAACTGATTTCTGTGTTACTAAATTAAGTGTATGTATAGGCACATATATAAAATAACATGTAAGTTAAATTAGTGATTTTGCCATCCTTCAGTCTTCTTCTGTGTTGCTTTTTCTCCATGTTCTAAATTCAGTGTTTTAATATTTCTGCCTTTAAATACTGTAGATCAGGGTAAAAATTAACAAATTGCAATTAATCTGTGTGCTTCATTTTTTTTAACAGACAAACAAGTTCTTAAGATTGAAGGACTCTCATTTACCAAGCCATTTAGAAGAAGCCTGATCGGTTAAGTCTTGATAAACTTTGCCTCCAAATATAGGACTTACACAATTTTACATTGAATTATTTTGGTATATTGATTTCTACATCTTACAGTATTTAAACAGCTATGTCAGCAAAGCATTGGACTATGACCCAGAACTCTCCATTATGTACTCTACTACTCCTCATGTTCAGATTCCCAATATAGGCATTGATATTTACCTTCTTCCATAAAGTATATATTTAAATAACACACATCTAAAGTAAGCTTCAACTTGTATCAGTGTTTGTTAGCAACTGGTAACCACAAGCCAAAAAAGGAAACTAATATACTTAACATTAACATCCCCAAAGTACTTGGTCAGTTGTAAGTAACTTACTTACATTCAAGGAACTTTCTAAGTGTAGAAACATATTCTGCATATGACTGGGTGTCACTCCTGTTGAAGTAAAATTCCAATGCAGTGTCCGGCTTGGGTGAAATCATAAGTCCTTAAAAAGAAAAAGTGCAAGTAAGGAACTAAACAACAGCTCTTCACTGCACTCTAATCTATCCAAAAATCACATCCATAAATTGGAAAATACCTATCTGTAAAGAAACATCAATGTTACTCCTGTATTACACGGTATTGGGAGGCACAAAATCAACATCACATGAATTAATACTCAAATTCAATTCAAGGTATAACTGCAATTCACAAATCAAATCCAACTGATTAGGAATAGCAAAATTGGCAACTTAATCACTTTCAATCAAATAAGTTTACTGATTCACTTCCCACTTTCAGCAAATTAAATTTACTAAGTAATTGAAGAGATAACCAAAACCACACCCAGAAAACCTCCAGTTAAAGCTATGCTTCAAAGCTTTAGGTAATACACAGTGATGCTATGATTGAATTAATCTCATAGAACCCCTGAAGAAGTAGTATTTTAAGCAACTTTTTAATGCATAAAGATGGCTTAAAAGATTTCACAGTCAAAACAGACAAGCCAAGTTAATAGTTAATCCTCTCCTCATTCTCCTCAAATTTTAGGTTCATCTGTTTCATGGAGAATGCAAGGAAGCTTTTTAAACCGCTGTACTTGTGTCACTGGCAAGAGGCACACTTTAGACAGGCTGTGGTACCTAGAAACACTCCTGAGCTGCCTCCCAGGCTGCTAGCACCAGAGTGGAGCCACGGCTGGCTTCATTCAGCTGGTGGCTGGGGGTACTAGAACAAGAACAATCTACAGCCAGGGAGCTAGGACCAGCAGGAGGAACTAGGACACAGATTATATAATGCTGAAGTCCAGCTTTGTGTTGAAGGATGAAAAAGGCAGACATTGACATGGAGTTTGGACCCTTGACAGAGGTGAACTGTCCTCCTTCCCAGTGTATGGGCAAAGAAAGGTACAGATTTAAACTCCAGGGATATTTTTGTAGCAAGTGAACGCAAACAGCACACTCTCTGCAGATACGTACAGCCCTGTACCATAAGGAGTTGTCACTAACACGGATACCTAATGCTTACTACCAATCATCACAGCTTCAGCAGCAGATGAAATAGCACTACACCACCAGATATTGCAGAAGAGATTAAGTCTCTTCAAAATAGAGTGTATGATTAATCGCTTAATTCACACTACCTTTAGGCAACTCTTATTTCATATACATAATTAGGATACATAAAACTCCTGCAGCTGTGATTAACAGATTGGTGTCCATGCATCTGTCTCTTCAAGTATAGCTGAGAATCACAGAATGTTAGAGGTTGGAAGGGACCTCCAGAGATCGAGTCCACCCCCCCCTGCCAAAAGCAGGATCACCTAGGGTAGTCTGCACAAGAATGCATCCAGGTGGGTTTTGAAGGTCTCCAGAGAAGGAAGACTCCACAACCCCTCTGGGCAGCCTGTGACACTGACACTGCAGTTCCACAAAAGAAAAAAAGAAGAACCAAACAAAAATCAACCTATTTTTTATCAAATTAGTTTTCTTCTAAGTCAGAATATTAAAATGGTTTGAGCAGTGTCAAATCTAGTGTAAGGGGAGAAGTTGCAATTACAGCAGCAACTCATTACATCAGCTTAGGATGCCATGTAGTTTCCTATCCTCTGGCAAAACCAGTTAAAACTAGATTACCCAAATTTATAAAATTTAAGACAGAAAACTAATCTCAAAATTAGAAAACAAAAATAAAATCAGGACTTCTTTATACAAAATAAACATTTAAGGCAAAACAACAGTGGGAAGGTGAATAAAGTAAGTTGCCTTAACTGTGTAGCCACAATACATGACTTTAGTTAATCAACCACAGTAAACAGGTGGAAAAAATATAGACGGTGCAATTAAGTAGCCCGGGTCTATTAAGTATTCACCTACAGAAAGGACCAAGTTTCTCATTCAAAGGCAGAAATTATTAAAAGCACTTTAAATTTGGAAGTAATAAAACTATATACTAGAAATTTATGTCTTATAGACAAGCATCTTTTAGATATAATAAAATCCAGATATAGTTAATGCCTGTTTTTTTTACTCTACTTTTATGTAGGATTTCCAATGAATCATAAATTCTCCTCTCTGCATCAGCTGCAGTTAAATTATTTGCAGGCAAGCCACAGCTACATGCCTTAATGATTGACAGTCCCTATAAAACTACAAATACCATTTCTGACTGCAAATTACTTTTGCACCAATACACTCATCTTCTGTCTCCACATTGAAGTGGGACTCAAAATACAAGGTAATTAGTAACAGGGCTGAAAATATGCTGAAGGGGTTTTGCACATGAAGAGACTGTTATCTATAGACTTATATTGTAAATTAAGGACTTGATTCACTTTGAAAAACAGTAATATGACTAAGTAACTAAGCTACTCATCCATGAAAAAAACAATAATTTGAAGAGATTTTATTACTTCAGGGAACTTCAAAAACATCTTAAAAGGAAGGGACTGCTCCAATCCCAGTGGATCACTGTCTGCCTAGAGACTAGGGTGGAAATTCTAAAGAAAAAGCTACTTGAAGGACTGATGTTAAGGGCAACAAGGCTGGTGAGAGGCCTTGAGCACAAGCCCTATGAGGAGAGGCTGAGGGAGCTGGGATTGTTTAGCCTGGAGAAGAGAAGGATCAGAGGTGACCTCATTGCCCTCTACAACTACCTGAAAGGTGGTTGTAGACAGGAGGGGGTTGGTCTCTTCTCCCAGGCAACCAGCACCAGAACAAGGGGACACAGTCTCAAGCTGTGCCAGGGGAGGTTTAGACTCGAGGTGAGGAGAAAGTTCTTCACTGAGCGAGTCATTTGTCATTGGAATGGGCTGCCCAGGGAGGTGGTGGAGTCGCCATCCCTGGAGGTGTTCAAGGGGAGATTGGATGTGGCACTTGGTGCCATGGTCTAGTTGTGAGGTCTGTTGGAACAGGTTGGACTTGATGATCCTTGGGGTCTCTTCCAACCTTAGTTACTGTGATGCATAGACTGTGAGAGATGGAAGATTTGAGCTTTCTGAGAGGAAAAGAATTACCAGCCTCAACACAGAATCACATCTAGGATTGTACAGCAATATTACATTATCCTACAATTCCAAGAGGGATTAGAACTACCAGTTTTTTAAATCATCTGGATTTGATTGACTCTATTATATCCCAGTGTACAATGCAAGTCAAATATCAATTATAAAATAAATCAAGTGTGAGATTTCCAAGTACATTTAACACGAGAGTAAAACCTCCAACCTACTCCATCCAGGTTTTGTGTGCAGAGTTTTGTTTTTTTTATAATTTAAAGTTTTACAGCCAGGAACATGACATGTTTCACTGCAAGTGAAAAACGACAGAGTTAAAGAGGAACACTAAAACAGAAGTAAGCCATTTTATTAACTTTTACGTAAGAGTAATTAAAGACATCGTTAATTAAAAACATTAGTTCAGAAATGTTAAAGGAATGCTTAAATTAAAAGCTCTTTCTTAAAACCTAACTGTGGTACACACACTTTTTAAAACAAACATCCCTTATGACGTATTTCAAAAGGAAAGATAATTAATATCCTGATCTGCAAGAGGCAGCACTTTTGGTGGTAGCCACATATTACATAGACTTATCTTCATCACAAAACAGGACCCTCTCTGTTCAGTAGATCCCTATACAACAGGCCAACACCCCCTGAAATCCCCAGACATTCCATATTGGTTGAAAGGTAATATTGTAATGAAAACTCTAGAAATGGCCTTGTATCATAGTCCTCACATGCTCTTGATCAGATCACCCCCATAGCACAGCCCTTATCTACTTTCTTTGAATTATCAAACACTGATTGCAGGTTATCTTTGCATCCAATCCAAGAGAACTCATTTATTGTATCTTTAAAGCAATTTATTAAATTATAATCTCACTTCTAAACCAGCATGTTGTGTGGGCATGCAGGTAAAATTGCAGTCCACATAGATGACAAATTCAACTGAAAAGAACTTAAGAGAAGAAAAAACATCAACAGTTAGCATATACATTAAAAAAAGCTACTGACTGAATTTATGCTATAAACACATACAACTTGTCTTACACCGAGTTTTAATTTTAAAACATGTCAAGTAATTGAATAATAATCATAGTTTTCCATAGGCAGTTCATACTTCAAATGAACTCTCATGTGAAACTCAGCTGTTAAACTAGGCAGAGGTTTATGAATAAACAAACATACTGTTACCTGGACTAGAAATCCGATCACGGTATTTTGGTATATCACTGCTCAGCGTCTGAAGCATAACCCACATTGTGAACGTGAAGAGCGCTGCTAGGAAGCCATAAAATACCAGGTAAAATAGTAAGATCAAACCTGTAAAGAAAAACTAAAATTAATATTTTTGTTTCAGCTAATAAAATGGGAAATAACCAACGAGTTTGGGTTTGGTTCCCCCCCCCCCCGCCATCCCTTGCCACTCCTTGTCATAGTTACAAATCAATATGACACTATGATACTATGATAATATGCCTTTAGCATACCTAAATATTGCACAGTGCAGAAAAATGCATGCAAAAATGTTTTCTTTATACTTTCTGGCTCTTAAAATGTTGATGGCATCTCTATTTTTATGAGTTAAAGCATTCAAAATCATAGAATCATTCAGGTTGGAAAAGACACCTGGGATCATCAAGTCCAACCATTGACCCTACTCTATGAAGTTTATCTTAAACCATATTCCCAACCACCACATCTAAGTGACCTTTAAACACATCCAGGGATGGTGACTCAGGCACCTCCCTGGGCAGCCTATTTCCATGTCTGACCACTCTTTCTGTGGGAAAAAAATATCCTAATGTCCAGTCTAAATCTACACTGCTGCAGTTCAAGGCCATTCAGCCTTGTTCTAAAGCAAATTCCCTGCGAGAAGAGATCACCACCAACCCCTCTACAACGTCCTTTCAGGTAGTTGTAGAGAGAGATGGGGTCTCCCCTTAGCCTCCTCTTTTTCAAACCAAACAGCCTCAGCTCCTTCAGTTGCTCTTCGTAATATTTATTCACCAGGCCCATCACCAGCTTTGTTGCCCTCCTCTGCACTCGCTCCAGCACTTTGACATCTCTCTTGTATTGAGGTGCCCAAAACTGGACACAATACTCAAGGTGTGGCCTCACCCATACCAAGTATGGGGGTTCAGTCACCTTCCAACTCCTCCTGGCCAGTGTTCCTAATACAAGCCAGGCTGCCATTGGCTTTCTTGGCAACCTGGGCACACTGCTGGCTCATACTCAGCCACCTGTCAATTAGAACCTCCAGGTCCCTTTCTGCCAGACAGCCTTCCAGTCACACTTCCCCAAGCCTGTAGTGTTGCATGGGGTTGTTGTGGTCCAAGTGCAGGACCTGGCACTCAGCCTTGTTGAAGCTCATACTGTTAACATAGGCCAATCAATCCAAACTATCCAAATCTCTCTGTAGAGCCTCCCTACCCTAGTGCAGATGAACACTCTTGGAGCTACATCAATAGATTCAACTAAGTGAACACATGACATTAGTGTAGCTGGTAAAGATGACTGAACAGACCATAAGAAACAGAATAGTTTCCTTTTTTAAGGGGAATTATAGTTTTGTATCTGGAAGGGAAGGAGACATAGGGAAAATGGGCAAAAAACAATGTGAAAAGGTATTATTATGCCAGATTCTGAACAGGTAAGAAGAGATTGGTGCTTCAATAAAACAGTGGGTAATGGAGAGAACTCCACACAGAGCATTCATTTGCACATATATCTCGTTACAAGAGATTTCTCAAAGTGAAAATGTTTTTGGCTGCACATATTTGAAAACAAACCAAGCCTTCCAGTCAGACTTATTAAAAGCCTTTGCCTAACACATCCACCTGCTTTACTAATCTACCTCACGAATCTGTTCCTTGACTTCAGCACTTACAGATGGTGCTAGTTTCAACTTGACAGTTGCTTAAGGAATTGGTTCTCAAAATCTCTGGAAACAGCCTCAAGGAAATTACACACTGTGACACTGTACCTCTCCATCACTTAGCTGCAACAAATTGCTGAGAACACTGCTTAGGAAAACAGCTTGAAAACTTACTCTGACGAAGTGTTTTAATTTTTCCCTGTTCTCCCCCCCACACCTCCTTTTTCATTATGCATGCACAGACGTGCACTCTGGATACACAGATCAGTTGTTTACTGAAAAGACAAGGCAACAGGTGGGCCAAATTTAAAACCTTACTTAAGAGATGACAGGGACTCTGAGCAGCAGATTTTCAAAGAACTCTGCCCATTTTCTCAGAGGTATGATGCATATCCCTCATATAAAAGCCTTTTAAATTTTGGAACAGTTGAATTCTTTCAGTAACCAAGTTTTCAAACAAGGTTTGGTATTCTTGCATTATTTGATTTTTTACCTTGATGGACACATGCTAGTGTATCTCATTAAGGCAAAAACATAACATCACAACGTTTGCTCTATTTCCTTGACTTCGTTCTCAGTACTTCTGAGAATATATATTGATTTTTATTGTTAGATTACCTTTTAACATTTATTTTTCCCTGAGGATAGCTCCCAACCAGAGACGAAACATAAAAACTCCTATGGATGGAAGACTCACTAAAAGACATTTAAAATCCAACAAAAAATGTTCTACGGAGTGTACAACACTAACCTCAAAAATGAGCATGTGATTCTGTTTTAAGACTGAACACCTGAGACTTAAGGACACACACACAGATGTTGTCAAAAAGAATGGGAGCATGTGGTGGGTTGAAAATTCCCCCCAACACTAAATTGCCACACCAGCTCAGTTGGAAACAAATGAAGCTGTATTTACAAGAAAAACTACAATCTAAAATGAAATGCAAGGAATATGCACAAAATATACAGGTATTTACAATTTATAAACAGCACAAGAACCCTTCCTGGGCAAAACCAGGAAGGAATAGCTTCCCTACTCCCTGCCTTCTACCCTCCTCCCTTGTCACTCCCCCCCCCCAATCCCTGTACACAATAGAGGAGAGAAAAGAGCAGAGAGTTGTTTGTTAATACTCAGCCACACTAAGAATGCATTCAAGGTCAGCAAAAGTCAGCAGAAGCACAAGTTAGTCTACTAGAGCAAGGAAACCAAAAGAGAGAAATTTAGTTTACCTGTCTAAGTTTTATGGCAGATTATCTGTCCAATGGGACTATTTAGAACTTACCACTATTTTCCTTTTTACACCCAATGGTGATTTATTTACATTCTATTACTTTCTGTTCCAAGATCTGTGGAAAATTTTCAAGGCACAGCCGGAAACTATCACAGAGCAATACAAGCATAAAGGAATGCACATGCATGCACAGAGAGCCATATACAAAATCTTTCTGATTCAAAAACATAACCAAACAATGACACAAATTCAATTCATATAAAATATTCTAGCTATAAGGCTGCCATCACAAAGCCAAAGAAACATAACTCAAGCAAAGCACCATCGTGCAAGACTCCAGCTTTGATACTTGATTATACGAGAATCAAGTGCAGTATTTTTCACCCTCCCACAAAAGGAAAAAGCAAAAATAATTGTACCACAATGATTTGTACTGTCCAGTGGAAGATGGTAGAAGAAAACTTAACCTCTGGCTTCTGTCCCAGAAACTGTGCTTGCATTCTGCACTACCTATTTTTCACTGTACTACAGCCCTCAGTAATCCCTAACTGCTAAAGATGCAAGTACCTATATATTGCACCTCCCCAAAGAACTCAAGTGTACATGCATTCAAATAATGAGGTGGTTTCCAAATTATCTTTACCATAGGTTCTCTGCAGCAACTGGCTGAAAGTTATTGGATTTCAGCATGATTTTAGTATTCAGTTCCACATGTTGAGAAAGTTACTTACCAATCTGCAATAATCTGAAAGTTATCAGCTATTTAAAATACATTTGGGAACCACTGAGATGTAAGATACAACACAGTGTTTCAAAGTTAAGTGGCAAAGTATGTGAATGAGACAGCTAGGCGTCTATTAAAAACTATTTCTAAGGACAGAAGCTATTTTAGAAGCTGAAAAGAGCCTTGTCATGGTTTGAGGCCCAACAGCAGCCAAGCCCCACACAGCTGCCCTTCACACCCTCTGGCAGGATGGACAGAAAAAAACGCAAAACCTGGTGGGTTGAGATAAGGAGAGTGTAATAGAAAAGGGCAGCAATAACAATGGTAGAAATGTAGTAATATATAAAGGGAGTAATATAAAATGTGAAAGGCTCAGCTGACACAGCTGAAGCTTTCCAAAGCATTCCAACCAAAAGCCACACCTGCCTGTGCCAGCCCTGCCCTTACACAGCAGGCATGACACTGTATGGGATGGAGAACCCCACTGGCTGGTTCAGCTGTCTGTCCTGTGAGTTCTCGCAGCTTCTTCTGGACCCTACGCTAGCCTAACTCATGACACCACTGGAAAGTGAAGCAGAGTTCTTCCTGAAGGTATTCCCTTCCATGATTGTTTTCTCTTGCAGGTGGCACTGAAGTGGGTTTTCCATCCCACTACCTCATGTCCTTTCTGTGGTCACACAGGGAAAACCACAGGGTGCCCTGTGGTATACACCTCTAGGGCAGGGGAATGTCTGCTCCCAACAGCTGATGTACAGGTGAGGAAGAAGACATCTGCTTTGAATTGATGGGACTCCCGGGTCAGTTCCTCCACAGCTGAAACAGAGGCCCAAATGAAAGAAGAGAGGCTTCTCTCATATTGTGAGAGTTTGCCGGCCAATTCATAGAATCAACAAGGTTGGAAAAGACCTCAGAGATCATCAAGTCAAACTTATCACCCAACACCTCATGACTAACTAAACCATGGCTTCAAGTGCCACATCCAATCCTTTTTTGAACACCTCCAGGGACAGGGACTCCACCACCTCCCTGGGCAGCACATTCCAATGGCCTGTAATTCTTTCTGTGAAGAACTTTCTCCTCACCTTGAGCCTAAACTTCCCCTGGCACAGCTTGACTGTGTCCTCTTGTTCTGGTGCTGGTTGCCTGGGAGAAGAGACCAACCCCCACCTGTCTACAACCTCCTTTCAGGTAGTTGTACAGAGCAATAAGGTCTCCCCTGAGCCTCCTCTTCTCCAGGCTAAACAACCCCAGCTCCCTCAGCCTCTCCTCATAGGACCTGTGCTTGAGACCTCTCACCAGCCTCGTTGCCCTTCTCTGGCTGTCCTTGGACATCTTTCCAGGAGACTACTGCCAACGAGTTGGCGTATGATGGTGGTGTGCTCTGTAGGAACTGCTGCCTCTTGGGTGGTGTGCACTGGACTTTATCTGGATCTACGGGTGACTGCTTGTCATTCTGATTGTTATAAATCACCTCTAGCACAGCTAATTTCCTCAGCTACTAAATTCCTCTCTCCATAATAGTCCACTTGCCCCCCTTGAATGGGTACCTTTCTTTCCACCATATCCAACAGAAGCTACCTCCAGAGGCCAAGGGCCTGTGTCGGTTTTCCAGTCACCTTATCAGTGCCCCCTTCTCTAGACAGGGATCCCAGCTGCTTGGCTTCCCTACCCTCTAATTCCAAACTATTTGCCCCACAATCCCAGATCAGGCAGGTGATAAGGTGCTCACCTGGATCTCAGCTGAAGTCCTACCACACATCCTGTGGCTTTCTCAGGGACAGGGATCAGTAAACTACCTCTGGCTCTTCCTCATGTTCTCAGGTGGCTCTGGTTCATCCTCATCCCTCACCAAACAGACTGATTTTCCTGTGCATTTCTTTTTCTGCACAGGGGCAACTGATATCAACACAGGTGGGTACTCAGTTGGTTGCCAAAAAGGATTGCCATGGTTTTAAGCCCAGTCAGATGAACCCCACAAAGAACAGGAATAACAAGGGTACAAATGAGGTAAAACGGAGTGACATAAAAGGGGAATGGCTCATGTGATGCTGCCAACTAGTTCTTGTGCTTTCCTAAAAGCCACTGTGCCTGACCACTGCAGTCCTACTCTTATACATCCTCTTAAAGAGAGGTCATGATGTTGTATGGTATGGAATACCCCATTGCAATGTGGAGGCTGGCCTCTTCTCAGGTAACAAGTGACAGGATGAGAGGAAATGGCCAGGGGAGGTTTAGGTTGGATATTAGGAAAATATTCTTCACCAAAGGGATCATCAGGTACTGGAACAGGCTGTCCAGGGAATGGTAAGGGTGACTGTCCCTGAAGGTGTTTAAAAGATTTTTGTATAAGGAGCCTAGGGACATGGTCTAGCAGCTGTGTACAGGGAGATGTTAGGTTATGGTTCGACTCATGGACCTTAAGGTCTTTCTCAACCAGGTGATTCTACGATTGGCTGGTTCAGCTGGTTGTCCTGAGTATGGCCCCTTCCAACTCCTCATGAATCAAATTAACCCTAGTGAACCCAGGACAAGCACATAGAAACAAATAGTAGAAATCTTAATCAACAAAAAGCTGCAGCAGAAGTTGCATCTGCATTTGGCACATGAACAATTTGCTTTATCTATAAGCTTAAAATAGCTTTAACTGGATCCAAATGAGAGCAATAATGTTCTGATTAATGCCCAATGTATTTTGGGTATCACAAAAACAAACAAAAAAACCTTCCTTAGAAAATCTTTGGTCAGCTCTCATTTTGATCCCTAGAGATCGATCCACCATTGGATACACTTTCGTGAAGCTGGCTAAAAAGTACACTTCCCATCAAGTTACCAAGACATTCATCAATCCATTCCAATGGAACAGAAATGAGTCTGATACTTCAGACAAGACAAGCTTCTTCTCTGGCAATTAGCATAAAAGCTAGAAATTCAGGGAAATCTTTTCTACTGAACTATTTTGAAATACATTTGTATTTTAATTTCCAAAAGACGATGCCTAACTTCACTGGGTAAAAAACAAATTAAAAAATCCTTGCCTGCTTCTACTAACAGCCCTGAAACTAAACTGCCCCATGTACGCCACTTTGCCACACTGAAGAGGCAAAAGCCAAACAACAAAGCCCTGCTCTGCAACTTCCAACAGCCCCAAAGAGAGTAGCTGCTTTTTGTGAGAGTATTAGTATTCACTATCCAAAGATAATCACACTGAACAAGCCATAACCTGACAAGAAGCGCTGCTAAACGTAATACTGGATTTCTTCTGCGGGAACAAGATGTACTGAAGGAACAGTGGAAAGCTATGCCGTACATTTACTCCAAGGAAAGCAGAGCTACCACATTAAACATGCCACCCAATTCAGTTGTGGCAGAACACCTTGCTACACCAAAACTGAGTCTCTCAGTCTTTGATGCCAAAACTACCACACAAGGAAAACTGTCAAAATCAAAATCCTGCCTTACAATTAACTAGGGTTTTTGTTTGTTTCTTTCGGTTGTATTGTTTTTTTTCCCCTACTGTAGTACCAAAACCCCTTCATAGCGTAACCATGTGGATAAGCAACTCTCAAATCTGTAAAACTACTATTCCTGAATCAACACATTGATGCTACCATTGGTTCTCTTGTAGGAATCAAAACACTTCTCCACTATGAAAATTAGAATTTCTCACTGTGGTAAATGCAAAATAACAGATAACTGGCCATCCTTTCCACACCGAATACAAGCTTTCCAACTTTACATGCCACAATTACAAACACATTCCTGACAGACATGGAAGCAACTATGCAACATTATCTGCAACAATTAAAATAAAATGCAGGCTTAATATCTTTAACTAGTAAGATTTAAATCTCTGAACATTGTTATTAGTGACTACCACCAAATCAACAAGGACAAAAAGACTTGCAGACTGATTGCCTTAAATTATTAGATCTTACCTAATTTGTATGTAATGTTTCAACTTTATTCCCTAAACACTGGAAAGCACTCTTTTTCACATTTTGGGTATGGCAGGGGAAGGGAGAGGAAAAAGGAGGGAAGGAAGACTTCAGGAAGAAACTAAACCTTGATCCTGTATTACAGTTTATTTCATAATAACCCAGGGCTCCACATATAATATAGCTAGATGCTTCAGGAGACAGAAAAATTTGTCAAGTTGAAGGCTTGTGAAGAACCACAAAAGCCAGTGCTTATTGTCACAATTAAACATTTACAACACAAACAAACCTCCCATTTCCCCCAAATACCCTTAATGTGCTGCAAGAGCTTGCTGACACCTGCAACAAGAGAAGGTAAGCCTTCTTTCCTCAAGCGTGATCAGTGTCATGAAATAGAATATATTCCACTGATCTATCAAACGTTCATTTCTTACAGTAAGCAGTGTCATGCAAATTTCTAGTAAGATTTTTGACTGCAGTCATATTCCTGGCCATGTTGGAATTTTTACATGAACTGTCCATCTGTCACAACACAAAATGAGAGCACTGTGTCTCTACAATTTGAACCTCCACGTCTAAGTGCTTGGACTGCAATGGCAGATGTCAGAATTTTCAGCATGACAGTACCTGTGAAGAAAGCTAAACCACAAAAAATCCCTACCAAAACTTCTGCTCAAAACAACAATAAAGAAGAATAATTAAATCAGAAAATGAGTTAAAACTTTAACAGCACCGTGTCTCAACAAGAACTCCACGAAGACCAAACAGAAGCAAAACAGCATCTTTTGTTATGGTGACTGACAAGGCTGTAAATCCGTTGACATGGTGGGAAGCTTATCTAAAAATATGCTGTTGGGTTTTGTTGGTGGGAGATTTTGTAGTTTCCTGTTATTCAAATTCAGGCCCACATTTGTGTATTGAAGAACAAATCTAAGCACTCAAAAGAATTTTCAAGTAGCTCCACATTTCTATGTTCTTCTAGACAATGCCACCTCTATCTTGAACATCTTGATACAACTAGCTTTACAGAAAAGCTTCAATAGGCTTGACATGATGTCTGCTGCAACCATAAACGAAATATTGCTAGCCTCCATATTGCCTTTTTTTGGGGCACAAATTAGTTTTCTGTAACGTTGTGTAAAAAGTGTTTATTGTATCTATTGTAAGATCATGCACGCATTTGAACATGTTGTGAGTGTCCTATTACAATACTTTCCTGATGATCTCAATCTTTCCTTGCTATAATTTTAGGCTGGCACAGCACCTTGCCATTACAGGCAGAGTCAGACGCTAATCTGCTTTTTACTCACAGGAAGGCCCCGCATGGCAGTCTTCCAAGTTCTCTTTTCTTTGCCCTACCCAATTACACCCTGTGTAGAAACAGAACCAATCCTCCTTCCCATCATCTCTGAGAGCACTAATAGTACCCCTTATGCCTTGTGGCCAAAAACACCACTAACTCATCAATAGTTTGTTCTAGTATTTTCTCTCTAATACAATAAATTATAACAGATAATCAGAAATGCAAGGGTTTGGGTGAGAGTTTTCCATTAACTTTGGGTATCAATTTGTGAAAGACTTAAATTACCCTTCAAGTCTGCAAAAAAAGTAAAAATCTCTCATTTTACAGCAAGAGGAGACTTATACAGGGTTTTTACCAAACTGTAAAAGGCAGCATACCTCTGTTACATGACAAACGAGTATAGAAGCTGCTTGTGTCTGACTTTCTTACAAATCCTGGCATGTAAATGGCAAATAAAGAGGAGTACTCCAATACTATAGCACTTGGATTCAGAGAATCACTGCCTTGTAGTTCCAATTCACCTAAGCCTCCAGAACTGCCTTAGACTAGGGCAAAACATGTACATAATGTGAATAGTGATGTAACAGTTTCTCTACTGCTTCCATCTTATTTCTGTGAGGAAGCTGTCTTGAGAGGAGAAATACACATGGAAGAAAGAGCCAATGGAATTCTTATCATGCTGCCCCTAGAGACACCACAGCCAAGCAGACTGGCAACCAGAACTCTCCTACCTCCCCACCTTTCAAAGAGGAGACCAGCAACAGAAAAGGGACAGTAGCCAGTGAGACTGCTCAAAATTCACATCAGTACTGCAGGGACAGAAGCAAGACCAAACTGCACACTCTTCTGTGCCAAGAGAGCCACTCAACTGGTGTTTTGCAATTAAAAAAAAACCAACCCACAAGCAGAAAACCACACACCATCCCTCAAAACAGTCAAGACTATAGTTTACTTAATATATATAACTAAATTAAATAAGCTAAATATGTTAATCACAAAACACCAGAACAGAGAAATATTTACAAAAAGATACTCTGACAATTTACACTGCTGCTGAAGTCATCGTTTGTTCAGGCTAAGAAAAAGGTACATAGCACTAACCATACACCAATCACCTAAAACACTTAAGAAAACTTACTAATGAAGTAAAATCATTCTCTTCTTTCTCAATATGGAAAAACATTTTCTATCAAGGGAGCAGCTGTAGAAGCACAATTACCAATTACAGTCTGTATCAAGTGTTCGCTATTAAGCCTTGGACTAGCACAGACTAGTAATGTTGTCAGGGATTTATTGTACTAGACAGGTTTAAACAGAAAGAGCCGTTTCAACTTCACTTTTGCATAAAAGGTTACAATGTCTAAGGTGCCCAGAGTGGTTGTGCTCATCAGATTCATGACACAGGTTTACTTCTGCAATCCAGCCCTGGCAACTTCAGGAAACCAGTCTGTACATACAGATCACTAGAGAACACCATAGTGGAAATTTCCTCTCCTTTGCTATTCAACTGACAGAGTAGCTCACAAGCTCTTATTTCCATCTGAATGGAAAAGAACTCATGTCAGAGCTAGGACCCTCTCTTGACAGACAGGAAATACTGGCACTACAAAGAAAGCACACACCAAGCACAGTCTGCTTAAGGCTCCTCCTCACTATTTCAACATTACTATTCCCTGAGATTGTGTCAAGGCCAAGGATGTATTGGCCTGTTCCTTTACACCACGCTGAGAATCTTGTTGCTTTTGTAAGTACAACTATTAAGTATCCCAACTACATCCAAGCTTTGGGAGGAGATGTAGCATTTTCTGAAGTCAGTAAATATGCCCCAGGAGAACTGAAGAAACATCCTAATATTAAGCATTTATACAACTGCTTAATATGAGAAAACATACTCAGAAAGCCCAAATATTTTTATTGGAAGCAACATGAGTATGATAACATGCTTTCCAGCACAGAGAAAAGCAATAGGAAGACTACCTGAAAATAGGAAAATAAACATCTTCATAAGCTTATGTTTAAGTCAAAGTCAGAGGCCCAGAAACCCTTTCAGCTCAACATGGAACGATCGTTCCTTCATACACAATCTAGAATTGGGGCTCCTAAACTTTTAGGTCGGGTTTTTTTTTGGTGGTGGTGGTGGTTGTTTGGTTGTTTGCTTGTTTTCTGACCCCCCCGCCCCCCCCTTTTTTTTCCCCCTGTTCTTCCTTTCCTTCTGCTCCGCAGCTACGGTGCAGAAATACAAAGGCAACGGGCGCTCATTCATTCCCCATTTCCCGCAGTGCTAGAGAGCGGGAGCGGGGCGGCTGTTTCGATGAGGAACGGGTGGGGAAGGGCCTCTGCAGGGATGCACGCAAGCTTCCGTCAGCCGGGGCGGGAGCCGGCCCCACACCTCCCCGGCGGAAGCCCGTCACAGCCGCACCAAGGCAGCCCCCCACCCTCACACCCCCCCTCCCCCCCCGGCCCTGGGCCGGTCACGCGGAGGAGGAGCCTGCGAGCCCCGTTTGCTGCATTTGCGTAGTGAAGCAAGAGGGTGAGTCAGCTCGGGACGCGCTCCCAGAAACTCCTCTTCCTCTCTCGACCCCCACCTGCTCTGGGAGCGCCTCCCTGCCGCTGTCACTGCCGGGATTATTTTTAGACCGACGGGCAGCAGCGGTGTAACGGTTACCGGGCCGTGCGCGCCACGGCCTGGCGGGCCGCCTCACCTGACCGGCCCCGTACCTCGCTCCCCGCATCACCACGGGGGTTCTCCCGCTGCCACCCTCCTTGCCCTCCCCGCACTCGGCCTAATCCTCGCCGCCCCACAATTTCGGCGGCGGCCCGGGGCGGCTCGTCCGATCCCGTCCTGCCCGCCTCCCCTCCGCCTTGCAGTCCTTACCCCAGCTCTTAGCCGTGCGCCCCAGGAACTCGCCACTGTTGGGATTGTAGATGAACTGCCGCCACTCGGCCATGCTCTGGCGGAAGGGCTTCTTTGCGTCTTTAGACATGGCGAGGGGAGAAGCGGCTGCGTCGCACACCCCAACGGTAGAGCCTCCCCGGCAGAGAAAGCCGCAGCGAGCGCCCGCTCCTACCCGCTAGGGAACTGCCGCCGCGGCAGCCGTCACGCAGGGACCTTCCCTCCACCTCCGCGGCTAGGCGGGACTCGCCGCGACATCAGGCCGCGCTCGCCAGCCAATCCCGTCCCGCTGCGACACTGCCCCCTGGCGGACAGCTGCTGCGCGCCCTCCACTAGGGGGCTGGGCACGCGCAGGCACGCGGCCCTGCCTCGAGTTCGCCTCGGTCGCTGTCCCGGCCCGGGCACCGGGTAGACGCCGCTGATTCTGCAGACAGCGCTGTGCAGCGGCCCGGCGAGACGCGGCCGGCTCTGGGGACAGCGGTGTGCTGCGGCCCGGCCGCGTCCGCGGTGGCACCTGAGCCCCGCTCCGCCGCTTCCCCCGGCCCGGCCAGCAACAGCTCCGCCCGGGGGCCTTTCCTCAGCCACAGGCCAACCGCGCCTGGGGAGAGCCTCACGCTTTCTCTGGGCAGCCATGGAACGGTGGAGCGGTCCTGCTTTCTTACTTCCTAACCGTGTAATCGGTTAGTTCGTGACCCCGTTTTTCCCCAGCATTGAATGGATACCTGACCGAACAAGAGTGCCTTTGTAGAGTGAGAGATGCTGTTCCACAGGAGCTGTTCCTGAACACAACTGTGTTACAAAAGTACCAGAAGACGGAAAGATTAGCAAATGTAATTGCCGTCGCACAACTCCCTTCAAGTGTGCCACCATCCTGAAAGCCTGTGTAAGAGAACACGTTCTGTGTAAAAATGCAATTGAAGGGGTGTTCATGTGACTTCCTTGAGCACAAGACCTCAAAAGCTCAACTACTACCACACTCCTAAAGGTTGAAGTTAGAATAGGACAAAAAAGCATTCTCCATCTCGGCTAGCAGCAGAGGAACAGGGCTCCATTTACTTCAGCACAGAGCAATTCCCTCTTCCCAACACCACTGCCAGCCACTGCACACCACCAGCCCCATGACTCAGACTTGTGGGTCATCTCCAACGCTAAGCACTTTGCAAAACTCAAGTGTAATAGAGCTAGTACATTAAAGTGGTTCTTAAAATAGTCGATCAAACTCAAGTGACAAAGCTAAGCCAGTCTGCAGCTTAAAAATGAAAGGCCTTTTAAAAAAGAGGAATAGCATAATAATTAGTTTAAATCTTTATGATGATTGCACTATTATTCATGCCAGAAAGCAGTAAATATGAAGCCTAAAATAAACTTATTTGCCTCCTCAATGGTTGACTCCAGTGGTCTCTTTTCATCTGTTACGGCACATCATCTAAATCTTTCTATTTGCTCTGAAACAACAGCAGAAGATAACATCACTTACTATTTACTCTGTCACACTGATCAGCTAATATATTCCATTTCAGGCCAAAATTAAGCCATTTCAATGTTTCTTTTTTCCTCTAAACATCACCAAACAAAAGACTGTAATTCCTTTCTAACAACTGCTTTGCTGATTTCTCTGCCCCCTCCCCCCCACCCATTTATTCAAGTAGGTATCCTGCACTTTTAAGGAATGTCAGCCAAATGTGCCTATACCCACTGTTTTTTATTAAATTACATTAAAGTTTACTGGATAAAGAGAATGGGGGAGCAAATCAGATTTTTTTTTTTTAATTGCTAGATTATTCAATGAAATTTCAGCATTTAAATGTATTCATCTTTATAAAACATTAAAGAAAATGTAAGCTAAAGTATCAGAGGAACTAGCAGTATTCAGCAGGCTCAGTTTGTTATACTCATTTTCAAATCAGCAGTCTCACACAGCCCAGCTTGACTCCAAGGAGTGGGTCCTCATCCACACTAAAAATCAAATTCTGAGTTGCAAAAAGGTAACCCATTAGCTAGACACTGATCTTAGGTAAAATAATGGGAAGGTCCACCCATGTTCCAGTCTTTGTTAGTAGAAAGTAATGAATGTCAACAACATGATCTGCTATGGAGTCAGACTCACAGAACTGTTGAGGTTGGAAGAGACCTTGGAGATCTTCAACTGCTCACCTTGAACTCAAAATCCCACAACTACTGCTAAGATACTACCACTAAACCATGTCCCTCAGCACCACATCAACACATCTTTTAAATACCTCCAGGGATGGTGACTTCACCACCTCCTCTGGCATCCTTTTCCAATGCTTGATACCCCTTTCTGTGAAGAAAGTGTTCATAATACCCAAAATGAACCTACTGGCACAACTTGAGGCTCTTTCCTCTTGTCCTGTCACTTGTTGTATGTGAGAAGAGCCCAAACCCCACCTCACTCCAACCTCCTTTGAGGTGGCTGTCGAGAGCAATAAGGTCTCCCCTCAGCCTCCTCTTGGTATGGTCAGCTGCAGCCTACATCCCTTCCTCACCTAACATTTTTTATGCAAGACAGCATCAGGGCACAGTGCAGGCCCGCAGCTCCCTGGGGACCAGAAGCCACAGGGGACCCCATGGAGTGAGTGCATCTGGACATGGCCTTGCAGCCAGGGACCATTCTACTGCCCCCAACCAGAGAACAGGGCTGGCCTGGGGGCCAGCAGACAAGAGCCCAGGCTTAGACATCAGCCCTGAAGCTGAGGTCCAGACCCACAGGGCCTATGGCCAGGCAGAAGGACAGCTAGAGCTAGAGTCCAGCACACTTCTGGCAGCATCAGGTTGAGTGAAATGGGACTCTGGGGCCCTGGTGGGCAGGGGTGAAGTCAGACAGCTCAGAGCAATTAAGCCTATTAGTGCACTCAGGGCTGTGATAAGTAGGAACAAGCATATTATTTTTTTTTTTGCTTTTAAATAATTGAATGTTCAGCTGATAAAACTAATTGCACTTCCATTTTCAGCTTGGATTTCTTCAAGTTATTGATTTAGTGCCACAAGACATTTTGATTCAAAACACTTGATTTATATAGAAATAACTGGACTAAGAACTGGCTCACTGACATTTCAAAATGGAATTGTCAGTGGCAAGATATCTAGTGGCATCCTTCAGGATGCTAACTCCTAAGATGACATATTGTGTTAGCCATCTAGGCAGTTGTATAAAGTCTTTGGTGATATTTAGAAAGGATAAAAAGATTGGTGTGTTCATTTCTTCAACAAAACACAGTCTAGTGTTTACTAAAACTTGTCCTCTAGAAAGAAGATCCCTTTGCATGCACTTGTAAAGAAACACTACAAAAAATCTGCACCCACTTGTGATACCTACATCATCAGGAAAATGGAAATACTGGTGATAGTTCAAAGAGTGCTGAAAAATTATCCAAGGAGCGAAAAATAAAGTTAACTTACGATAAAAAGCTTCCCCATTTCATCTTATTTAGCTTCTGAAAGAAGAAACCTGACAAGAGACTGGATTACTTTGAACAGGTACTTAAGTATACAAAAGAAATCTCCGTAGTCTGACCTTTTCAACCTCACTGAAAAAGGCAATGGTATCCATTTGCTGGAAACAGTAGCTAGACAAACCTAATGTTGACATTTCCTGACTATGAGGGAAATTAAATATTGAAATAATTTATATCAGGAAAGATAATGGGTACACCTTTGCTTGGGTTTTAAACATGAGGTTAGGTATGCTTTTTAAATACAGGTCTTAATTCAGCTTTGGAAGAAATCCACTTGTGCGTGCAGAGGCAGCAAAACTTTGCTTACTGTCAAATGGAGGTATCCTGGATCAGAAGCAGTGTCCTCTACTTGCAGACACCATCCGGAGAGTAAGACTAATTGTCTGTGCTATCCACAGGGGTTTTGCCCATGTTTGGTCAGATGGTTACTGATATATTTTGTTGGGTTCCACAAAGAGAAAGGAAAGTGACGCTGGTGGAAAGTGGCCATGTTTGGGCTCATCACCTCACAGGCCATTTGGCACTGGGAATAACCCTCAAGTTACAATTTCCTATTTCTCTGGAAAGGTAGTTTTATCTGCATGGCTGATCTTTGTAATGGTGTAGTTGGTAATGGGTGTTTTCCAAAGCACAACAGGAAGAAAACCACCTTGACTTGCCTCAAACAAAATAATGATAAAAATGTAAACCATACACACACACAAAAAATCCAGACATGAAATACATTAATTGTACAAAGATGCTTGCTCAGTCCTTTTAAAAAATTATCACACACAACTCTGGAAAGAAAATAAAATATGATAGGAAGCAAGACTGCTACAGTTTACAGTACAGAGACTCTACAGAGAGCAGTTCTTAGTATAGGCAAAATTTCTTTTCAGTTCCTGAAGGAAAATTCACTTTGGCCTATTGGAGGATTCTTGATGACTGAAAAAGCTATCCTCCACCCTCTTCAATTGCAGTTTGGGTCTAGGGTCATCCACAGCAAGACACAATTTTGGCATCACTTGGATAGCTCCTTGGGACTGCTGTAACTTCCACAGGAATCTGCCCAGTCTAGTTTCAAAGCAGCTTTTGAATTGGAAGAGACATATGTTTAAGGTAGACCCAAATCTGCTGCTTTATCCTCTGCTACGTTTTAATCTGCAACCAGAAGACATATGATAAACTCAGGAAGGACCAACTTCAAAAATATTATGACTGACAAATACTTTGCTTCACTGTTCAAAATACCAAGAAACATAACACACACATTTTCATGAGAAGAAAAAAAAAATACTTCCCACTAAAAATGAACAAGAAAATGTCTGTCATTGTGAGAGCAGAAAGACTACAGAAACAGTTCTTGTGTTTGGTAGTTTGCCAATGAATCAGAAAGGGCTGGCAAAAATGAATTCATTGTGCAAAGCCCCCTCACTCTTGAAAAATCTCCTTTATTCACAGAGACGAGATTCTGCTCTCATATATAGCATGACAACTCCTGTTAAGTCAATGGGAGCTGACTTGCATTACACAGAGTAGACTTTTGCCCATATACTCAGAATTTGTTTACAGTAGGGAAAAGAGCCTCTAACTCTTGTTGAAAAGTATTTATCTACTTATTTATAATACAGAGAGCTTGAAGAGAGGAAAGCTCAATTTGTAGGGATTGTAATTCTTAAGTATTAGCAGTTTTATCCCTTTTATAACACAGACAGGGTTTAGATTTTTTTTCATGGGCAAGTAAAAGCTTAATTAAAGGTGATTTGAGAAGAGTTTATAAAATAAGGTATCCGTCTTAATTGCTGAAGCATTTTTCTCCCATTTTGAGCTTATGCTTTGCAAACGGCAATTGAGGGACTTCAGGCATTGCTACTAACAAGGTCTGTCTACAGGAGCCCAGTGCAGTGCAAGGACTGGGGCAGAAAAAGGAGCTGGGCAAGATGGCTGTCATTAGCTGATGGGTAACTCAGGAATAGGAGCAGAAGGGGCAGAGGGAAATTAGGAGAGGGGCTAAAGAGGGAAAATGAAGAACAAGAACGGCAGGGTGAAAAATTTGGGGCCCAAAATTAAGTTTAATGGTGAAACTCCTGTTAACTGTGAAGTGCTACTGAAAGAGATAGTCCTTCCTCTCCCTATTCCACTGCCCCTTTCAATCCAGGTTGTGATTCTTAGCATTGGTGTCCATTTTATCCCTTGATAACCTGATTGAAAGAGCTGAACGAAAGGAAAAGAATCATATGAGTTTAGTTCCCTGACTCGGCTCACAAGGGAGACCAGGGCAGACAATAGGAGGAATGGAACTAACCCTTTCAGTAGAAGCCCACAATTAGATTGGCAGAACCACATCCTGAGTTCAACAGGGGACTCAGGCAGCAAGCCAAGGACAAAGCCAGTACTGGCTCAGCCAGGAGACTGAGGCTGAAATGAAGACTCTGTGAAAATGGAAAACTTTTGAAAAATTGATGTTGAATGGAACAAGAAGCTTGGAGAAGTGAGGTGGGACTTGGAAAGAAGTTGAGGGCAGAAAGCAATTGCAGGAGTCTCTATTCTCACTGGAGGACCATGTCCTGACCCTGAAATGAGGTTAGAAAATGTTAAATTTCATTATTCCTTTACCATCAATTTTTGTGATGCCAATTATAAGCTGATGTGCATATTTCATTGCTTTGTTTTTACAGAAGATGACAACTTACTACTTTTATCAATAAACAATGCTTGCACCAGGCAAAAGTATTACAGTAATCAGATTTGATAAAAGAAGTACCAGAATGATGGTCTCATGATACTAGTGACATGTCTCTAGATTCTTAAAAAGTGGGAAAATGAAAAGATAAGTAGGAAAAAAAAAGAAAATAAAAGAGAAAAGGAAAGATAAGAAAAGATAAGAAAAGAAAAAAGGAAAAGAAAAGAAAAGAAAAGAAAAGAAAAAGAAAAGAAAAGAAAAGAAAAGAAAAGAAAAGAAAAGAAAAGAAAAGAAAAGAAAAGAAAAGAAAAGAAGAAAAGAGAAAAGAAAAGAAAAGAAAAGAAAAAAGAAAAAAGAAAAGGAGAAAAAGAAAAGAAGAAAAAGGAAAATAAAAGAAAAAAAGCAGAAAAAAAAGTAAAAAGAAAAGAGAAAAGAAAAGAGAAAAGGAAAAGAAGAGAAAAGGAAAAGAAGAGAAGAGAAAAGGAAAAGAAGAGAAAAGAAAAGAAAAGAGAAAAGCAAAAAGAAAAAAGGAAAAGAAAAGGAAAAGAGAACAAAAAAGGAATTCTGAACACTTGTGAATTAGAAAAATTGTAGAATTACATTTCATAAAGGTTGGTTAATAAATCACTAAAGTCAAGCAAAAAAGGCTCACTATACAAACAAACTTTTCTCCTAAACACGATACCTACAAAGACAAAATAGCTTTGGAAGACCATTTCTTTGTTTAACTTTTCCTGTTCTTCATCTGGTATGTCTGTTTTGATAGCTATCACATGGAAGGTTTTTTGTTTTCTTTTGGTTTGGTTTTTTTTCATTCCTTCTGTGTCTACAGTTCCCTACTGATGTAAATTTAATCTATACAATGCTGGTAGTTTGTGCAGATGACTGTGAAATACAATAGGCTTCCCCTCTAATTTACTTAAATGCTACTGAGAAATTGTGCCACGATGGGAACCAGTATTTTCAGTTTTCCCACTCCAACTTTCTTCTCCCAGTCGAGTCACTAACTCCCTCAGTGATCTTGAGTAATCATCTGATTTAATTGTACCCATATCGAGCCAGCTGGGTAATAAAGTAAAAAACATCTCTTCGCTGAAAATTAAATGCTATGCCTAAACTGTGTCTTCTTGAGTAGAGACATGGATGTGACTAACCCATTTCCCCTTGGGATTATTGTGAGGGAGTTGAGCATTCCAGATTCATTTTGAAACCTAGGAGATGGGTTCAAATTTGGTCTTTATAGACATTTTTGCTAATCCAGTAAATAACATGCCACTTTTTCACAGAATAAAGAATCTTAAATATTTAAAATGATAATGTTTTTAGAAGAGTCACTAGTTTTTAAAAGGTATTCATTTGCTTGTTGACTTCAAACAGAATAGCTCTCAACTGTTACGTTTTTAAAACTCTGGTGGCTTACTTAATGATGTTTGCAACTCACAAGGCCTATTATTAGTCCTTCTGAGCATACATTAGCGAAAAAAAATATATAGCAAGCTAGCTTTTATGTACTATTTAGCAGAACATTCACTGTATCACAGAATCATAGAATTGCTTTGGTTGGAAAAGATCTCTAAGATCATCATCCATCAACCTAAGACCACTGTGGCCATTAAACCATGTCCCAAAGTGCTATGTCCACACGTTTCTTGAACACTTCCAGAGATGATGACTTCACCATCTCCCTGGGCAGCCTGTTCCACTGCCTGACCACGCTTTCTCTAAAGTTGTTTTTCCTAATATCCAACCTAAGCCTCCCCTGGCACTGTTTCAGGCCATTTCCTCTTACTCTGTCACCTGATACTAGGGAGAAGAAACTGACCTGCATTTCACTCCAGCCTCCTTTCTGGGAGCGGTAGAGAGCAGTGAGGTCTCCCCTCAGCCTCCCCTTCTCCACACTAAATGACCCCAGTTCCCTCAGCTGATCCTTACGAGACCTGTTGTCCAGACCATCAATCTTCAATTGCCAAAGCCCTTTCTGATGTTTCACGGCATCAGCATAGTCTGCATGGCTCAGTTGCATGGCCTCGTTCTAGCTTGATGGTTGTAAGCTACATAACTGTTTTTCACTTCTTGTTGGAAAATAATTTCTTCTAAACAGTCCAAATATTTTCATATCATCTAAGTGTCCCAAAGGTAGATGTCAAAGTCTGAAACATTATTTCTTCATTTTCTTATTTATCAGTTCTGCTCCTATTAATTGCAGCTTGCTAGTTATATAAAGTAAAAAAAGCCAGCGAAATTAAGAGAGGATTGTTCACCTGGTTTACTATGGATTTGTATAGGGAAAAAAAATATCAGACAGCATTTCCTCTCTTGTTATAAAATTAAAAAAAATTAAAATTACATTGTTATTTAAAATAATAGCTTTTACAGAATGAGTCTGTTTATTTCCTTACCAGAAGATTGCAGGAAGAAAGCACAATGAATGCATTTCCTGCCATTCCTGATTAAAATGGAGATTTAAAGTTCTGTGTATCCTATCTTAAAACTGATTTGAAAATGTTTATTTTTCAGACAATATCAAGATCATGGTCATTTCAGAACAATGGTTTGCAGTCTGGAGCAAGGGCTTTTCTACGGATCTTGGAGTAACAAATTCTTCCTGTGTCCATCCAGACAAAAACTAGATGATGTTTGCTAATAGAGCTCAGTAATTAAGACTCCCTCCCCTCAAAAGTAGTAATTTCCATTATTGTTTTAATTTATAATTCTAAAATGAAAACCTTTCCATCTATTTTACACCTGAGGGCTAAACAGACACCTCAATTATTATCAGTCTTGCATAAATATTATTAAGATAACAAACTGAAAGGGGTGTGCAGGATTTATGCTCTGTTGCTGCACAGAAGATAATTTCACCTCATTTCATCCCGCTTGTCTGCTCTTGGCTTTATTAGCATCACAGAACTAAAAATCCTCTTGTATGGCACCCATGGCTAGCCTTTGACTTCAGACTTTAAAAAACGTCTTCATCTCCTCCTCACTGAAAAAGGATATGCAACCTATCTAGGAACTCGTGCTCCACATCTGCTTAGAGACTGAAATCACTAAGGTGACAGTGTAAACTTCATCAGAATTAACTCAGCAGCTTGGAGGGAGGCTAAGCTTCAGAACCAATGCATTCAGGTCACTTTAAAGGAGTTCAGTTCTTTAATGTGGTAAATCTCAACCTTTTTAATAAAACCCAGCATATGGAATCCTGAAAATCAGGGTCATATTTTATACAATATCGAATGCAGTTAAATAATTTCTGAGCAGTAGGAGATCCCCATGTTCACAAAGCCAGCAACTTTCATGTACTTAAAGAAAAAAAGTAAAATTTCATTAGGAACCGTATGAGAATGCCCCACACCTGGAATTGTTTGTGTTTTCTGGTCCATATCTAAATTTGACTGTGAATCAGCCTCTAAGTAGAGCAGCTTCTTACAGTGTCACCATCTTGCAGAGCCTGCTTCCCTCACTGCTATTGTTTCACAGATGAAAAATGAGCTGTTTAAGGTGAGGCAGTAAATATACTAGCTTAGTGAGAGATCAGGAGGTTTCAATCTCTTGGCAAGAAATCAAAGTTTCCTTCCTTCCTTTGTTTAAAGCACTCAATCTGCTATTTTCTGTACAAGGCATATGGAAAATTCTGAAGAGATTATCCTTTTCTTTACTCCTTTCCCTGCCTGGAATAAGTGTAATGTAAGAATCTTTAGAAGAACCAAATATAAGAGTATGTATCCATCTTTGGTTCTCATGGGTAGTAGATCCTGGATTAGGATTATGAATTCATGGATCACAGGACTTGGCATTCAGCATCTGTCACCATGTTTTCATGCACATAAAAAAGAATGGAGCACTTTCATTTAGTATTGACATGGAAAGATAGGGAGAGAACCAAAACTGTGAGCTGCAGATATTAGAAAAATCACCTTGGATGGGAATTCAGGGAAACTAGGGCTTGAATATTTATCCTTTGCTTGATTTAACAGAGAAAAAAAATCTTACTATGGGATGTCTAATACTGAGATGAAAGCATGAGAAACTTGATTCTTCAGTTATATCAGTGTGGTGGGTTGAAGTTCTCCCCCCCAGTCAGACAATGCATCATTATCAGATTATTTTAAGCAGCATACAAAGTATCCTTATCATTTAGTACAGGGTACATTTTCCACTTTCTCTGTATGGGATAAAAAGATGCAATTGTGCAAATACAGTTGGAGAAAATAGTTGTCCACAGCTTTTACTGTTCATTACATAAACCCAATCTGAGTATCATAAGAGATGCATAAGTATCTAATAATTACGGAGTTCATCCTCTTTAATACAATACCTCAAACTTTTAGGTTTTTTTATGTGTGTGCTCTGACAGCTCATTAGTTTGATGCCAAGTTCCAAATTTCAGCACTATCACTTCTCACTTTCAGTATGTTAGTGTGGGAAAACAAGAGTTTACATACTTGTACACAGTGTTGGCAGCACAGCCTGTCTTAATCAAACAGCCAGAATTAAGTCTTTGCCTTCACTCTGGGCAATTCTGTAAGATATTTAAATTGGCATCCTCAAACCTTACTTAATCTTAGGAGGAATATTTTTTCCTATGTGCATGATGATTAAAATAGCCTGCACCAGTGATACAGTTGATTGACAGACATGTACAGTAATTGCACTAAGGAAATTACTTGAGTTAAAATCAGTCCCCCTCTGCTTAAGAAAATTTTCCTTAAACTATAGCCTAATTTTCAATATATGTTGATTTCATATTCTTTATCTTTTTCGATGCTGATCTCTCACTACATTTTCAAGCTAGCTCCATGTTTACCGACTCCATCATGGTTTTGTGGTCAAGAAGTCTCTTACCTGTTTGCAGAAATGCATTAATATACCATGTCCTAATGGGAGACAGTATAGAAGTCAGTCTGGAGGAAGGGAACAAACAGGTACCTTGAAAAGAACAAAAAGAAAAAATTCCTCTATTCATCAAAAAAACCCCACTTCTCCTAATGACTTTTACAATCATCAGCATAGTTTTTTGCCTCATTAGGACAGAATCAAACAGATTTGCAAGACAGATGCCGTATCTGAGATTACTTGTCTGTCAATTGTTCTTCTGTATGAGTTCAACAGAGAGTTTCCTCCTGTTGTTCATGATATCCTGTGGTATTGTTTTAGGAACAGAAGCAAAATTCTTTTGGGCTTGTTTGTAAATCAGGCATCTTCCAGTTTATTACATAGGAACAGGTTGAATTGATACTAGTGGTTATTCTCTATGCTCACAATGTGTTTATTACTGATAATGACAAAAATAATTACACATCTTGCTATGAATGAATTCCTTCATAGAATGAAGTGCACAAACAAGGAACCCTTAGTATGGTATGGTTGCAGACATTATCTCACCAGTTCCACTCTGATCATCTCTTTCTATCAAGACATAGCTCTACTGTTACTAGCTCTAGAGAAGGAGCTCCTAGAAGTTTGCATGCAGGCAATGCATCATGCAGCACAACTTCTTTTTCTCCACTTTCATATTGCTAAAGTCACTTCTGACTTTCATGCTGACGATGCAAGAAGCAGGCTTAAGCCTTCAGAAGCAACCCCTATGGTAATATGTTCTGCTCTACATCTTCTGAGAAGTCCAGGATATCAGAACCATTTATCTTTGCAGTTCCATAGTCACACACCACTCAGTCAGAACAGTATGCATTACTGCAGGCATGCTTGCAGACAGGAGTAGCAGCAAAGCTGTTGTTACTTGCAGCAGAACTTTTATGCCAGTGATTCAAAAGTCACGAGACATGTCTACCACACCCCATGTCATGCTTGCATGGAGTCCTGCAAAGCAAACATCACTGAACATTCCTGGACAATAGCTGTTTTTTTAAACAGTTACTCCGCTATTGTTAACTGTATTACAAGTTATGACAACTGATCTATCTGCAGTCATGCCTTTGGCATGCCTTATAAAAACAAGAATCACCAAAACATTTATGATGAGGAACTCCCATCGTAAGGACATGTATACAGCATGTCATTCAGCCTTGCTGTATCTTTCCACTCTGCAAAATGTAACTGTCGGAATAACTGGAATGACTCATACAGGCCAACATATATGTTTGGTAAAGAACTCTGATCAAACACATGTCAAAATTAACTAGTTATGTTTGGCATCAAGTACTCCTTGGGCACAGAGGGAAAATGAAAATTTTCTTTCTTCATAAATCATTCTACCAAACATTGCAATAACACCAGTTGGTGTACTTTAATCAGAAAACAAAACAGCTGGAAGAAATTGGCTTCCTAACAAAGCTCACACATTGAAAAGTGTGGATAAAGAGCATTAACAGGATAAAATACCTACTAAACCAGATTGTGCCTGCATTTGGTCAACAGGGAAGGGAAGAATTAACCAGTGCAGCTGCCCAAAAGTTGTCAGAGGAAAAGGAATAGAACCAACAGATCCAGGAACCCTTTCAAAGAGACTCATGTGTTTTCCACACATTTCTCATCTCATTTCACACACCCTCCCCACCAATGCCTTTCAGCACTTGGAGCAAAGCTTGACTGAAATGGTGTTGACAGCTATTCTTTTATGGCACCTTTTGTCTGCCTAAGCTACAGAGTGAACGTTAAGTTTCCCTGAATGTTAAAGTGGTTTTGTTCAGAATTGTGCCAGCCTTCTGAAGGTGACAGAAGAACGTGCAGATATGGGATAAATGTAAGAACAATGTACAATGTCATGTAAAGGAAATGGATTCAAGAGAATGACCTGAATAGTGCTACCTACTGATGTCACCAGCTGTACTTTCCCAGAGATGTAGGTACTTGCATTATAAGAGACACAGGGACATCCCACCATGTTCTTACTCTTCCTTTTTTCCAGGTAAAAGATGTCTCAAAGATTTCCACTCCCTTATGAACACTAAGTAGGCTGGATGCTAGGAAGAAGTTTTTCACAGAAAGAGTGATTTGCCATTGGAATGTGCTGCCCAGGGAGATGGTGGAGTCACCATCACTGGAGGTGTTTAGGAAGAGATGGCATGGGGCGCTTGGTGCCATGGTTTAGTTGATTAGGTAGTATTGGATGATAGGTTGGACTCGATGATCTCAAAGGTCTTTTCCAACTTGGTTAATTCTATTCTATTCTATTCTATTCTATTCTATTCTATTCTATTTATTCACACTTTGGCAACTGCAAAGGGCTAACTGGTATGGATTTTGTACTATATCTACTCAGGTTCAAACTAAGCAATTATTTCCTAAGAAATATTAATATTTTGTTTTATTTCTAAACAAAAATACTAGATTTAGAGTTATTTGCTGCAATAATGCAATGATTAATTATAAAAAGGTATATGAATAATTGAAATTATTTTTAGTTTCTGTCCATGCATTCCTTGATGTGCTTGTGAAACTCCCCAAGGACATGTGATGTTTTCAATGTACTCTCTAAGTCACAATGATCACAGAAGACCTTTACCCATCCTATTACAAACAACAGGTCTCAGAGTATAAAAAGCCAGCAATTTCTGCTCTCTACAGATTTAACAACAGATGTGTTTTTCACCTTGTGGTGGGTTGAAAATTCCCCCAACATCAACTTTTGCCAGACCAGCTCAGTTGGAAGCAAATGAAGCTGTATTTACAAGCAAAACTACAATCTATAATGAAATGCAATGAATATGTACAAATATACAATATTTACAGATATTTACAATTAATAAACAGAACCAGGACCCCCCTGGTCAAAGACCATAGGAAGCTAATAGCTTCTTCCTCCCTGCATCCCCTTACACTCGTGTACACAAAAGGGCAAGAGAAAGGAGCAGAGACACAATTTTGTTAGACTTAGCCAAAATAACTCAGCCAAGGTGAAGCAGAAGCAAGTTAATCTCTCCCAGAGCAAAGAAGCAAAGAGAGATTGTTTTGCACAACTAGCTTAAGTTATCTTCTCCAATGGGATTGTTTAGAACTATCATGATTTACCTTTTTACACCCAATAGTGATTTATTTACATTTTACCACTTTCTGTTCAAGATCTGGGAAATTTTTTAAAGGCATAGCCTAGCACTACCACACACCTGGGAAAAATGTATGCTTTGCTTTTAGCAGAATTCCCAGAACTGGTAGGATGTTCAGTGCTTCTGTAGTGCCATGAGCCATAGCTGCTAAGAGCTTAATTTTTAATTTAAACCCTGTAGAGAAAAATCACTGCACATAATGAAAGTATTTTTTTGCAGTGCATTACTGCATAAATAAATCAATAAATATTTTGCTATTAAAAAATCTAATGATAAAAAGATATTATCAAAGTGTAAAAGAAGCTATTTGTACTTTTAAAGGTAAGGGACACACGCATACTTACTTAATTGTGGATGTGGATATCCAGATTAGAGAAATGTTACAAATACATCATTAGAAGCTGTAAAAACAACAATATTTTAAATACAGTATTAGGCACATTTTATTTCTAAACCACAATGCTGATATTAAAAGCATATAAACCAATGCATCACCTAGCAGCTACACTGCAAAATCTGCATCTGCTCAACTACAGATGTTATTAGTTCTCTTTTACTTTCTGTACTGACATTTATGATCGAATAAACAATTCTGTCAAATATGAGGTTTGATGGAAGGCTCTTACCTTAATGTGAAGTTGCCTTCTCTAATACAGATGCCACTCGCTAGACTGGAAATTGTGTGCAGATCCCAATTATTCAATCTGTGTCATACTGGAGCAGACAAATGAACTGCTTGCTGCACCACAAGATGTCTATTGATTAAATGAACCTTTGCCATGAAACAACTGGAGGAACACAGCTAGAGCTTTATTGCCACTGGAAATTAATCTTTGTGAACAACAATTTCATTAGGTTAATGCTAAACCTCATTTTGTCTCTTTGTGCTCAGTGAAGTTGGTGGGGTAATGGTATGGGGGTGGTATCACAGAAAATTTGGACTTGATACACAATGGAAAGCTTTTCCTTTTACGTACTCTCCATGCCAGCAGCCTTTCTTCAGTGTTGTTCAGGGTGCCTTAAAATTCAGTCCTTATAAGAACAGATTTCAAGCCATTAGGAATCTCACATTTCAGCCTTCTTCAGTTAAAATTATCAAGTAGTTCTAATAGCAGCACTAAGAAAAACAGGGCAGGAAAGACAGCACTGTTAGTACAATGTTAGTATTTTCACAGATGGCAACATAGTTCATAATTTAGGCTTTTAGAGTAATGCTTAAATGCATTTTATCTGCCTGAAAAAGGCAGGCAAGTGAGATGCCACAAAACTGGCAAAGGAGGAAAGAGAGGGAGAGCTAGAAGAAAAACACTTAGCAGTTTCAAATTACATAATTTTCTTTTGACAAAAGAACTTGTCCCCCACAACCACAAGGCTATTTTCCTCCCACAACTTCATCCCTCATTTTCTATCTTAAACATCTAATTGCTTGTCTGATACTTTTGTCCTGGGCCCTGATCTTGCCCACTTGCGCACAGACTGAAGTTACTCCCATGAGCAGCATCACTAGCTGCAATGAGGCAATCCATCGAGCAGGCAAATCTTTTTGGCTGTCTTTTGGAAAAACAAAGCAGGATGGTAAAATAATTTTGTTCCTGGAAGTTTAACAAGGAAATTTACAGGGGCAGGAAGAAGAAAAGAATCAAATATTCTACAGATTCCTTAAAAGGAGCAGAAATTATTTAAAAGACACACTGAAAATTCTCTCTCATATAATCTTTGCTCTGCTATACCTCTTCAGAAGGCAAACAGAAGTTGTCCATGTTCTGAATTACAGAATTTTTGAACATTGAAATTACTAATTTCAAACTGACACATTCTTCTCTGTTATATACTGTGCTGAACTGTGCATTATCAGCCTTCTGATGTGCTGCTTTGAATGAGTCATTAAACATTTCATGTTACAGTATCTCACTGATATACAACCTGATGGGATTTATTTACACTATAATGTTCCTAAAACTAAATAACCTAATGTTCTGCACACGTGATATCCTGGATTCACAGATCTCAGTATTGTAATATATTGTAAAATCCCCAGACTTGCAGACCTGGTATCATAAGGAATACATAGAATCATAGAAAGGTAGGGGTTGGAAGGGCCCTCTGGAGATCATTGACTCCAACCCCTCTGCTAAAGAAAGATCATCTAGGGCAGGTCACACAGGAACACATCCAGGCGGGTCTTGAAAGTCTCCAGAGAAGGAGACTCCACAACCTCTCTGTGCAGCCTGTTCCAGTGCTCTGGCACTCTCAAAGTAAAGTTATTCCTCATGTTGAGATGGAACTTCCTGTGTTCCAGTTACTTCCATTGCCCTTTATCCTATCGGTCTTGACATATGCCGCCTTCAGATAAACATTAATAAGATCTCCTCTCAGGCTGCTCTTCTCCAGACTAAACAGCCGATGGTCTCTCAGTCTTCCAGGATTCTAGCATTAAATTCTGGCTTTGTCTATGCATAACCTCTTCAAATATGGGAAGTTCTATATAGCAAAAAATTATTAGGCTCTAGAAAGCCTACAGCCATTTCAGAAAACTGCTTTATGGCGCTGGAGGATTTGTGAAACGGCATTTCTTTGGATTTGAGGTGTACTCATTCAGGACAAATGTTTGGTGCCACTAGCACTAGAGGTCTCTCCTAGCTGTAATGAGTTGGACGTGGGAGCTGCAGATCTTGGGGGTTATGGGTGGGTTTTTGTTTTTGTTTGTTTGGTTTGTTTTTTTGATATAATAATGTTTTCTGTCTGGGTTTCTTAAAAATATTAGCCTAATATCACTCTGTGGGAGCCTTCTACAGGTGAGAGCAATGAGAAACAAAATTCCTGGGTGTCAGCAGTGGAAGTCGTCTCCTAAATCCATGGCAGAACCACATGACTTTCCTCTCAACCTCCACTGCTTTTCAGTCTTTCAGGATCATCCTTCTCAGTTAAAGACCCAAGTCAGAAATCAGCTTATATTGTTTAAAATCATTTGATATAAAGTCTCCCCTCAAAGGCAGACAATTATATGCTATAATTCATGAACAGAATTATCCATTAATCCTAAGTAACACTGTTCTTCATTATTTCCACTTAAAAATTAAGTATATAAAACACTGGAAAAGCAAATTGAAAAGGAAAAAAAGAACAATCCTTTTTCTACTTAGAACACCACAATGTATTATCAATTTATTGCTTAGTATCTGTGACTGAATCACTTAAAGTACTTAAAGCTACAGCAATTTTTGGGATGAGCTACTGGAATATAAATAAATACTAAAGCTCTGTGTTGCACATGACAGACTCAGCTCTAGCAGACATCATATCTCTTGGTTTTGCTCTTTTAAAACTGATGTGCAAGTTCAGTCCCAGTGCCTATATAAAATAAGTCCCTGAGTTCAGCGGGAGGTTTGCTCTATAAAAAATAGGAGGACTCCAAGGAATGGAGAATTTTCAACTTCCACTTTAGTCAATATAAATTATGGCCAGGGAGATGATAGTGAACAGCATAAAGAATCAGTTTTAAAAGTTGTTGCAAACAATTACTACCTATTTTCTTACCACAGAAAATCATCAGGAGGCATCTCATGAGTAATATACTTCAGCAATAGGAAATATTCACAGAAATGTTTCCAAATTCAATTTAGGTTGTCACAAAATTGAAAAAGAAAACAGAACAACATTTGCAGAATGTCATTGAACATTTGAAGACAGTGTCAACTTGCACACATAACCTTTCCCCCATTACAGAACTTAAGAGTAGGATGCATTCTGCAACTACTGAATCAAAACTTACGTTGCACTGAAAAAGTCAGACACAAATTGCCTTGGTCTGTCTGTAGCTTAATTCATTACCAATACAGAGAAAAAAACCCCAGAAAACCTAATAAAAGGTTAAAACTGCTTGTCAAAAAGGATGTGCATTTACTTATCAATATATTTGCTTTGTATAAGTAATTATCACATTAAAAAATACGCTTAATAATAATAAATAAATAAATGCTTTATTCAGTCAAATTGGTGCAAGCTTAACTTCACTCTGTTAAAGTTACCTTTGAAAAGAGTTTGATCCTGCTGGCCCTATTTCCTAGTGAAACGTAGAGCCTTCTTTTATATTTTATGACAGTTTGGACATATTACAATCAAACCATCCACAAGCTAACAGAAATTAAGAAAACAACAGAGAGATTGGCTAACCAATAATATTCCAAGTTTGACATGGTATATGAGCTCCATTGTCTAACTGAGATTATTACTTGAAAATTAAAAAAAATCTTTCCTGAGAACTTTAGAACAAAGAGGAAGTGTTAGTAGAAATAGCAGGAAAATAGAAAGAACATCAACAAATCATTGTATTCAAAATAGTAGTCAGTCCTTTTCAGAATGTGTTGTCTCTTCACTCTATTACTTCTTTTTGTATTTCAGAATTTCTATCATCCTAAGTTTCTCAGAGAAATATGGTTCTTCATCGTGATAAATCTCCAATAAAACAAGAATATTATCTCCTTTGTTAGAACAAAGGAAAATGATACAGTCTCTACAGCTGGTAGTCCTACATAGCCTGTCAATGTCATATTACACCGATGGTTCTTCTTAAACCGTCACACTGAGCTTCTGAAACAGCGTCAGAATGTGGAAAGTTCTGAGGTGGTTTCTATGTTTTGTTAACAATGTGGTATTTACAACAACAAACAAACTCCTGACTTAGCTTCACCTCCATTTGCGTAACCCCCCTCCACTCTGTTAGGATCATTCAGTTCTTCAAAGAGTCCTGTTTCAATAATTTCTTCCTGCCAGGGTATAGGGACAGCACCTGTTGCAAACTTTTTGAAGAACTTCTTATCTTTGTCATCAAACTCAATTCCCCGTACTTCAGAGAAGTCAGCAATGTCTGCAACATCTTTGGCATAGACAACTGATGGATCTGGCACAAATGGAGGGTCGATGAGGTTCGCCTCTAGCCTGTGGAAATTTATTGTTTTGAAGAAACTATGTTTTCTTGGGTCATCATCTTCATTTCTACAATAAAGCAGAAGTTTGTAAATCAGTATGATGTTCTGCTTTCAGAGAGATGCAGGCATTGTCTGTGTTGTATACAGAAGAATACTTTAATAAAGGAGATTTTATATATATGTATACACACACACACACACATGGATATTTAATGCAATAACTGAAGAATGCTGTATTGCACAGGATAAGCAAAGCAAGAAGCAGAAGACATCCTGATCCTCTTATCTGTTACTCTGCTTCTCAGTCCAGGCAAGGTACCATATAATAACTGCAGTGCTGCTTCTGGCAGAGCACTGAGACACCCAGATCCAAAGAAACACTTCAACCAGAAACGAAAATACAGTTGGACAGGGCTCACTGTCCAACAATGGAAATCCAATCATTGGCTCTATAGTAACTAGGATAAAAATACCTACTAATACCTAAACCTAGAGACTGACTCTAAAGAGTGAGTGAATAGCAATCTGTTGACAAGTGACATTTCTGTCTCTATCTTAATTCAGAGCAGATACGCATTTACATCATAAAACTCAAGTTATGTTGCTCTCATAAACACTCCCAGATTTTAAGCAAGGCATTCACAGGCATGACATTAGCAAAAGTATGTGTGCCACTGTCACAAACACAATCCTTTATTGATACTGTTAAAATGTGATAATAAAATCCAGAAGGGACTAAAATAATTGTGAATACATATTTTAAGTGCGGCTTATGAAAAACAACTGCAGACTTCAGGGAGAACCTTTGCTCTACAAGAAACAGTGAGTCATTTTTCACTGTAGACCCACAGAGGGACTTGTAGGATATTCTGATGGTAAGAATAATCTGAGCCTCCTATGTGTGCTCATTAAAGCATGACCAAGGATCACAGCTTCCGAGTTGCGCTTCTGGTGCCAAGGCATACAAAGTTTGATTTTTGCACTCTAGGGAAAGGAGCAGCAGAGAGAACCACTATATTTTCTCCACCCATGCACCCTGTTTTAAATGTACCTATGGATATATCGGTCTTGAAAATGGTAACGTGGGAAAACCAAATTTATCTGGTTTCTGGCCTCAGAAAATGGTAGTTGTGCACATGTTGCTTTTTTCTTTTCCCACTTCCTTCCACAACCATACGCTTAGCAAACTGTGAGCCCTCGTGTATTTCCAGACAACATTCTGGAACAAAATATATGCAAACTTTTGGCAAGTCTTTTTATCTTTGCAAAGTGTAGAAGCACCATACAGAAGCAGCAGCTTTGTGGGACGATAGGAAAATCTTCCTTTTTTAGGACCTTACACCTTGTACGCAGAACAGCTTCTCCGGCTTCCCACTAATGCCTATTCCTCCAATGCTGTCCTGCCACACTTCCAGCTAGCCTTGGTGCTCTCCAGGCACAGCTGAGGTAAAATTATCAGCTGCCCTTTCCAACTCCCTGTGCCCCTGCTGCCTGGTTCTCCCAGGCTGGTTACCATCAGCCACTAACCACTGAACACAGCATAACCAGGATGCTAAATCACAGCCTGATGAACATTATCTGGGCTGCTGCCATCTAGGCACCCTGGGCAATGAAAAATTTATGTTTTCAACCCCAAAGAGCCGTATGAGCACAATTATGAATGTATAGATTAAGCCAACAGGGATCATCCTCACCTCTGCCTACATATAGTTTTGCAAAATCATTTCCTACCTCAAGTAGCTAGTGATAACTAAGTACTTGAGTAGCTCTCGAGCCTGATGTGATTTATTTACATTTGCTGTTAGCCTGAAGTGCATTAGAGCTGCTGTTCAAATTAACTGGTGCCCTGGGACGCTAGTGGCTTGGTAGTGCTAACAATCCTACTGGGCAGATGCACTCACAGAAATTTCACTTTAATTTGCTTTCTCTAAGATAAACCAAGAATCACTAGAAGCTGGAGATGGCTCCAAAATAGATTGCTGCAGTCTTTCTCCTCCTGATGTATTTTCTGACACCACCAAACCCATAAAGTTTGAAGACATCAAGCTACTGGAACGCCATCTACTGGAACCAGCTAAGGCACCTTCCAACTAGCTGGAGAAGGATTTGAGCTCTTCCTGTCTGAATTGCAAGTTTACATAACTTAAAGAGCAAATGAACTCATCTAAACTTGGTCAGTTTTGTATTCCTCCACAAAAATCCTCCATCACTTTGCAGGTTTGGAATTCAGAGATGTCAGTCCAGAAAAGCTTGAGGGGAGGAGAAAGGTCACATATTTCCCAAGTCAGCCTGTAGCATTGAGTCTTCAGCAAAAGGGTGGAGTATTTTAAAAGGTCAGGTGTACAAATTAAAGCTGTCCTTGAGCAGCTTTAACTTATGCAACAGGCAGTTATATAGATAACCCAAGGTCTTGTTGTCCTTAGTAGAATTACAGTGCTAATCTTTACATAAGGATGAGCTGTCCTGAATAGTATTGCCTTGTTTAACAGGTGCATGCAGGCTCTTGTTCTGTATCAGGCCCACGCATGGTACACACCCTATCCTTTTGCTCCTGTAAGTATGGTACAGAAGAGTAAAAACATCTTCAAGAGTAGAAAACCGAACATAATCTGTGCAACTATCATTCTGTGTACATTTCTCCCACCACTGAGAAATAATTTAACAGTAAGCAGACAGAATGACTGCAAATGATTCTCTTGGCAAAGAGAATGTGGTTACAGTAAATGAACAGCCTGTTGCTGGTTTGGCTCCAGACTTGCTGAATGAACTTGACCAATTCACTCAGGTTCTCTAAATGTCATTCTCTTCTACCCTGACATCTGTTTATGTCAGAAACTGCTGCAAGACTAACTGTCTCCATTAGAAATGGAGAAACGTCTCATCAGAAATACGCTAAATGATTTTTGCGTACACACACAGGGAGGGAACAGAGATATTACAAGGTTAATAGTGTAATGTTTAGATTTCCCATTTTCTTTTTATTCATAGAATCATAGAATCAATAAGGTTGGTAAAGACCTCAAAGATCATCAAGTCCAACTTGAACATGTACTTGAAATTGCTGAGTCAGGGACACATCCATCAGTCACCATCAAAATAAAGCCACTTCTGAAGTCCCTGAAAAATGTTTGTTTTACAAGAATTTGTGCCCCAATATTTGTTTCTTCCCCTTTTCCCACGGGATAAGTCAGGAAGACAGAACCTCCACAAGAATTTTTTTAAGCACTTGAGTAAAGCAGAGGGGTTAAGGTCTTTTCAGTAAGAAGCCAATGATGTAGCCTTGCAAGGCTGTCTGCAGGGCAGAGAATCCACATTGCAGATTTGGAATTTTGCCCACATCATTCCAGTAAATGATACAGCCCAAGAGTCTGCACTCAGTCTGCATTAGCACAGATGCCAGGTATCTATCTGAACATCCTTTACCTTCAGGAAAGGTAAGATGCAAGAGAAATGGGCTGCTCCCTTCTCCCAAAACTACAGATAGAGTTTAACCACCAAGAAGAGACCTCCTATCTGGGGTGAGGATGGACAATCACACTATTGCAAAACAATTCCTTACTTCCCTATTTTCTTCAAGACTTTCCACCTCTCTTCCTAGAAGTGAAAAGGGAAATTTAATACTCTGTAGCTAGTCAAGATCTAATCTCATTTTCTGCAAGATGTAAAATAACAATATTGCAGCTTTAATCTGGCTTTTACTGTGTTTGAGAAGTAAGGCATACCTGCTTCCTAAACGATTCTCTTTTTTCTTAGCCAAAAACAGCCGGCAAATATCTTTTGCTTCTTCTGTAAAGTTGGCATGTTCAAATTTCACCTCATCTTCCAGAGTTCTTCGTTTAACCTCATCCTTATTGACCTTTTCTTTGTAATCCTTGAATGGTGTTCGCCCAGCAACCATCTCATAAATACTACACCCCATAGCAAACCAGTCCACAGGATAGCAGTAATCTTCCTCCTTCAGGATTTCTGGAGCCATATAACCATTTGTCCCAGCCTGTTGCAAACACAGAGACAGATTTACTATACAATATCAGTAATGAAACAATTGCAGACAATTAAGCAGACTAGCCTATAATATTTCCAAAATGCAGCAATACAATTGATACATTTAATATCTAGAAGCTTGGTACAGTTTATGTATCTTTCATCTAGAAACTCCTTAAATGTGCTCTTATGTCTTAAATATGCCTTTCAAATGTGAAACTTCTGTGCAATTCCTACTTAAAAGTGGTTTCTTTTTAAATTAATGCTAAGCTTGCTTTCTTCTTCCATATTAATGCTTTTTCAGTTGAAGACAGTGCTGTTCACTTTGTCCTATTGATGCAACCAGTAATCAATTTTAAAAGATCCAAAAAAAGACAAAAGGCAGACAACCAATCGCTGATTCCTTCCACATTCAGTGGTTATAACTGGTCCAACACAGGCATCTGCTGCCAATAATAAAATACTCATCAAGCCCATAGCTGAGCTGCATGAGGAAGTTCTCATCCACACTGCCTGTTTGCTTCTGGAAGGAAGTCCTACAATCAAGGGCCAAGAAAAACTCTTAAAATCATTGTGAGAAAGTAAACCTATGAAAACAGTAAGTAGTAAATTATGTTCATCCAAGTGAAAGAGTTGTTACTTCCTACCTGCATAAAGCTTTCTGAATAAAGACTACTAGACAGCACTAATGGATCCTTCCCTTGTAGAGGGGAATCTGCCTGCTTTGTTTCCAGGCCTACTCACTCCCCTTGGGGAACAGCATTCAAATAAGCTCCTGCTGCCTCTCTACAGGGAGCTAACTCATCTGGGAGGGAGGAGAGAGTGTCAGCATTTCTATGCACTGTTAGATGACTGAGCATGAGACTTCAATCACAAAGGCATTCGCTTAGCGGACCAAACATTTCCTGTTGCGTCCAATGCTGTATCTTGTTCTGTACAGTAACCAGATTCAGCGAACAGTGATAATATGTCAGAAGTTGCTTGAACCTCTTCTATATCATCTTGAAATACTGGGATTGATGTATTGGCAGCATTACAAGTTTAGATGAAAAATCATGCTTGTGCAAAATTCCACTGAAAGTTTATTGAAGACAGGCATTTTTGCTGCCAGATGCATTAAGAGATGCACTGCAAAGCAAAAAAACCAAAAGGTAGCTAAACCCAGAGCTCAATTGAGCAAATGATACTTGTAAAAAGCACAGATCAAGATATTAAAGTTATTTTATGGGGTTTTATGGGCTCCCTGGTTCAAGCAGGAGAGGGACTTGCTGGAGAGGGTAAGGAAAATGGCTACAAAGATGTTTAGGGGACTAGAGCATCTCTCTCATGAGTAAAGAGTGAGAAAATTAAATCTTTTTAGTCTGCAAATGGGAAGACTGAGGAGGGAATCTCATAAACCCTTACCAATACTTAAAGGGTGGGTGTCAGGAGGATGGAACAGTGGTGCCCAGTGACAGGACAAGGCACAAACTTGAACATAAGAAGTTTCATCGAAACATGAGGTGGAACTTCTTTAATTTAAGGGTGACAGAGCACTGGAACAAGCTGCCCACAGAGGTTATGGAATTTCCCTCTCTGGAGACATTCCAAACCTGTCTGGATATGTTCCTGTGTGACCATCTGTAAGTGTCATAGGGGGTACACTGGTCCCTTCCAACCCCTATTATTCTGTGATTCTGTGTTTGAGTAACTTGTTTAATTTTTGCATCTTTAGGCACAGTATTTGAAGGTCTTTTATAAGCTTTGGCTCATGCCACTACACATTATGGCTTACACTGTACCATAAACAACACGTGCAAGAGGGAACATCTTAGCCTCAATTGCAACATCAGCCTAATTGACAGAAAAGCAAATCCATTTTGCTTTCCCTGTTTGTTTTTGTTTGTTTGTTGGGTTGGTTGGTTGGGTTTTTTTTTTTAAACTTTCAGAGGTATAGAGTAAAATTCTCTGTTGGGTTGAAAACTGAGAGTTATATGAGAAGAACAAAACTATCAGCCATTTTGAAATCAACTCACAGAATTACAGAGGACTTGTATGGGCAGTGCAGCAGCTGACATCATTCCACAGGTAATTTGTACTGTGTGCAGTGAATTTCTCCAAGTAAAAGTTAATATTGAGAGATATCCTGGCATTACTACATTTTTATGTATGATTACTGCTCCATTCAGAAAGGGGGACAAGTGCTCAACTATGGATCACAGAACCCAGACCCATCTTCCCTCAGAAGATCATGAAACCTGGAAGGGAGAAGAGGGACTAAAAGCAGCAGAGAAAGTTTGGTACAAAAGGAGGCACATAGAGCTCACTGCCAGCTGGTGAACACAGACACTAAATAGACTTCTGGAATAATTTTTGTCTTTTTTTTTTTTTCCCTTCTCTTTCTGTGAAGGAATAAACCTTCTTATTTTTACTCAGATGAAGATGAGGCACTAATGCCTTTGGGAATTGCTGAGTCATATCATCATCAAAATGTACCCTGACAGCACAGTCTTTCTGGTAAGACATTAGTTTGCTGCAACTTAGCATCATCATACAGGAAGGGAATCAATCTGACATGGAGAAGCCAGAATTCTGCAATCATAAATAATGCATGGCAGCATGCTTCAGATTGGCTCTCTTTCCCTCCACTTGTGTTCTCTCTTACATAGCTGGTTTTTTTTTCAAAATAAACAGTTGCCAAGCACCTTCAGCCTCTTTCATGTGCATTTTCCACATACTTGTCAGTTAAGTCACATCATACAGAAGAACACCATGCTTTGACATGGTACTCATGTTTCTCAAGAACAGAGAAAGCCAAGACTATCATTGCAGATCATGAAGACTGCATGACCACAACGTAGAAATTAGAGATGGGCCAGCAACAGCTTCCCTTCAGACCAAACTGAAAGACTACCGTGAACAAGGATTACTCTTCAAAATCCTACATTAGCAGCACTGAAATCTTCTGAGCTGTTCTTGAGCTGATCCAGCTCAAGCAGAGAGACGTCTATAAACATACCATTCCTCTGATCCACCAAGCACTCCAGAGTTTTATGAGAGCTGTTTTTCTCACGGAGTTTCATCATAACTTGAACCTAATCTTCATAACCACTCTCTCCCAATCCTGATGCTGAGAAGCTTCAGAAGCAGGAATCTAAACCTAATCTCTTAACTTCAGACACACAAAATCCACTCAAACATTATCATTTCAGCAGAAACAAGCACACTTCACAAGTAGTCAGCAGTGAGATTTAAGAGGGAAGAAACACATAAACAAGCACAGGGAAGAAAGACGTACGTCTCTGCAATCTGGGGAAGAAAGATGATAAAACCACAGACATTTGCTGTATTAGGGAACACACACACACAAAGATTAATTATTCAACCCCTGGAAGTGGAAGAACACACATCTTTCAAATGAAGATTTAATTTTATCTTTGGGCATTAGAGAGAAGCCAAAAGCTCAGATCCCTCCACTAATCATTATGGAAAACCAGATGTCAAAAATCAGATCTTCTTGCATGGTAAAAGATTCTGTGGTGACATGAAAAGTAGCCTCCATGACTCAAGAGACATTTATTTAAGCATGTAAGATGGCAGATTAGTGATAGGAGTTTTTAAACTGTACAACTGCCACTAGCAGTAGTGAGTTCTGAGCACCAAAAGAGTAGTCTGTTAGGTGGAGAATGTATTCACTGATTCCCAAAGCAGAAGTGAATCAAAGCAATGAGTGAAGTTACTCTTGATAGGTCAAATAAATATACTGTAAACTATACTCAAATGTCAAAAGGGATAAAAAGGACAGAGAGCAAATTAATTCAAAGCTAACTGTGTTATTTTGGAGAAGGAGGTCTATTTACTACGAGCTGGTAGTGAATATGTAATTCAGTTAGAATTATCTGGCCATGAATAGATACCTCTAAGTATGGGTTACTGGCATGTCTGTCCCTTGGTTTGTATGATTGGTTTGTATGAACACTATTTAGAAATACATTCAAAAGTTATTAACCAAACCCCATATTTTTCTTACTACATCTTATTTTACATGGATAAATTTTGCTCTTTTAATGGAAACAGGGAAAATAAAAAACCCCACATTCATCACAGTCAACTTTACACTACCAAGATGTGCATTGGACATTGACAAAGACCAAGTACATTGTTTTCTTTTTTCCTACAGGATTCCTGATAAGACTAGGAGCCATTTGACCATATGTGCCAATTGCTTGAGTACTCTTATAGTGACACATAAGCACATGGAATTACCCATTCAGTGTACTGCAAGTGTTTAATGGGACACAACATGGCCTCCAGCTACGACTGGGTAGGTTTAGACTGGAGGTTAGGAAAAAATTTTTCACAGAGAGTGGTCAGGCACTGGAATAGGCTGCCCAAGGAGGTTGTTGAGTCACCAACCCTGGATGTGTCTAAAGGTCATTTGGACATGGTGCCTGGGGATATGGTTTAGGGGTGAACTTTGTAGAGTAGGGTTGTTGGTCGGACTTGGTGATCCTGAGGGTCTTTTCCAACCTGAATGTTTCTGTGCTTCTGTGAATAAAAAACCAAACCAAACCAAACACAACAAAGTCCAAACATTAAAAAGGACTACCCCAAATTTTTCACAGAAGACAGGAATCATATGCAAGTGCAGAGGCACAGGACTTTTTGAAGTGTAGTTAGTGTAACACTAGCTATTTTTTGCATACCCTCCAGCTAACACTGTCTTTTGTGATGATGAGCAGGATGCCTTACTGGCACCTGCTGTTTGAAATACAAAAATAGTCATTACATTGCAGTTGATCACATTTTCACTAACTTGCTTTTCAAAAGGGTTAACAGAGGTACTTCTCCCTTTATTTCTCTATCTTGAGAACTACCCAAAGATACAATTTTTCAATAATCCTTTAAAATGTAATGACCAAATGTTGTCTTTGGACACATTAGTGATTAAATTCTGTTAAGTAGAATTGTTGCCTTGAATGTGATTTGACAGGGCATAATAGAGATGACTCATCTGAAACTATACAACTTTTTCCTTTGTGGAACATGATCCTGTATAATTTTTTAAAGGTCACATAATTATAATCTGTTAATAATACAAGATGTGATCCTGAAGTGTACTTAGTTCCCAGTACAGTCCACGGGCACTCGATACACCACAGCTCCAAGCAGAAGGAGGCCCACAGCAAGTGCACTCATCCATCCTATTCAAACTGCTGTCCCAAGATGGGAAGATCCCTTGAACACTGTTGTTATCCCAGCATCTAGCAGATGCACAGGGAGAAAGAAACAGAACTCTCTGGAGCTTTCACCAGCACAGAAACAGACAAATGAGAAGAAATGGGATTTAGATCTCTTACCTTTTCCCACAGATCTCTGCAAAACAAACTCAATTGATACCACAAACCAAACAGTAAAGCAAATCAGAATGTCTATCTTTTGTTTGCCATGGCACAAGAACTGTTGAACAGAGGAAAAAAAAGCAAGCTGAGTTTAGCTCTATCAGCTGTATCCTGGGGCTTGGTCCTTCCTTCCTCCAAGGGGTGCCACTGCCTGCTTTGTTCTCTTGTCCAGCTGTTCCTCCACTCCTTCAGCAATGGCCTTAATAGACCCTGCAGGAATGCAGGAACAGACCACAGAAAATTCTTCTCTGCACACGAGCTAACAGGCCCTAAATGTAGAGAAGAACAACTGGTCTGCCTCTCTTACTCACTTTACAATCTCCATTTTTCTCCCAAAAGCCAATGTGAGGAGGAATGGAGGATAATTTCAGTGAGTCAGAGAACTGTAGGTCCTCCACTATCACACCGCAAGTGCACACAGTAGCAAGGAACCAGATGATAAAATGATCAGGCAACAATATTTTACAAGAAGATAAAATCAAATCTTATTCAAACAAAGATTTTAGCATCTTGTTAATGATTAGCAAGGGGAAGGACCTTATGACAGGATGCCTCATCATAAACTGATGGGCTGCTGATTCAGAAGAACACAAGGAGGACTGTTCAGAGTACCAGGAAAAGATAGTGAATAAAATAGTATAGGATTTCAGGAGCTACAAAATTCGAGACCAAAGTGTTTTTCATTTTCACACAGGGACATAATTTTAACAGGGACAGCTGTTTTGACTTGGAAAAAAATCCACAAAGAAAAAAGCACAAAAGGGATAAAAGAAATTTCTGTTGCATTAGGAAAATAAGGAGATAAAATTGCCTCTGGGTTCAAAGTAACTAACTGGAGCAATAAAAAACTCTACCACCATTTTTTAATCTTTTAAGGTTGGAGATCAGTAGTCATTGAAACCAAGGAAGTTGCACAAATGAAAGAGAAAGCCACTCTGCGACAATTAAGGGCAGGCTACCCCTGTGCTCACACTTGGGAAGAGAAATAGACCCAGTTACAGCAGGTTTTACAGTCTGATTTTCATATAACATAAATATAAAGGAATAAATGCTTAAAGGAAGGACAGTCCAGTAACTGGGCACCAAATTCAACTTTGGACTCTAGAGCTTCTTCATGCTTTCCCCCTGTGTCATCCCACCTAAGTCACTCTTTGCCTCAGATTCCTCTTGGAGATAGAACCTGCTAGCATGCCCAACTTGATGAGGTGTCACCAGAAGAAATATGCATTCATAGATAGGTAAGCAATCAGACATTACAGGGATGGAGCATGTAGGGCACTTGGTACAGACTTGTAACCACATAATTAGAAATCAAGAATTATCAGAATTCTCCGCTCTTCTGTAACATGATTTTCCCCTTAATTTCCCTTTAAATTTCTCCTGACCATTTCCCATCTATAATGTAGGAATAATAATACTTTATTTCAGAGATGTTAATGGCTTTATTCTTTCATGAGCACAGGATATTCTATAAACAATACTAACAAGGGAGAAAGCGCTACATCTACTTAGTATGGTCAGTATTTTAGGAAGCTCTTTATAAGGAATGCAAACAGACTACCAGTGTATGTGCAGGTGGCTTTCCCAAAAAGGGGATGTTGAAGAGACACTCTTTGTTCAGATCCAGTGTAACTGTGGGGAGAAGACTGTGAGGTGGCCTGAGAAGGGTATTTGCCTTCCAGTGTAGGGACAGTACCTGTAAGTTAAGCATCGTGCATAGAATCATCGCATCATTTTGGTTTGAAAAGAACTTCAAGGACACAGATTCCAATCTTTATCTAACTCTGCCAAGGCTGGTGCTAAACGATGTCCCTCAGCACCACATCTCTGTATCTTCTAAACATCTCCAGGGATGGGCATTCAACCACCTCCTGTCTATCACTGAAATTCACAGGATTTCATCCACCTTAGCTTTTGGGACAATGACTAATGTTTAAAGTACAATACTTTTACATGTAAATCAAGTTAGATGGGTACAGTTGCATCAAACCAAAGGCCCATAGGGCCTGTCTGTCATACTGTCTGTAAATTGAACACAAAATGGATACATAGGAAAGACTATAAGAACCTGGTCTGCACATTGATACTTCTCTAATACTTTCCTAGACTTCAATTGTTTGCAGCTCAAGGCTTTGGGACACAGAGACAGCTTCTCACACAAAGTTGTCTTCCATCAGTGTCCATGCCTCCTGAACCTAGATAAATTCCTAGACCCTGTAAGACCTTGAGTACTGGGTTCAGCTGTGAGACCCTCACGACAATAAAGACATTTGTGTTCAGAGAAAGGCACCAAGGCTGGTGAAGGATCTGGAGAATAGGTCTTGTGAGGAGCAGCTGAGGGAACTGGGGCTGCTCAGTCCAGAGGAGGCTGAAGGGGGACCTCATTGCTCTCTACAACTACCTGAAAGGAGGTAGTTCTCTTCTCCGAAGTAAACTAATGGTAGGAGAAGAGGAAATGGCCTCAAGCTGTAATGATTGGACTCAATGATCTTAGAGGCTTTTTCCAACTGAAACAATTCTATGCACCAGGGGAGGGTTAGGTTGGGTATTACAAAAACCTCTTTTACAGAAAGAGTGATCTGGCATTGGAACAGGCTGCCCAGGGAGGTGGTGGAGTCACCATCACTGGAGGTGTTCAAAAAACATGTAGACATGGAGCTCAGGACATGATTTAGTGGGCATGGTGGTGCTGGGTTGATAGTTAAGACTTGATAATTGTAAAGGTCTTTTCCCATCAAAATGATTCCAGAATTCTAATACCTTTTGCAAAGGACTCCTGCAGCTTAGCTACATATTGTGTTAAGAGCCTCCTCCATTTATTTTGAGCTTGCTACCTTTCACTAGCAGATTTTAAACTTGAAAAATAGGCCAAACTAAGCCCATTGTTGTCACCTGCTTGTGTCTGTAATTTCAGGATTTTATTTTGTCTTCACAAAGAGTCATTAGACATTTGTTAATATTTACTGCCCATCACAGTAAGTGGAACATCACATGTGTTCCAATAAGAACAGAACTACTACATTACTCACCCTCCCATAGCTTACAGTTCCTGCAATACTGCTTCTGGTCAAAGCTGCTAAATCAACAATTCAAAGAATGGTATTGTCAGCTAAATGTTGCCTTTCTTACCCAATAAAATAAACCCCATCTTTGACAATGGTGAACCAACAAGTACCCCACTAGATGATTTACCTAAGAGGTCATTCTAGAATGCATATTATTTTTTTGTAATAAATCATCTCAAGACACAAAAGGACTGAACAGTAATATTTATTACTCTAAATAGCATTTTTCATGTTCAAAGAGCTTAATTTAGCTTTCTACCAGTTCCAGGAACTTGGTAAATAATATTGTCTCTTCATTTCATTAGAACATGCTACAGTATTTATTACCTGTCAGATTAAACTGAATTAAGAATGAGGTTGAAAGTCATGCAGAGACCTCTTAAAGGGGTTCAATGTCTTTTCCCATACAGAAGACTGTGTCTCATGGGTGGCACACCCTGCACAGGAAAAGCATTTCACGAGGCACATTACTGTAGTCATGTACAATCCTGAGAATGCATTTTTTCTCCCGTCTCCCAAACTGCAGGAGGCAGAATCATCCCATGAAATAATTTTTGCTCCCTTCAATCTCATGACCATGACATTCATAGTGGATAAGGTTGCATTCTGTAAAGTCTATGTTTCAGATAAGAAAAAAAATCTGAAATACCTGTCATGATGATGCACTTCAGAACAACAGTGATTAGCAACATTTTTAAGAGCACAATTCTCCTAGTGAAACATCATCAGCTGTCAATGTCAACCTTGAAAATGCATAGGCAGAATGGTGGTTTTGAAACCATAAAATAGCAGGAAGTCACTCTAATCCTGATCAAATGCAGGGCTCTCTTTTTTTAAAGTGCAAAGAAAGAATAAATTTTTAGAGACTCTTATCCAACAAGAATGCCATGTGATAATGACTAAAGGTCAACTGTAGAATAGCTTGCTGAGTTATTTTTTATTTCACAAGTCTAAACCCTCCTCCCACTTCTCAACTGCCTTGAAATTAAACTGCAAGTTTCAGGAACATCTAAATAGATTTCTGTCTGTTTTCCTAAGAAATAGAATCTTACAATAAACAAACATACAGAAGGGCAAAAGGACATTTTGAGTAAGATTTTAACCAAAACATGTTTTTCTTATTAAAATATTATTATGTCCTTCAAACATATAAAACATAACCCAGGAAAACGGTGGAGAAGCCTGAAAGCTCTGAAGATATGAATGCACTTTAATAAATACTACAAAAATATGTTTATCTTATTTTTCACAGTTGTTATGTCAATATTTAAGCTCTCCACCTCATGAGAATCTGCATAAAAGCACTTTCACTATTTATATGGGACAGCTGCTTAGCACAAAAGCTGTACCCAGTAGGGGCAGAAAGTTCTGCCCAAAATAAGCAGCAAATATGCACTGACTTCTGGTAAAAGTGAATTAAGTCCTCTGTATTCCCATATGGAGAGGATATGAGTGATCCAAACAGAAGAACATGCTCACTTTTCTCACAACCATTCCCAGGAAATTAAGTATTATCTTGTATCTTTTGGTTAAGGGCAGGAGTATTTGACTCACAGACAACAAATTAATTTTGAATTGTATGAGAAAAAGCTGCAGAGCCTTGAAGACAAAAGACGCCAGGTCAAACTGTTCAAGTGGAGAAACCTGGGGGGAGGTTCCTCATTTCTGCCATATGCAAAAATAACTAGTTCCAGAATTGACCAAATACCTAACTAGACAAAATATTTTGCCTGTATAAATGCCATCTTTGCAGTTTCCCCTTATTTCCTTTTTCAATTATAGAAGACAAAATTAAGATCAACATTTAAAAAGCCGTAATTTTGATATACAATCTCAGTACAATCAACACATCAGAACAGACGCTACAGGCACACTGACACAAAAAGCCATAATGTTCCCTAAGCCATGATGTTTCCTAAATTCTTGAGTACTTCTATTATCACTGGCAAAGAGTCTATTTCTGTTTCCAGTACTGTCAGTAAGAGCTCTGCCTGACTAAGTATGCATAGACACACTGCTGGGTAAAGTGCACAGGTGCATGTGTGTAGCATGAGGAAAGCCCACATAATCCATGTTCGTTCAGTAGCTTTCACAGTATCACAGTATCACAGTATAACTAAGGTTGGAAGAGACCCCAAGGATCATCAAGTCCAACCTGTCTCGACAGACCTCACGACTAGACCAGGGCACCAAGCGCCACGTCCAATCTCCTCTTGAATACCTCCAGGGTCGGTGACTCCACCACCTCCCTGGGCAGCCCATTCCAATGACGAACGAACTGCCTTCTCCTTTTATTTCTAACACTGCTATTGTTCAGACTTGTGTACTTTAATTTTATTTTTTTTTAATTTCTCCATTCTAAAGCCAGCTAACATTTCACAAATACAAATCTGCATAGCTTAGTGAAAAGTTTTCTGAAGTCTGTAATTATGACTGTACCAATTACAGCTAGATGATTGTTGCTTTAGCAACTGAAAAAGGGAGAAAACTAAGGCTGGGTATCCAACTCTTTCTAGACCTTTGTAAGTACCACTTCTGAAAGGAGGATATCTTGATTTGTAATAGTTATGGACAATGGGTATTGAGCACATAAATGTTTCTCAAAAGGAGTATATGTAATGACAACACTTATAAAGGCTACAAAACTACTTCATTTATGTAAGTATTAAAAACTATCAGCTGCACAATGCTTTTTCTACAGCAAAAGGACGTGCAAGTATTTAAGAAGACCACTTTAAAGTCACCCTTCTAAAGTAAAAAACCCACCACCTTCCATCCATAAAGAAAATCAACTTTGGCTGATAAGCAGTATATAAGCATCACAGTTTCATAGAAATCTTCACTGAAAACTTGGAAAATGTCTAAAACAGGAACTTGTTAACTAGCTTATCACATGTGCCATGTGATAACCTAATCACTTAACAAGATTTACAGGGGGGATTTATGGATCCTCCAACTGATGTATGGGTGATGTGCATTTGGACATGAGAGGCTAGGCATTTTTTTCGATGCTTTGAGAGCAGAACAATTTGATCTTTAATGCCTTGTACACTCAGGAGAGGTGGGCAAAACTTTGAGAATGCACTGAAATATGGTATTTATTGCAATCTCTACTAAAACAAATACACAGATAAATCCTTATATTGCATACTATTTAACCATGTATAAGGAACAATGAAAGTCATCATATGATGTTTCTATTTCATAATATATAGCAAAAAAAAAAAAGGGGGGGGGGAGAGAGGCAGAAAACTGTTGCTTTATTTCACAATGATGCTTTAAGAAACATTTTCATACCAGTATAGCCAGAGTCAAACACATGGAGATGAATGTTTTTTAAGCAGATGCCTGAGATCAGATGTCTACTCCACATTTGTTTACTTGGATCCTCCTGATATATAAAAGGCATGGCAAAGTTTTCTGGTTTAGTTTGCTTATTCACAAGGAAGATCACTTAATACCTGAAGAACTAGAGAGATCATGAAGAGATTAGCACTCAGGAAGAAAAACTTACATCACTGAAACAGATTTCTAAATAGCTGTTGAAAATCCTTATTATTTTACTTCAGCATCACTTTAGTTCACACCTGCAGAAAACATTTTGGAGGGAATTGCTCTGGTTTTAGAAAGGCATCATTCTGCTTCTTCATTTGAGAGTATGAGAATCTCCATACTCTGAATGCATGCAGTCTTGGAATAAAGGTAGCTTTACTGAATACAAGGATAGCTTGCTTTGGAATGGCACTTCAGCAAAAAAAGGAATTCAACAATTGCTGCTACTTGTATTTCTACGGTAAAACCCAAGGAATAACATAAAAGACCAAGCAACTCCAGCTCACAAACTTTTAACAGACAGCAGATAAAAACCTCCAAACTTTAAAAAAATATCACCTTACAGAAAGGCCACAAGAGATGTAATTCTACAAATTATTTCTACCTTGCCTTTCAGAAATAAGCTATTTTAATTCTTCATAATGTGTGTCAGACTGGCTAAGTAAAATTTATCTTACAGATGAAATAAACCTCAGAATCACAGAATGGTCATTCACTGAACCAGACAGCTAAACTGTGGGTTCATTTGGCACTAGGGATATTACTTAACGACTTTCAGTCAATAGAATGACTTATGAGCATGATTAAAGCAAAGTCAGGCATTATTCTCATAGTGGAATAGAAGAGTACTTTAAGTATGATACTGAAGAACCAGGTCATAAGAGAGGCCTATAGGGTTATGAGGCTATAAAGTCAGAAGTTTTGGAGATAGGAATGAAGATGAGCGTATCACACACTGAATGTATTGCAACATCCATCAAAACAGAAGAATTCCTTGCAAATGGATAAATACATTACAATGAAAAGGTTTTATAGTAGTATTATCCCCTAAATTGTCAGTTCAGATCATCCTCCAAAATCTAGAAACAGCATTATAATGTTAGGCACTTCACTCAGAGATACAGTCCGACACAGATTTGGCCTGGAGGAATCTCTTTTCTTCTTTAGCTTATAAAATTCCCTTATAAAACTGTGTCCACAAAATGGTTCAACCGATCAAATTTCATTCACTAAATCTGTTTTGGAACCATTTAAGTTATTGGGGTGAAATAACCCCAGACCTATACAAATATCTTCTCTCAAGTTGTAAGTGACAACAGTTTGGTAGTCATACTCAAAAAGCATGCTAGGATATGAACTTCCTGCCAATTTTAAGTCACAATGAAACTATGCTTAGTAAACAAAAATTGATTTAACAGCACCATCTTTATTTTATGGCAGGGTATATGGTAAGGCTTAATACAACAATTTTTGTGAAGGTGTTTCTAGGTCTTCCCATGGTTGACATTACTATAAATAATAGCAATATCTAGCACTTTATGTAATGTCTTTTAGTAGTAGTGGTCAAATTACTTGCATTGGGCTAGTTTATAGAAATGCAAAATATTGCTGGGAATTATTTATGTAAGTCACAGTTATGATAGAGATAAAAAAGGGAAATTTTTTTTTTCCCTTCTTCCATTTCAGTTTCCTGTATGAATAAAACTGTCTTTAACAGAAGTTCCATACAAACACACTACAGCCCTGTGGTATATGACTCATTGCAGGTTTTGCTCTAATAAAAGCACCCATATAATGGTAAGGAGCATTTCTAAACCCAGTGAACAACAGAAGAAAAACCATTATAGTGACTTGATGACTGTCACAAAGTGAGGAGGAAACACTGCCTTATTCACCACTGCTTGGAGATTCTACCCTAAATACCAAGAAAGGGGTTAGACATGTCTAAATACATGCTTTCATTCTGTGTTTTTGCTTTTGTTTGTTTGTTCTGCCAAACCCCACACATTTACAAGCATGAAAAGTGCCCATGTACAAAAAGATTTTTCCTGATCACAACTGCATGCATCTATAACCTCCAAAGAAGACTAAGATTTATAGCTGTGGGTTCACTGATCAAAATTCACCTACACAAACAACACAACATTCCACTCCCCTTAAGTTCCGTTTTAAAATCTGCCTTAGCTTTCACAGAAATGTTTATTTTTGTATCTAAACCACAAAATCCAGTCCCGTTTTAAAATGATTTCCTATCTAAAAATTAAATCAGTTTCCAAATTTTCTTTCTCTGAGAACTAAAAACACTCACCGTACAAGCTTTTTTGATTTCCAGGAAAATAAATATCCTTCAAACAAAAAATTACTATAGAAGGTAAAAACATCAAAAGACCTGTGTACTTCAGGCATGGTGCAAAAGGTTATTCTCTCTTCTACTGACTTTGTACAGAGTAACTTGAAAGATTTGGGAAGTTTACCATAAGCCAGTTAGACCAGTTTATAATGTTGTTTCCATTTCTTGGTGCATTTCAGACACATTTCAGACTCAATCACAGAAGCGTCAGGGTTGGAAGGGACTTCAAGGATCATCTAGTTCCAACTCCCCTGCCATGGGCAGGGATGCTTTCCATTCTTTATATATATATCTTTAAACTCCTGACACCATGGGAGAAACATGCTTTTTTCCTAGTTAAGCTACATGAGTACGTCTTTCTTATGTAAACCTCAAGGCATTTTTACAAATCTAGGTTAGTCTAGGATGACCAAAGGCACAACTGAAGTGCTGCAGAGTCTGATTTACACAGCAAAACTCAGCTGGTCATCCACATCTTGTTCCTATATATGCACACATTTACAAACTGTCTTCAAGTCTGCTCACTTTTGCAGGAATTCACTTCTGCGGGGAGGAAGGAGGGTTGGAAGGAGTTTATTGTGCAGCACCATGAACACTTGCAATACAATCAGTAGCACCACTTAAGAGTTACCTGGAAGACATTTTCTTCTAGAGCAAAAACTGAATACAGAAGGAGTCTTATCTTTGCTGCTCAAACAAACAAGTACTTGGTTAAACCTCTGACTGTGCACTATTGCTCAAGACATCTGTGTTAGCCTCCCTAAAACTACTGGTTCAAGAGCTTTCCTTAAGATAAACAACTGGTCAATTCTACTGTTTCTATGTAAGAGAAATTATTTTACTACATATAGCGTCTAGAGAGTTAATTAACCAAATCTTCTTACCACATCTCTCTTAGAATGAAATGACCATGTAAGGTCTTTAGCAAAGAGCAAATCCCAGGGAATTAAGTCTTGGACTCATAATGCATTACAAATAGAACAGCTTCCTTTCCCACTGCCTGTATTCAGTGAATTTGTACTCACCCTCTGAGTGATGCTTTTTCCCTCTTTGACTTGTACTGCCAATCCAAGATCAGACAGTCTGCAATTACCATTATCATCCAGTAGGACATTTTCTGGTTTCATGTCCCGGTACACAATCTTGATGGAATGGAGATGCAGAATCCCACAGGTGATCTGAGCAGAGTAAAAGATGACCCTCTTCATCTCCAAACCCCTTTCTCCCACATTGTAGATGTGATACTTCAGATCCCCTCCATTCATGAGGCTCATGACAAGACACAGATGGCTTTTGCTCTCGTAGGCATAAGCTAATGTGACTATGAAGGGGCTGTTGACCTTCTCCAGGATCTCTTTCTCTAGCAGTGCCATCTTCTCACCTCCTTTCTTTTTCAATCTTTTCTTATCCAGTTTCTTGCAGGCATACATTTTGCCGGTGTTTTTCACTTGGATGGCACAAACCTAGAGAAGCAAGGTGGATGAAGAAACAAAAGAATTTTACACATATAGACTAGAACATCAAGGACAGTAATACACAGGACATGGGGAATCTCATGTCTATTATTAGTTGCTGATGCTATCTTTCCTGGCAGAATATATTAGTAGAGAAAAAAAAGTTAAAAACAAGCGTATGATCTGTTCTGGACCTTATGCAAAGTTCTTGAGGATGCCATTTTTAGCCACGTGTTAACAAGTAAAATGAGTGAGAACCCATTCTCTGACCATAGTGGCATATACCTCTTGCATTTATATAGTTAAACTCTCTTCCATTTCAAAAAAGGTAGCCTCATTAATACTGTGTTTTGGGAACAGATGCTGATCTGTGCTATACCCCAAAGTGCACCAAGAATTATCTAGAAGTGTGTGAGCCAAACTGACTAAAGCAGTGCCAAGGAGCGGACCGATAATTAACTCCATGGACAGCAATGCAAGCATTACAAAAGAAACCTTTTTGTTTTACCAGCCTAGATAAAAAAAACAATTTAGAGTAGCTCTTCACTGGCAGGAATCTGGAGGCTCTATTACAGTACAGAGAACAGCCTAATTTCCATGAAACAGACAACCTGAAGCAAGAACCTTAGACAATTTCTTAATCCATTGCCAAGTTCCTCTTTGCAAACCCACCTGGTGGTCTTGAAAGGGAAGGGACAACCCATATCCTTAAAAGTACAGCTCTTACCTCTCCAAAGCCACCTTTGCCCAGCACTCGGAACTCATAGAAGTATTTCTCGGTTACCGGCTGCTTCTCAAAAACTTTCCATTGTATGAATTTGTCAAAGAAGGGGCTGGTCTGGAAGTCCTGAAAGGGTTTGTCTTTAAGAAAGAGTTTGGTTTCCTCCTTGGCCAGCTGTATGACATTCTCATAGTCTTTCTCAGTAGCTGCCTGGCATTTGCTGGACAAGTCAGAGCTCAGGAAAGCCAAAGAGTTTTTTGAACCCGTCTTAAGAAAATTGGTGATCATATTCTCCATGGTACTGCTCTTGACATTGTCCTCTGCCAGCTCCCAGTTTGACACCTCATCCAGGAAGTCCCTAGCTACCATATATTCTGGCACGGTCTCTAAGAAGTCTCTAAAGAATTTCTTGCCAATGGGCTGCTGCTCACAGATGTTGTCGTAATCAGCAACCATGGACTGCCTGACCTCTCCGCATTGTTCAATCTTGGGCAGTGAGAGGCTTTTACGTCTCTTTTGCATCTCCTTGGTGTCTCCCTCTCCACTCTTCCTTGCTTGCAGGTAGGCCGTGTTGGCAATCAGGTTGTCAAGCCCCCCCATGTCACACATCTTGGCAAGCTCTTGGGGTGGTCAAGACAAAATGAGTTAATGGCCCAGCTGTTGTGCTGTGGCTGGTCTGCACTTCTCCCTGTTAGTAGTGTGTGTGGCTCCTGAAAACCACCAGAGAGACTAACTGCTTTTGCATTAAATACTTCTCAAGGATTTTCACTAAGTACCTTTAGGTATACGCACCATTTGTGGAAAGTGACTGGTAAGAGGTTTCTCTGTAAGAAGCTTTGAGTTTGCTATGTATAGCTGAGAGATGACATCCTAGGCATGCATTTCAGCTGGTGTTTTTCAGAATGAGCCCTGATGACCTTTAAAGGTACCAAGATTTCCTCTATATGCACTGTCCCTGGCTGCTGAGAACATAAGAGATTCCTCTCTGCAACACCTGTACACTCCAAACACAGCAGTATGCTGGCCACAGTTAACGAGACAGCCTTGTATCTCCATGCTCAACCTAAGAGTGGCGATGTACAAAGAATTAAATAAATTGCTATTCACCCTAATAAAAAACTTTTATTATAAATCTGCCATGTCTGAACAGAAGCTGACATAGACAAACACCAAACGCTGAGCTTTAAATTACTACACAATTCAGTGCTTTGGGCATCCACACTTCCAAAACTCAAGTCAACATCCATGACCCTAAGCACCGCACTGTGCAAACCTTGATGCCTCAGGTGGCTCTGTCTGAGCGCATTACATGCAACGGCTAAGACCTGCTGCTGGTCTAAAAATAACAATCCCTATGTAGGAAATAAATAATACAATACTTGCTTCATCCCCTCCCCACAGAAAAAGGAAAAACACTTCAACTGACCAGCCAAAGCTTGCCAAGGCAAGCAAGCTTTGTGGCCTCCATTTACTTTCCCTGCTAAGCTTTATGACAGCAAGTGGCAGGATGAAAGGATGGCAAAAGCATATGGCTGAAGTGACATCAGCAAAGGGATAAAGCTTATTATCAAGTGAATGCAAATTCCACCTGACTTACTGGCTACCTACCAGAAGTCTGCGCCTCATTTCCCGCCCCCCCAATAATAAAAATCATATGCAACGCTTACTAGGCTACAGCTCCCTTCTGCTGTGGAGTCAAGTGATTTAGCTGCTAAAACTTTCTTTAAATATTAGGAAGGTATTGTGGGAGCAAGAAAAGCAGTTCCATAATTCTTCCAGTACCGAGATCAAGCTGTACTTGAGTTTCCTTTCCTCTTTTTTTTCACTCAGAGCAAGCTTAAGTGTTCATCGCAAACACGACACAATAGCAGTAACAACGGGCACCTCTCAGACTCCCTGTAATAAGTGCTACGCCTTTCTTGGCTGTTTTTGTTACTACTACTATGTAATATTTTGGTTTACATACTTAATTCTGTCAGCACTGAATCTGACAAACTCATGCTTCTGCTCTACCAAATGGCATGAGAGGAGTGGTGTTCCCACTGTGATTACGAGGGCCACCCATCACAAACTGCTGTATGTGCATGAGAACACAGCGCACTCTAAAGTAGAGCATCTGAAAGTCTGGTTTGTACAGCAATTGCTAACTCTGCCAGATGAAAGCAAGCACGGAGCAGGAGATTGCATGAAGGGCTAAATCATGCAATCAATCAGTAAATAAGCAAAACTGGAAAAAAATCGAAGAAAGGCAGAATTCTGTTGGTGGCTTTCTTGAAAATGGTGCCCACAGCAACATATGCCTACAGTATCCTGGGTATAGAGAGGCAAGAAAGGCGGTAATAAAAGCTTTAATTTCAAGTCCTAGCATTCATCAAGGTCATTTTCACATTCAGCAAGTATGCCACCACAGCTCAAACAGTGGAAGTACAAATAGCTGGTAGCTGGGGACTAAAGAGTGAACTCAAGCTTATACCAACTATTGATATACTCATGTCTAAGAAAAAAAAAACAAACCCCCTGATTTTTATCTGGATAAGAAAGACACATTGGCAGTTCCAAAGATCATTCTGCTTTGTTAATTACAATTGTTCCCAATTCCTACAGAACATAAACTTTCTCTGAAAGAACTGACATTCCTAAAAAGCAGAGCGAAACAATACGATCTTTGGACACATACATTACTCCAGTCACTTTCCACAGAACGCTCTTAGCTAGATTTGCTGAATTATCCAAATCTGCCCAGCATTCATTAAACAACAGGGAAAAGTAGACAGCAATAATCTATTAGTCAGTAATAGCTATTTAAGTTAGTATTACTGACTCATAAGATAATCTGTATCAGTGAGAACCAAAACAGATTCATTTTGCATGTACAAGAAAATAAACTCATGACTAAAAATGGGTACTTATATGGAACGACATTAATGGAGTATCAAGGTATGATTTGGAACAGAAGAAATTTCCTCTGGTGTGAAGCTCACAGAAAGACTGGGACAAGATAATCTCTAAATTAGAGAAAACAGGCAGGACTTAAAAATTCCTTACCCCATGTTCTAGGGGAACCTCTAATTACTGGTTAACAAGATACTTAACGATACACAAATATCAGCTGCTTTGATTTCAACATTAATTTTCCTGACACTGCATTTGTGTTTGAGTGGGCATCTTGGAAAACTATTCTACAATTTTAATTCTCAGTTAATCTTGTCACGTATCTGGTTTGAACTGAAAACACGGTGAAAATTACTTTGATTCCTCCCACATTCACCTAAAAAACAAAGCAAAATGAAGAAAAGTCCTCTGATGGGACTAGATAGAACTAAGAAAGGTCAGAGGGTGAAGCCTGGCACCAATTTCTGGCAGAGAAAATAGGTGGTAGATAAGACATAGTTTAACTTTGACAGCTAAAAATGATTTCCACATCCAACCAGGTTTTCTTTTGCAATTGTTTTAGCAACAATCCTTTTACACAAACAGAAACACTCCACAATAGTGTAAATGCTACAGACACTTCAATTACTACTGTAAATCCGTACATTTGTTTTCAAGACACGTATTATGTGGGATAATAGACAATGTGATAGACTGTAACAGAGACACTGAGGATTTTTTTTTTTATCTCAGTGTGTAAAGAGACAACAACTGTATTAAAAAAATACAAAACATTTTAAGAACAAGATTACAAGTATTAAACAAATACATAGTAAAATCTGCATGTATGCCCGATTACAGAAAGGCTGCCATTGGAACGACTTTATACAGTGAAGACAAACCTCTTTAAATACACTTAAAAAGAACTAGATAGAAATATGTCTGATGAGAAATGCATTTAAGATCATAATTTTGAGGGGAACAATAATATGCACATATATTGCTTTAATTTCACCCAGGTTTATTAACCATTTTATTAAGCCTGAATTTGTTACAGACTTCAGCAGTAATTCAACCTCTCTGTTACATATATTAAAACTCCCCCTCCTCCCACCAGTGTACGTTCTGATTAATAGCAACTATATTCAGGGAAATGACAGAGGCAAACACTTAAATATTTGCAAGAAAAGAATAATATCACAATTCATAGGAAGAGTCCCACAAAAATGAAACAATGCTTTTCCCATTTCAATATTTGTAATCTACTGTAACCCATAAAACGATGATACAGAAATGCCTATTCACTGAATCTTCATGAAGCCACAATTTAAAATTGCATCTGTTTTGTTAGCCTTCTGTATTAGTCAGTTAACCAGAGAGACTGGTTATGCCCCCAGTTAAACAAACATGTGTCTTTGTACCAAAAGCCTCTGTATTAAGAATGCATCTGCAATCTTTAACAGAAATATAAGTTAAAAAACTATTAATGTCCTTAAATTTTAATACTATGGTTGTAGAAACCATGTATAGAATATAATAGAGCAACAGACTTAGAGATACAACAGAACAAAATCTTCTGAGATCAAGCAGAAAATCAAAATTAGAAATGTTGAGTACAGTGTGATGGAAAAAGCACATGGCAAATGCTTTACACACCATTTTAGATTAATAACCAGAATACTTTCTGAAAAACTCAGAAACTGTGGCTGTGTGTAAAATTTTACTTAGGAAACAATTTTTATCCTGACAATAAACTATGCAGCATATCAGACTTACAGGTAAGGTTGCTTTTTGCCAATGAATTAATTTACCTATGCAAAAACATTAAATAAACTGCAATTAGGGTGTGATCTGCACCATCACGTTTCTGTGCTCTGATGCAGTGAACACTCAAATCATAACAAACTTGTTAATGTAGTGTCTCTCTTTTTTCAGTTGTTGATGTATCTGCAGTAAGACTGACCGCTGCCTCCTCATACAAGAAAACCACATTGATCTTGTGGCAAAAAACTAAGTAAGTCATGCCATGATCAACATGTTCCATTCTTTTATATGAGCATATGGTGTAAGACATACACTATTTCAACAAATTTAAACAGAAAAAAAAACAAAACAAAAAACAAAGCAGTGTTTTTATTTGCCTATTCTCTGGACTACCCAGTCCTGCTGGCAGAGGGGACAGCGATTATTCTGTTTCACCCACAAGGACATGCAGCAATTGTGGAAGGAGTGATTGCATTCTCCCCAAACCACTGAAAAAGAAGAAAGAAAGAGCATATTCCAGTCACTCTGCTGTTCAATCAATACCTATAGCAGGGTCCAAATGATCATTCTCAGATGCCTATAATAACTGCAAGCTTTAGAGTCAAAACAGGTCATCACTGATGCATCCACTGAGATTGGTCTATTACAGTAAACCTGATCACAGTCAGTCCTCTGCCATCAATCCTTTTACTCATTTTCAATAACCACTAACTAACTAACTAAAGCATATATTACCACCTTCTTGTATAAAGTGACACAGATCTGTGAACATATGAAAGCATCTACCAGTTTTGTCCAGGAAATAAGTGCAACAGTCTAGGTTCTTCCCTTTATCATCCTCTGTACCAAAATACAGCCCATGTACGTAAGAGTATAATAACCAAACTATCCTCTGAAATGCAGTGTTCAAACTTGAATGTATGATATCACAGAGACACATCTGATGCAGCATATAGTCTCAAAATGGGATCTTAAAACCTAAGTAATTCACAAACTACAACTGTTCCAACATAACAAGAAGGGTTATCTATTGCCCATCTAACCCTGAATACTATTAAGTTACTTTAGTTTCTTCCCCTTATCAGTTCACATTTTCTTTACTGCTATACCAGGGTACCAATCAAAAGAATGTTTTGAATTATGCTTTTTAATTTTCTTCTTTCTATCTTAAATAGGACACCTAGCAAGCAAAATAGGATATCTGGAACAGGAAATTCTTGTTCTCATTAAAACAATGTAAATTGTAATTGCAAAATGAACAGTGGATTAAATTTAAGACAACATACTTCCAAACAGAAAGAACAAGGGCGTGGAAAGGTTTACTGCTGGATTATAAATTGACGTAATGGTTTAAAGCAAACTCCTTGAGACAATTTTCACTATTTCTAGTTTGAATATATCAGAACTAAGTTAAGATTTGCTTTTGCATGTATTGGTATGGAACTGAAGATATGTTTATAAACAGTATTACAGCAAACTGGAGTGATTCTGCTTTTTCAAATGGAAAAGTGAACAAACAATCAACTGCCTCTACTGTGTCTGAATTAAGACTGGGGAAAAGAATGCTTTCTAACCAAGACATTTACTTCAGAACACAAGATTTTTATTAGTATTACCATTGTCCCTTCTGGCACGCATCTCAGAAGGGAAAAAAAAAAAGGTAGCCTTTTCCTATCCACTTCAAAAGTGCACATTATCCTTTCCTCAGTTGTACTCAGGGTCAGAGAAGCCTAAACTTCTTAAATGTGTATGTGCTGGCTGCAAAATTGAAGTGGTTTTCTTCCACAGAATGTCTGAAGTGGAAACTAATTTTATTAAAGCACAAAGCATTACTAATGTAAAAAGATGACACAATGTAGAACACAACACCAATTGACTTTAGAGCATTAATAAAAGCAGCATTCCCTCCAAACCTTAAAATGCATCCCACTGAGAGAAGCTTCAATTGAAAAACAAGCGAATGAAATCACTACATACCAACACAATCTTCTTGTTTGTTTTCAGCTTGACATCTAAGACAGGCATCTAAAAGTAAACAAGAACAAGAATTTGATTCTCAGGATTCCATCTTAAGAATAGGTTTGACAGAGGAAAATATAAACTCTAGAACCAATATACAAAGGTAAAAATCTCAAGTTTTGATGTCCAATTCAGCCCTTTATCATTAAATAACCTTCCTAATATCTAAAACAATGCATACAACAATGAAATTAATATTTGAAAGAGATCATAATGACTCTAAGTTGTCCAACAAGTTTTGTTTATTTTCCATTGGCTTCTTATTTTTCTAACTTCTGCTGAAAAAAAGCCTTCTCCATTTTGTAGATGTAACAACCAGCAGATGCCAAGGCTCTCAGGCATATTGAGACCAAAACAAACACAAAGCCAAACCCTAATTACAGGTCTTTTGTTTTTCTGATGTCAGCATCTCCTTTTAGGGAAATCATTCAGAATTTCAATTTCATTTTTTTGGGCTGTGCATCTCTTACCACAACCCCTACACCTCCTCCTACCTTATACATACACTAGTTGGCCTTATTAAGAACCTGCATGTCATTTTTCACGAGAGTCACATGCACAACACATGCGAACATACTGGCCAATCTGACCACAGAAATGCTTGGAAAAACATGGAACAGTATCTGTTTAAAAACATTTATCATCTTTAGGCACTGCAGTCTGTGACTATAGGACGGTATGGGAGGTTAAGGACTCGGTAAGATACAGAAATAACCGATTCCAGGCTTAGTACTGTGCCACACACAAACAATGGAGAAATATTTTTGCTCCTCCTTTGCCCCAACATGGGCTGCCATCCAAGCATGTGCACATACCACTCACAACAGGAAGTGTTCAATTATTATGGGAGCAAACACAGCACCTCCTCTAAAGAAGAGGTAACAAACAAGTGTCCTGCTGATTGGACCTGGCCTACATGTCACTAGTTGGACCATATTTCCTAGAAGCCAGATCCACAATGTGCTACAGGAATTTAGATTTGAGTATTTGTTTTAGTTTCTCTGCCAGGTATTGCCAGTACTTCCGTTTTGCATTCATCTTCCCAGACATTCCACATTTTCCAGGTGATAAAGTGTAATAGGGGCAGAAACTCTGAAAGAGTTGCCTTCTCTTCACCGAGATAAAAGCAAGACAGCAAGGCAGTACATAAAGTTTCCCGTTGTCTGTTCCTATAATTTGTTTTTCCACAGCATTTAAAAGCCAAGCTGCCCCAAAGATTCAGCCAAACTGCTTTATAATACATTGAAGCAAACTTGACTGAGATCAGGGCAGGGCAGTAAGCAATGGCAGACCAACAGTGACGATCAAAACAGCTTTTCTGTCCTAGTCCTAGATTTGCAGTTTCAGGCAGAGCAGCAGCACAGAGACCTGAGGACAGAAATCGCTGCAGCCATACCAAGGCAAGTGTCCCTGCTCCTCCATCCTAAGGGTGTCAGCCTGAAAGGTTAAGCAAATTTGAGTCGGTAGTGCAGCAATCCTACACTTTCCAGCTAACAGTTCTGTGATCCTTGTAGGCCATGTTTGTGCAAAGAGTGAAACCAGCAGAAAATTAAGCCAGCTAACACTTTGTTCAAATATGCTGCAAAAAAAATCAAACTAACTTTCAGTAAGTGCCAGCTCAAGTCTGGCAATGCCTCCAACCTAAGGTTACTGGAGTCACCATCTCTGGAGGTGTTCGAAAGAGGATTGGACATGGCATGGTTTAGTTAGTCATGAGGTGTTGGGTGACAGGTTGGACTGGATGATCTCTGAGGTCTTTTCCAACCTTATTGATTCTATGATACTACTGCAGATGCAGTGGCTCTACAGAAGCCAGACTGGGTCCGGCAGGGCCAATATGAAATAGCAAAACTGAAGTCAGTAATGATCAAGTTTCATTTTCCAACAATGTGGTTTGTTCTGAAAAAATGATTACCAAATTTTTCAGATAGTTTCTGATGTACTACCTTGGTCGAGTTAAGAAAAATTATAAACTTAAAAAAAATTTGTAACAACTCTTGAGTAAGATTTTGTTCATTTTAGAGATCAAACTAGCAAGAACAGGGATACACATTTTTTAAATTATGGCTTACACAGCAGACAAAGCCAATTTCACTACTTTCAGGGTGGTCTCTGTTCATCATACAAAAGCACATAATCTCCAAAACATGCTTGTGCAAAAGGTTAATCTCCCACCACTTCTGGGAGTCTGGGCTGCATCTTCTTTCTTCTAGCACATTTTTTTTGCTTTCTCTGTTCCACAGAACATTCTCATTAAAAATACGTGTGAGAAATGACAGCACTGTATTTCTATTAAGCCAAAACCTGACTGGATTTGCAGTATCACAGTTCTTTGACCTATAAAAGGAAGGTATTCTGGAGGAAAACTTGAGTCA